>NC_090805.1:6282500-6619025 GCF_036512215.1 Solanum lycopersicum
AGCAGCAGCGGTGCGCCGTCCGCCAGCAGGCGCGCAGGAGTCAGGACAACAGCCAGCAGGTTTGTCCGTTTGTTTATTTAATTATTTTTTTTGACTTTTTTTCTGATTTTTTTATCACTAGTTATTGTGAATTTATTGTGATTTTATATATATATATATATATATATATATATATATATATATATATATATATATATATATATATATATGTATATATATATATGTATATATATATGTATGTATATATATATGTATATATATATGTATGTATATATATATGTATATATGTGTATATATATGTATATATATATATGTGTGTAGAGAGAGAGAGAGAGAGAGAGAGATATGGCTGAACAAAAAATCGAAAAAATTGTAAAGTTTAAAATTTAAAAAGCCCACTAAGCAGGCCCATTAAAAATCCAAAATAAAAAACCGAACCGAATTAACAAAAACCGAACCGAACCAAAATATTTGGTTCGGTATTCGGTACGCAATTTACAAAAACCAAAAATCAAAAACCAAAAAAACCGAAAAAAAAACTGAAACCGAACTGAAATACCGAATGCCCACCCCTAATAGATGCTTAGTAAGAGATGCTGGTAAACTGATTCATGCACAAATTTGTTGCTGGTCTCCTTCATATTTAAGTTAGTGCTTATGATGTTGGTCTATCGAAAACAACCTCTTTATTTCCAAATGTAGAGAGTAAGGTTTGGGTGTACACACTACTCTCTCAAGACCACACTTGTGGGTTTACATCGGGTATGTTATTGCATATATTGTTGGTTTTGTTAGTCTCAAGTTAAATTTGAACTACTGCACAGTTCTTGATAAAGGCATGTTTCAAAAGGTGCTCAAGTACTCATTTTGCTAGTTGTCATGCCATGGGTGGGATTTAGATGTCTACTGCAATTAAAATTATATTGATCAAGAATGAAAGATTTAGAGAAAATGGAGAAGTTTGAAATTAAAGACAAAAGCACATAAAGTAGAAAATATTTCATCTATTAGCTTCATATTTCAGTGGCAGTCTACAACTACTAAGATTCAATAAAATAAAAAATGACTACCTTGTAATCAATCACACCAGCTAGAAAGTGCTACCATAAGATACTACAGAAAGCACTATCATAGAATGTTCTAGGTATCATGTTGAATCCATCCCATTTTTGGTCAACTTTTGCTATTCAATTGCTACAAGCAATTGTTAAAAAGGAATAGTAGTTGAAGTTGAAAATAAAAGATTTGGTGGTTGGCAACTTGGTAAGATTTGTAACGATTTTTTACTTTGCTATATTTACCTATGTCATTAGTGCATGTGCATGGTTTCATCCTTCTATAAATAGAGCATTCTTGCTCATTTGTAGAGCACATCAAGTTAGAGAGAAAAAAACATTTTGAGAGCAAAGTGTGGTATTCCATAGACTATACAAGAAAAATAGTATTTGAAGAAAAATAGAGGGTGAGCGATATTTTAGTAAGGTGGAAACCAAAAGAGTGTTGTTCCTTTTGAGTGTTTAGTAGTCACTTTGCGTATTGTATTCGTGACTACACGGTGTAAAATTCTTTACTATAGTGATATCAGTTGCTCCTCTTGGCCCGTGATTTTTCCCTTAGTTAGAAGAGTTTCCACGTAAAATTCTTGGTGTCATTATTTTCCCATTTTATTTTCATTACTTTTACCAAATATATTTTTGTGTTTATCCTTGTTTTCCCAACAAACTGGTATCAGAGCCAAGGTTTTATCTGAGTATGCTATGTGATTGCAGCACAGTCTGAACTTTCACATCAAAAAAGATTTACTTTGATTTGTGATAACAATATTTTTTGGGGAAAAATGATGGAAGTCAACACAAGTAGAATGGTTACTTTAAATGGTGTTAATTATGTCAGTTGAAAGGGGAAAATGGAAGAGTGGAATCTGTTGCACATACAAGTTTGTGGACTCATTAGGCAACGGGTCGACGATAATGTGTTGAACCATATTTCTGGGAAAACACATACATGAACCCTATGGGAGAATCTTGAGAGTTTGTATGCTCGGAAGACTGCAACAACAAAATGTTCTTAGTAAAACAAATGTTGAGTTTAAAGTATCATGATGGTTCTCCGGTAAAGACCATCTGAATAATTTTTAGGGGATCATGAATCAGTTAGCTTCTATAGGCATCAAATTTGATAAAGAAATTTAAGGCTTGCTTCTACTTGGTTCCCTAGCAGACTCTTGGGAAACATTTAGAACTTCATTGTCAAATTCTGCTCCGGATGGTGTGATCTTTATGGATTCCTCTAAGAGTAATGTCTCGAACAAAGATATGAGAAGAAAAACTCAAGGTTCTTCTTCGTCAAATGTCCTGATAACTGGCCCCGGGGGGAGAAACAAAACTCGTGGTTCTTAGTATAGAGAACAAAATAGGAGCAAATATAGAGGCAAACTTAAGGATATTCAGTGCTATCATTATGGCATAAAAGGGCACACAAAGAAGTTCTACAAGAAGTTGAAGAGGGAAAACAAAAACAAAGAGGAAACTGAAGAAGATGGCCATGAAAATTGCCTAGCCATTGTTACCATCGAAGATCTTGTTACTGTCCTTGATGCAGATATGATAAACATTGCTTGTGATGAGTCAAGCTGGGTTGTGGACACTAGTGCCGCATATCATGTGACATCAAGGAAGGATTTTTTCTCTTCCTATATCCTGGTGATTTTGGAACCTTGAGTATGGGTAGTGAGACTGTTTCTAGTGTGGTTGGTATTGGTATAATTTGCTTGGAAAACAAGTGTTGGAACTAAACTAGTTTTGAACAATGTGAAACATTCTCCTGTTGTATGTCTGCGCCTAATTTCTGTTGGTGTTTTAGATGATGAAGGATGTGTTAGTACCAATGGTGATGGAAAATGGAAGCTTATTAAGGGTTCCTTAGTTGTAGCTCGTGGTAAGAAATGTTGTGGTCTATACTGGACTCGGCCTCTGCTTGTGTTGATATGGTGAGTATGATTGAGAGCAATAACTCCTAAACGTTATGGCATGAGAGACTTAGCCACAACAGCGAGAAAGGACTTAATGTTCTAGCCAAGAAGAAACTTTTGTCAAATTTCAAAAGTGCTAAATTAGAAAAGTGTGAGAACTGCTTGGCTGGTAAACAAAATAGAGTTTTCTTTTAAGTCCTACCCACCTTCAAGAAAGACAGAGTTGCTTGAGTTGGTGCACTCTGATTATGTGGTCCAATGAATACAAAGACATTGGGTGGTGTACTCTACTTTGTATCCTTCATTGATGATTGCTCGAGAAAACTTTGGGTCTATGTCTTGAAGACTAAAGACCAAGTGTTAGGTGTCTTTAAGCAGTTTCAGGATTCAGTTGAAAGAGAAATTGGAAAGAAACTGAAATGTATTCGTACTGATAATGATGGTGAATATTGTGGTCCAGTTGACGAATACTGCAAGCATCAAGGCATTAGACACCAGAGACTCCTCCTAAGACTCCTCAGCTTAATGCTTTGGATGAGAGGATGAACAGCACCTTGATGGAAAGAGTTAGATGTTTGCTTTCTGAAGCAAAGTTGCCGAACTCATTTTGGGGTGAGGCTTTATTGACTGTTGCGCATGTTATTAATCTATCTCCTACTGTTTCTTTGCAATGTGATGTACAAATAGTGTTTGGTATGGAAAGGATGTTTCCTATGACCATTTGAGAGTATTTGGTTGCAAAGCCTTTGTACATGTGTCGAAAGATGAGAGGTCAAAGTTAGATGCCAAGACAAGGCAATGCATCTTCATTGGATATGGCCTAGATGAATTTGGTTACACTCTATATGATCCAATTGAAAAGAAACTTGTAAGAAGTCATGATATTATTCTCATGGAGAATCAAACAATTGAAGATATTGACAAAGCGGAGAAGGTAGAATCTTCAAGTTTTGATGGTATAGTTCATCATGATGAAGTTCCTCACACAAGTGTGCATGATGTTGTTGGGCTTGATAATCATGGTGGCGCCTAAAATCATGTATTGAATCAACATGTTGGTGTTGATAATAACAATGATATTGTTATTGATGATCTTGTAGCTCATGAAGTTGTGGACGAATCAAATATTTCACTTCGAAAGTCCACAAGACAGTGGTTTCCTTCCTCCCGTTATTCACGTAATGAGTATGTGTTACTCACTGACGTGGGAGAACCTAAATGTTATGTAGAGTCCATGGAAGATGAGCACAAGGATAAATAGATTAAAGTCATGCAAGATGAGATGAAGTCTCTTCATGAGAACCACACTTTTATGAGTTGGTAAAATTGCCTAAGGGCATGAGAGCTTTGAAGAACAAGTGGGTGTTCAAAGTTAAAGTTGAAGAACACAACGTAAAGCCCATGTACAAAGCTAGATCGGTTGTTACGGGATTTGGTCAAAGGAAGGGTATTGACTTTGACGGAATATTTTCTCCTGTTGTGAAAATGTCCTCGATTCACACAGTTCTAGGTTTGGCTGCTAGTCTTAATTTAGAGATTGAGCAGATGGATATGAAGACGGTTTTCCTTCACGGTGACCTAGAAGAAGAGATTTATATGGAACAACCTGAGGTCTTCAAAGTAGATGGTAAAGAAAATTTTGTGTGCAAACTCAGAAAGAGTGTATATGGCCTAAAGCAAGCTCCTAGACAGTGGTACAAGAAGTTTGAATCTGTTATGGGGGAGCAAGGCTATAAGAAGACGTCTTCAGATCATTGTGTATTTGTACAAAATTTTCTGACAATGATTTTACCATCAGTTTGTTGTATGTGAATGATATGTTGATTGTGGGAAAGAATACTTCCAAGATTGACGAGCTGAAGAAAGAGTTGTGTAAGTCCTTTTCTATGAAAAACTTGGGCCATGCCAAGCAAATTTTGGGCATGATAATTACTCGTCTCAGAGATAAAAGGAAGATTTATTTGTCCCAGAAGAATTACATTGAACGTGTACTAGATCGCTTCAATATGAAGAATGTTAAGTTTGTTAGTACACCTCTTGCTGGTTATACGAAGTTGAGCAAGAAATTGTGTCCAACAACTATAGAGGAAAAAGAGAACATGGCCAAAGTTCCATATTCCTCCGTCATCGGAAGTCTAATGTATGCAATGGTGTGCATTAGACCTGATTTCAGGGGGAGCTATTTCATGGAAGTCGAAGTTGTAGAAGTGTGTTGCACTATCTACAACTGAAGTTGAGTATATTTCGGCTATTGAAGCCGGCAAGGATATAATATGGCTCAAGCGATTTCTTCAAGAGCTTGGTTTGAATCAGATGGAGTGTATTGTTGATTGTGACAGTCAAAGTGCAATAGATGTGAGTAAGAACTCCATGTACTATGTAAGAACAAGACACATCAACGTCAGATATCATTGGATTCGTGAGGAAGTGGAGAATGAATCATCTCACGTCAAAAAGATCCACACAAGTGAAAATACTGCAGATATGCTGACCAAGACGATACCGAAACACAAGTTCGAGTTATGTAAAGAACTTGTGCGTATGAGATCTCTCTAAAGAAGATGAAGATACCTTCTTCCAGTAAATAGGACTGGAGGGGGAGATTTGTTGATTCCATCCCATTTTTCGGTCAACTTTTGCTATTCAATTGCTACAAGCAATTGTTAAAAAGGAATAGTAATTGGAGTTGAAAATAAAGATTTGGTGATTGACAAATTGGTAAAATTTGAAACTATTTTTGACTTTGCTATATCTACCTATGTCATTAGTGACATATGCATGGTTTTATTCTTTTTATAAATAGAGTATTCTTGCTCATTTGTAAAACACACCAAGTTAGAATGAAAAAACCATTTTGAGAGCAAAGTAAGGTATTCCATAGACTGTACAAGAAAAATAGTCTGTGAACAAAAATAGAGGGTGATCGATATTTTAGAAAGGTGAAAACCAAAAGAGTGTTGTTCCTTTTGAGTGTGTAGTAGTCACTTTGAGTATTGTATTCCTGACTACACGGTGTAAAATTTCAGTGGTATTAGTTGCTCCTCTTGGCTAGTGGTTTTCCCCTTATTTAGAAGAGTTTCCACGTAAAATTCTTGGTATCATTATTTTTCCATTTTATTTCCATTACTTTTACCATATATATTTTTGTGTTTATCCGCGTTTTCCCAACATATCATTGGAACAATCAAATATATATAAAATTGAGGAAGAGATGACGGACAAATAAATAACATTAAAACATCTTCCAGGTCACTTTGATTTATAATTGGTACAATCTGTCACGATGTATGTAGTGTCAAGTTTTGGATCTTGGAGCTAACAGAGGCCTGCGCCATAAGGCTGGCAGCGGTACCGGAACCGAGAGAATTGGAATGGTAATTATCGGAATCGGTACGGAACCGGTACTGTGCGGACCGGTAACATTCCGGAATCGGTACCGAACCGATCCGGGAAACCGGTAAAAATAGTACTGTTCCGTCCCGGTCCAGAAGAGAACCGGTAGTATACCGGACCGGTTATCGGGACGGAGCGGTAATTAAAAAAAATAATTTTTTTAATTGAATATAATTTTTATTATAATAATTATGCAACTAAAAATTTAAATTTCAAACTTTAAAAGTTAAAAAAAAATTAAAAAAATTCAAACTTAAGTTATAAAATTTAAATTTCAAACTCTTAAATTTTGAAATTTTTAAATTCAAACTTTAAAGTTTTAATTTAAAATTTTCAAAATTTTGAAGTTTCAAATTTAAATTTTCAAACTTTAAATTTTTAAATTCAAACTTTTAAAGTTTGAAATTTTTAAATTCGAACTTTTAAAGTTTGAAAAATTTAAATTCAAATTTCAAACTCTTAAAGTTTGAAATTTTTGAATTTAAACTTTAAAGTTATAAAATTAAAAATTCACTATATTAAAAATTAAATTTAATACAACAATATTAAAAAAAAACAAATTAAGGCGAATAGCCTATATTTTTATTAATATTTATTTGATATTACATTTACAAAAATATTAGTTTGAATTAAATCTCGAATTATCATACTTTTACTAATAGTTGGTGCCACCATATAAATCCCTTCGTAAATCATTCAACATTTCTTTAGTAACATGTTCGGGAATAGGTTGAATAGAAAGATTTTCCATTGCTTCAATCCCGTCGTCACTATAATCTTGCATTACTTCATCAACGTTATATTGAAATTTGGTCGATAGTGGTTCACGACCCAAATTTCTTCTCTCGGCATTTATCCAATCTCGAAATAATATCGATATCTCCAAGTTGTCGGTTGCTAGTGAATGCCTATGTTCTCCAAGTTGAAACCTTGCTGCACTAAAGACGTCTTCTGAAGCTACCGACGACGCTTGCATTGTTAATATATCTTGAACCATTGGTACTAATTTTGAAAATCCTTTGGCGCGATCTCTCCACCATTTGAGAATATCTTCAGTAGGTTCTGTATTTTGATTAATATAGGCATAAAAATCATTTATATTATCATGAGAAAGTTCAAGATAATCCTCTAAATAATCATCAATATTATTTTCTTCAAATCTAACCCTAGAGCTTTCAGGTTCATTTTCACTTGATAAATTTATATTAGCATTATATAAATCATATAATTTTCTAGCTTCAATTTTTATGTTATCTTTAACTTGTTGACAGCTAGGAATTTCTTCTAATACATCATTAATATCTAAGTTAAAATATATTTTTTTCAACCATTTTTGATGCACCGAAATCTTTATACTTAGGGTTTAGCAAACATGCAGTTAAATAAATTTGAGGAATAGGAATATAATATTTTTTAAATTTTATAATCATTTTTTCAATGGTTTGTTGAAATCTTGGTTTATTTTTAAATTTATATAATTTAGAAGAAATCATACAAATATCAGGCAAAACAGTACAAATTGATGCATTATAAAGTACAGAAATTCTTTTTGTAGTTAAGTAAAAAACTTTTAGGAAATCTATAAGTTCACTTATATCACACCAGTCATTATCATCTAGTCTATATGTTATATCAAAATTATGAGCATTCCAAACCATTTGTAAGGGTATTCAATATTCATAAGCGACTACAAACATTTCATATAAAGTATTCCATCTAGTAGCCACTGTTTTTTGGAATTTTTATAGGTGGAAGATTATTTTCAAAACAACGATTTTGAAAATCTTTACGCCTAGACTTAGCTTGACATTTAAATATAAAATGATATACATTTTCAACTTTCGTACATCCGTTATCATGCATATGTACACCATCTCTAACCATCAAATTATATATATATGCACTACACCTAATATGATAATTATCACTATAGAAAGGACAAAGTGTAGTTTTTAAATATTCAACAACACAATTATTACCTGAAGCATTATCTAAGGTTATACTACTTATTTTATCACATATTCCATAACTTTGTAAAATATCTAAAATAGTTTGAGCCATATAACTACCGATTTTTTGCATTTGACAATATTTATAACCTAAAATTCTTTTTTGCATATACCAATATTCATCAATCCAATGTGCAATAACAGTCAAATAATCGTTACCATTTACACTACGACCCATATCAGAAGTAATAGTTATTTTACAAGTATTATAATAAAATAAACAACGAAGATATTGAAAATGTTGTGCATGATAATCAAATACAGCTTTTTTATCGTATTTCTAGCAAAACCTTTAAAATTTGGATTATATACAATTTGAATATAACGTATAAAATCGGGATTTTCTGCAAAACTAAATGGCAAACCCATAACACATATCATTTTAGCTAGTTCTTCAAGATCTTGTTCTCTACTATATGAAGGTGGTAAACTAGAGCCAGAAACATTAGACGGATTTAATTGTGTTTGTACCATTTTAGAGTCGCCTACTCCTACATTTTCAGGAAGGGGGGTACTGTTCTTTTTAGCTTTCGCTGCCGCTTTAGCATGCAAAAATTCATTTTTACAACAAGACATTAAATGACTACTCAAATGTCCCGTTCCACCAGATTTGCCAACAGTTTTATGATTTAATATATGTTTACATTATTACAAATAGCTTGTGTTTTATCTTCATTTTGTGTCATAAATTGCCAAACAACCGATTTTTTAACACGTTCTACTTTAGGCCTAGGATGTATTGGGGGAACTGGGGCAGGATAACGAAAGGGAGCGGGACTGGGAGTATTAGTAGTCATAAGTGACTCAGGTTCATCATCATCAACAACAAAAGTAGGCGTATCAGTATAATTATCAATATCATTATCATTATCATTATCACTAGGCAAATCCTCATCAAAATTATCAAAGCGACGTTGTAAATGTTCATGATAAGGATCTAATCCTGAATTACTATCAATATTAAAAACCGTATCATCAACATGTGTATAATCATCCATATTTATTCTTAATATAGTAGATTTTTTAGTTTTTGATTTAGAAGAACTACCGGTTTTTGCATTATCGGAGGATGTAAAGTTACAAAAAAATTTTACACGCTCTAATGCACTTTTTTTCCTCTTTCCTTTTTGAACAATATTTTTGCCGAAGTCCATATTAAAAAATTAAACGTGAGATTAAATATAATACGGAAAATGTAATGCAGTTATGCAAATAATTAATCATAAAATAAATAAATAATTATTTAAATATAAATAAAACGTAAAATAAAAGTTAGAACGAATGTACCGAATGTCTACTTAAAGAAGTAGATGTTTATGACCACCGAAAGCCGAACCGGGAAAGTTGAAAATTGAATTTTGAAGCTCCAAATCTAATTTCCAAAGACCAAGTAAGGCAACACCGGAATTTAAGATATTATATATTATAGAATTAGAGATTAGAGTGTAGAGAGTTGAGAGAGTAGAAGATGAATAGATGATTTTGTGATTTAAAAGAATGAAATTTAGGGATATTTATAAGTAAAAAAATGGGTTAAAGTGTAATTTTTAAAACTTTAGGGTATTAAAAAAGTTTGGGGGGGTAGGGCTCGTATTGGCTAAAATTCAACTCAAATAGCTGTTGGGGGGGCCCACTAGCCATTACCCAACGACTATTAAGAGATATATTTTTAAAAAAAAAATTAACCGGACCGGACCACTAATTTTCGGAACCAATAATTTCCGGTATTTACTGATTTCCGTCCCGGTACCTGTCCCGAAATTGAAAATTACCGGTCCTCAACGGTACTAACCGGTACCGAACCGGACCGGGACGGACCGGACCGGATATCGGTAAGTACCGGTTCCGCTGCCAGCCATACTGCGCCATAACATATAGTTTTGTTGATATTACATTACAACTTTACATGTCTTCTATTTTTTAAGTTGACGTAATTACATCCTTGATTTACGTCTTATATTATAACTCTTAGTGCCTAGATTTTAGCAATGTCTATTGTACATCTTCTTCGTCAAGAATATTCTATTTGTGAACATTTCTAAAATATGCAAAATGAAACTTTAGGGACAGAGGATCATTTTTTTATTCACAACTTGCTAGTTCTTTGTGTACTATCCCTGCTTTACAACTTAATATTATAATTTGTTAGTGCCTCCATTATACTAATGTCCATTGTACATCTTCTTGGCCAAGAATATTATATTTGTGAACATTTCTAAAAATGCAAAATGATCTTCAGTTAACAGAGGATCATTTTTATTTATTTACAACTTGTTAGCTCTCTGTGTACTCTGTTTTTCACATAAAATGAAATGCACTACTGGAGAAATTGATATAAGAAAAACTTACTATTAGCTTTAACATGAGCTTATAGTAACACATAATAACATGTTTTCTGTAATAATAATAAACATGCTAATTTGTTCTAATTCCATATGCAAATGGATAATGAAATTCACATAGCAAGGGGAAAAAAATCACTTATCTAAATGACAAACCTCACGAAGCATAACAAACACTACATAGAGGCTTTTGGAATCGTAGCCTATTTATTCTCACAATCATACTAAGGTGAAATATCAAATCCGAATAGTTGTGAAAGTATCTACTAAGATCAATCAATATCATGTGGTTAAAGCAATAGTCGTTTCAAGTAAACTAACAGAAAGTACATATTAATTTCTTTGTAAATCTGGAACGCAACCAACATACCATCTTTGCTAATTTATTCTCCCTAGTTCCCTCACTACCAAGTGAGATTGTTCCCATTCATTCGGGAACCCAAAAATATGTTCTTTTTCAATAATCGAATATCTCAAAAAAAAAAAAGGAAAATATTTTCTATTATGGAACAACATAAGAGCAATCAAGATCATGAGGGAAAAAACAAATCTCAACTGTAGGTAGTTAAGAAGACTTGCCTTTTTCCTTCCCTGCGCTTGAATATTCGAATACAATTGCTACTTCCATTTTCTCCACAAGTAGCAACTTCCTCGAATTCCTCCAGCAAATCTTGGCTATCCGTATCCAGACCATGAGACTCTTTATGAAGAATCAAATAGAGAGCTCCATCGAATAAGGACCACTTGAGATTGTTTAACCCCTGACTATTTAGATGTGACTATTTAGATGAAAGAGCGATACTTCTAATTGTGATTATAATAAAAGTGTGTAGCATTTATAATAAATCATGTATGTTATGGGCAACTCACAATGAGAAACTAAAAAAGAACAGATAAAGAGTTACATGGACAATACAAATTGAAAGTGATATCCACCCAAATCTTTGCCTAAGTTGTCAATGGACATGCCATGCTTATTTATCTGACACGGGTACATGGGACCTTTTTGTATTTAGTGATACCTTCTTCATTCTCTAGAGGTATATCCATATATTTGTCTTCCACTTCGTCTATGAAGAAGAACTGAAGGATCACATTAAAGTTTGGTGCTTGAGAACTGAAGACAATGCTTCAACCTTATAGTTATTTGTAAGAACACTCTAAAATAAGTATTTAAGAATTATACCACCCTCTAGAATACTAAATCTTTCTAGGATACATGATCAACAATATTTAATTCACGCACAAAGTTTTCATAGTGTGTTAGAAATAGAAAATATTGTACAGTTGTTTTTACGAAATGAAAATTTCAATCCTCACATTGTGAATCTCATCATCAAGCAACTTCATTCATTACAATTGACGCTTGTTTATACAACTGAAAAAAGAGGGGGGAAATGTCGAAGAGAAGGATAAAAGAAAAGAAGCAAGAAAACAATATTATTCATTTGTTTTAGACATATTGCATGAAAATCATACATAAATATGACATGTATATAGAATAATATAGAATGTCCAACATAAATTGTAGTTCAAAATAAACATTAGTAGCAGAACATCCAGAGAACAAAATTTAATGTTCGAGTGTATGGATTTTTTCAGGTGAATATGTTTCATAAAACTTCATGTAGTACGTTATAGCTCTTCCAAACTGCAAGAAAAAAAATATAAACCACAAAAGAGATATTCTTTTACCTGAAAAAGAAAAGACAACACAAAAAATAACACTACCGCCATTTCAACAAAAATAAATGTCATATGCGTTCACATACCATGCATCCTGGTACAGGAAGTGAAAAAGTTGAAGGCAAGAACCCAATCTGCAAGTACCTCAATAGATTTGAACTCCTAGTCCCTGTTTGAAAAGTGCAAGTAATGTATATGTTGTTATTTTTTATAATGTTGGTGGAACAGACAAGATATTCATGGAGCAGAGGGTTCAGGAATTAAGTGAGACCGACAACCCCAACAAATAAAAGCTAACCAAAATCTCGAGCAACCGACAACAAAGACTTGTTAAATACATCACATATAGGGTTTTTGTAGTGGCGTTTCAATGGAAGCTTCTTGGTTTTTGGGGTTTAATGGCTGTTTCAGTTAGTTTACATGGATTCTGGGGTTTCATGGCTGCACAAAGGTATGCAGCAATCTACAGAGGTAGGAGAGGGAAGTGGGGGAAGAGAAGTCTGAAAAAAATGGATTAGTAGAAGTGAAAATGAATGTGGAAATTAGTTGTCTCAGCACAGATGTAATATGTGTCTGTCAAAAAAAAAAAAAAAGCTAGTGACCTCAAATGCGTACGTTGTTGAGCGAAAAAAAAATAGAGAAATAAAGTGAGTCCAAATGTATAGTACAATTTTCATTACTTTAAGTACAATTGTTCAATGTTGTGTTCGTCCTCTCAACTGTCCTTATAAATAAGGGAAATGAGAATTCAATTTTTTATTTAATGTGAGGTCAATCAGATTGTCGGGTTGGGACGAGTGAAGGATTAGAAAATTGTTCAAGGAAGAAAATGAAAAGTTTTTGGTAGAGTTAATTCTTCTTATATAAGGTAAGAGAAGGTTAGATGTTATATAAAATGTAGGAAAAAGTTGTATTCTACATTAAAATTTAGACGTTAACAAACCTATTTTAGTTAGTACTTAAATTGTGGCTTATTTGTCACTTTTATCTCTATATCGTAAAATAAATTCCGGACTCACAACACGAATACCACTTCTTTCCGTGACAAGACTATCAGGCTCAGCTCAACCTTTTCTGCGTGACCAAAACCACAAAACTTCAAAGAAATCTTTAAGTAATAACAAAGTTTAATATTTTGTGCACTTTGGACCTGCACCCCAAACACATCATGTCAACTTTTCATTAGACCAAGAGACTGCTCAACATTTTATAAAACTTCAGCAGTACTTGTTATGGTAAATCTTCAAATAGCAAACAAGATACTACTTCAACAAAAATCAAGCAAAAGCTTATCAGCCTACATAGAACTTACAAATGCTATAAAGGGTGATTTCACCTGACTGTCAAAACTGCTTTAGTTGAAAAGGATAACAAATTTCAACCACAGATATCCCATGAACCATATGAAATCAATAACTTGAAGAAAAAAAACACTGCAAAGATAATAGTTTCTCTTAAGACAAGATAGTGTTTAAAACAAGAATCTAAGTAAATTTGGGAGGACAAAACCAGAGTAAACTACAGCCTCAGTCAAAAGGTAACATTGCTCAATCTCCAATACAGTGTTGTTTTTTACTTGAAGCACTTGGCGTCCAACAAAGCCTGTCCCTCAAAAGGCTCGTGATCTTCAATCATTTGGCTAACTCGCTCCTTCTGGGCCTCATCATTGATGTCTACTTCCTTCCATTCATAGAGTTCCATGTCATACACTTCCTCCATAACAAACTTGGGAATTTCCTTCCCACGGAAAAGCCACAAGCCCTGCACCTTGAATGGGGCCTCAGAACCAACAATCAACATCTTACCAAAAGCATACTTGCGTACCAGCTCCATCCTCTGCAGAAAACCACCAACCTTGTTCAAGGTTACAAACGAAACTGTGTTCTCATCATTGTACTTGTAATCACAAAACCAGAGAGAATATCCTTCGGGGTCATACATGTCCCAGAAACCTGCAGAACAAGCAGAATGCTACAAGGTAAGATTCTGACAAGGAACCAGCTCAAGTGTTTCACTAAAATAGAAAATTCCAGCCTAAATAAATGGGTTTTATAAACACACCTCTTTCCCCTCCCCAAAAGAATTAGATAAGGATAACATCAGTATTACAATTCTGAGTAGAAGGGCAATGCAGAAGCCATATATATATACAGAACTCCCCTCTCCCCCACATATCTTATGCAAAACAAACACAGTTGGAACATAAAATTTTCTATGCAGACTAGTGATTCTTTCTAGAGGAAGAGCAGATCTCTGGATCCCTTTTAGATCCCTTCCATCAAACAGATTGCATGTTAAAAGAGATTTTTAAAAAATGAAACTAAACATGCCTCAAATAAGGATCTTTTAATGACTCCTGACGTCAAAGTATGCTAAGAAATTTCTCAAATTAAAATAAGAAAGATAGGTAACACAACAGAAAAAACTAATACCTTTAACAGCAACCTCACGGAAGTTAGTCTTGGTGTTGGAGTAAAGCCTCTTCCAATCATCCAGAATCATCTTACTTGGAGGCAATAAATCAAGAGGATTCTTTGCCTTAGGCTTGGGTGCTGCTTCCTCCTCTACAGGACTTGGTTCTTCCTTCTTAACCTCCTTCTTTGGCTCCTCCTTAGCCTTGAGTTTTTCAGGTTGTGCAGGCTTGGATTGCACAGCAGGGATAGATTCAGCTTGTTTCACCTCACCCAATATCTTGACGAAATTAGGCTGATTAACAACAGTCCAGAAATATCTCTCTACATGTGGAAATTCCTTGGTAAAGCTCTTGGTCAATATCATCCTAAAACCAATGCTCAAGTTACAGACCATGATGATGTCAGCCAGTGTGATAAAATGTCCAACCAAGTATGTGTTAGATGCAAGATGGGTGTTCAAAGCACCAAGCGCTCTCTTTAATGCAGCTACTGCACCTTCCTCAGCCTTTATGCAAAATGAGAAATTCAGTTGAGTAAAATGGCTCAGGAAAATAATTAATCATACATAGTAGGATACATACTTGAGAGATGTAAACAGCATAGCCAAGGCGTGGGTACAGCCATCGTGCAATGTTTGCATCAATTTCAGTGGCAGAAAAATCATTCCATTGTTCAATTTGAGCCTATCAAAGAGAACATAGACATAAATAGAAAAATAAGAATTTCACAAATGAAAATGTAACTACTAAATGAATGAAAACTAAGAAACCAAATCATCTTGAAATACTTACATATTCAATCAATGAAGAGCCAAAAAGAGGATTGTTGGGCTTTGTTTTGGTAACTAAGTGAATTAGTAAAGGTCAATGTCAGAACTATTTCTTGTTACAAGATCAGAAGTCAAAAAAAAACAAGACATGGACTGACCATAACGCGCAATGGCATTGCTCTCAAAAACAGGTCCATCAGGTGTTTGAAGCACAGGAACCTATAAGATAAAATGACACCTAGATTAGCAAAATCTTGTCAAGTAAATGAAAAAAATCAATCTATACTATTGAGAAGAATAACATACCTTTCCAATGGGATTCATCTCAAGAAACTCAGGTGTCTTGTTGGATACACCCATCTGGAAGTCCTTTGCAAGATCAACCTTAACACCTGTGTACTCAGCTGCAATGAGTGCCTTTGAGGCATTTTTGTTGTTGTCTGTTGAATGCAAAATCTGCAACAAACATAATGAAGACAGTTAAATCCACGTATAAAATTGGGTAATGAACACAGTTTAAAGCGTAAAGTAGCATTCTTTAATTATCTATTGGAACAGAGTTTTCTCTAATCAGCTTACACAACCTCAATTCTCCGTTATAATAACATAAAAAATGATGTTTACTCCCATCCAACTCTATTTCTTTCCTACTTCCAAACAGTTTTCATCAGACTGTGAGTTTCAGAGAAGACCAATAGGTACACGCATATGGAATATTCAGCAACTCACCGTAGATCTCAACGACAATACAATAGAAGCAGATGAACTTGTCAAAATAAAGCACAGTAGTAGATCAACAAAAATCTAAAAATCTACAAACATAAAATTAGATTCAGGAACCAACAATTTATCATCATATTGAAATCTCAGATCTATCTTTTGATGTACGATAACAAAAAAAATAAGACCTAAGCAACTTACCAGAGCCATGGCCACACAACAGTTGAAACTTGTTTCACCCTTCACCAACTGTGTTGTGTTTCGGCGGAGAGGCAAAACGATACGATACAATGCGATTAAAGAGGTTTAGGGTTTCGGAGTGGTGGCCTCTATATATGTAGTGCTTTGGTACAAGAGAATATTCTTTTTCTTGTAATTTTACCTCTTCACCATGGACAATTTTGGAATATCATGCAATTCTTTTCTCTCTTTTTTTCCTGAAATAAAATAATATGGAATGTGAACAATAATTTTAAAAGAATAATCATGAATTCAGGGATGAAAAAGATAGAACCAATCAATTAATTAGGTCGAGAAAAAGTTATTTATTTATTGTTGTAAGGTTATTGGGTTAACAAATTATTAATAATTGTTTCAAAAAAATCTATCCAAAATATCTATTTGCTTTTAATTTTTTAATTTTGAATTATTCATCGAATCAATAACATTAAGTTCATTTTTTTATTTGTGTTAGCACTATATACTAGTACTATTTTTTATTATGAACATTATGTAAAATTATATTATTGTGTTGTTGCGTCAAATTATAGAGAAAATTATATATTTATTTTATGCGTATTTTCTTATTAATTGTAAATCATTAGTCAAATTGGTAAGGATCAAATATTGATAAAGCGAAAATTAATTAAAAAAGTATCTTATTAGTTTGATTAATATTTGATTGTATTTATACCGATAAATCCAATTGAAAATATAGAAAACTGAATGGAACAAAGTAATGTGCAACCCTCCCTAAACTTTTTAAGCACAAATTGTGGTCACATTAATCCTATGTTTTTTTATTATTATTTATGAGCATTATGTATAGTTACATTATTATCCTGTCCGCCAAATTATAGGAAAAATTGTATGTTTGCTCTATGAGTATTTCTTATTGATTGTAAATCATAAGTTGAATCAATAAGGATCAAATATTGATAAAGCGAAAATCTATTTATATATAATATTTGAAGTGAAAATGTCTACGTGTCAGCAATAAAAATCAGAGTTTATTAATTATTAAATTTATATTTTAAATTTAAAATAAGAGTAACTGTCTATTATTTTTAAAATTTAAAAATAGAAATAACTCCCTATTACTTTTAAAAATTAAAAATTAAAACACTCCCTATTATTTAGTTTGTTACAATTTTTAAATTTGATCTTTTTTATAAAATAAAAAAATTGATTTTTTTTAAGTACGTCAAACCTATTACACAAAATATTGAAATTAACTTTTCACTTCTATTTCTTCTTTATAACCAAAATAAAAGTTAAATTGTTTAATAACAATAATAATAATAATATTAATATAATAAATAAATAAATAAATATATATATATATATATATATAAAAAAAAATTACAGTAACTGCCTATATATTTAAAATATAAAAATAGAAATAAATCCCTATTATTTTTAAAATTTGAAAATAAAAGTATCTCCCTATTATTTAGTTGGTTACAGTTATTTAATTTGATATTTTTTATAAAATAAAAAAACTGAATATTTTAAGTACATCAAATTTCTTATACAAAATATTTAAATTAACTTTTCACTTATATTCCTTATTAATAACCAAAAAAAGGGCAAATTTTTTAATAATAATAACAGTAATAATCTATCTATATATAATATGAGAAGTGAAAATATCTACGTGTCAACACGATAAAAATCAAAATTTATTAATTATTAAATTTATTTTTAAAATTTAAAATACGAGTAACAGCCTATTATTTTTAAAATTTAAAAAATAGAAATAACTCCCTATTACTTTTAAATTTTAAAAATTAAAACACTCCCTATTATTTAGTTTGTTACAATTTTTAAATTTGATTATTTTATAAAATAAAAAAACTGATTTTTTTAAGTACGTCAAACCTATTATACAAAATATTTAAATTAACTTTTCACTTCTATTTCTTCTTTATAACCAAAATAAAAGTTAAATTTTTTAATAATAATAACAATAATACATACATACATACATATATACATATATATATATATATATATATATATATATATATGAAAGGTGATAGCGCCTACGTATCAGCACCACAAAAATCAAAATTTATTATGTATTGAAATTATTTTTAATTTAAAATAAAAGTAACTGCCTATATATTTAAAATATAAAATAGAAATAAATCCCTATTATTTTTAAAATTTGAAAATAAAAGTATCTATCTATTATTTAGTTGGTTACAGTTATTTAATTTGATATTTTTTAGAAAATAAAAAATTGAATATTTTAAATACATCAAATTTCTTATACAAAATATTTAAATTAACTTTTCACTTCTATTCCTTATTAATAACCAAAAAAAGGCAAATTGTTTATTAATAATAACAATAATAATAGTAATAATATCAATACCAATCTATATCATATATATCCTTATATTGAAGTGGGTGATTGGAAGGACCAACAAGGATAAATTTGTAATTTTAGGAGTTGGGAAGGACTAACAAGGATAAATCTGTAATTTTCTTAAATTTGTAAAGCTTATTCTATATATATATTATATAGAAATGGGAGTTGGGAAGGACCAACAAGGACAAATTTGTAATTTTAGGAGTTGGGAAGGACCAACAAAGATAAATCTATAATCTTTATAAATCTGTAATTTTTCTAAGCTTACTCTCCTTATATAGAAATGGGAGTTGGGAAGGACCAACAAGGACAAATTTATAAGTTTAGGAGTTGGAAAGGACTAACAAGGATAAATTTGTAATTTTCCTAAGCTTACTCTTTATATAGAAATGGGAGTTGGAAAGGACCAACACGGACAAATTTTTAATTTTAGGAGTTGGGAAGGACCAACAAGGATAAATATATAATTTTCTTAAATCTGTAATTTTTCCGATCTTACTCCACTCATATCACAAAGGCACATGTCCATGTAAATGGGAGTTGGGAAGGACCAACAAGGACAAATTTGTAATTTCAGGAGTTGGGAAGGACCAACAAGGATAAATCTGTAATTTTCTTAAATCTGTTATTTTCTTAAGATTACTCCACTCTTCTTGTGCATGTACATTTTGTATGCATTGAACGACACCGATTAGAGATAGTTATCTTAGACTGACTGACAAAAACATATTCTCTAATAATCTTGATATAACTATTATGATCCGTATATATTTATTATTGTTTTGATTTATTAAAAGGTGAGATTTTGAAGAACTACTACTCACCTCTCTATTTCACTTTTTGATTATTTAGTATTATTTCTATTGTATGATTCATTAAGTCATTATTATTTGTAATTAATTTTCTAATATAACATAACATCTAAAAACATTTTTTATTGGCAACTTACTATTTTTATCCGAATTAAAAATTTTCTTTTTTAGAAAAAAAAAAAGAATAGTCACTTTAAATATGTAATTTTGTTATGAAACTATATAAATTTAGAAGAAGAAGAAAGTAGGGAGAAGAGAAAGATTTCTTATTCATCTTGAAGTATATTTAGGATTCATTGATCTTTCACAAATCTTATTTACAATGAAGGAAAATCATTTATTTATAGGAAAACCTTACTTGGTCCCCAAGTAGGATTCATAATCATATCGTACAAGGACTCCACATAATTAGACATTCATTATAATACAAATTGTTTATAACACTTCCCCTTGAATGTCGTTAGATTATGTGCATCGTTAAAACCTTACTAGATAAAACCCAGTGAAAAAAAATCTTGTGAAGGAAAAAGAGTACACATATCTAATAATACGCATTATGGATGTCTCATTAAAAACCTTACAAGGAAATCAAGTGGGACAAAACCTTGTGAGGGAAAAAGAGTACATTGCGTATTAACTCCCCCTTATGAGAACATCAATTCAGAGACTAGAATCTTCGTTTTCCAAACTTGTGCACCATCTTCTTGAAAGTTGTAGTTGGTAGAGACTTGGTGAATAAATCAACAATAATATTACTTGAACAGACCTCTTGCATGTTGATATCACCATTCTTGGGAGCTTATGAGTGTAGAAAAACCTTGACGAAATATGCTTTCTTCTATCTGCTTTTATAAATTTTTCCTTCAGGGTCAAAGATTTATGCAAGTTCCTTACTTCAACTTCTTTAAGCAAATAATCTATTGCCAAGAGTTTCAATTCTAGTCATCAAGTTGCATAATAATACTTGTATATGCTCTATGCATTTTGAATCTATTTAATCCTTATGAGGATGATAAACAAGTTTTCCAAAAACTTGTATATGCTTTAGATTTTGAACCCATTGGATATTTTCATGTCAATTTTGTCAAGTAACACCACTCAATATTAGATGTATGACATAATCTAGTGCCTAGATTGTAAGTCAAATAAACTTTACGCTTACCAAGATGCATCATTCCACTTTTCACTTGATAATTATTTCTACACAAGCATGCTTTAATAGATGTAGAATTCATATCCTCATAATCTTTTACAATATTGCGCGCCATTGTATCAAAGATATCGTCAACGATATATCATTTTGTATCGATTCACAATATGACAAAACTTATTGAGATCTCATCATTAATTTTTTTTAGATAGCTACCCCTCTCATGAGGTTTTCATAAAGTGAGTGTTATGTCATAGGCTCTCCAAGAGAACATTGTCTCCTTATTATGATCATTTTGATTCTTTAATCCTCTCCCTTTTTCAAAAACTATTTTATTTAGAATTGATTAGTCTATCATACTCTTGTGTTGCTTCTAATCTCCCCCTTATGTTAGATAAACTAAAATATATTTCAATCTTTGGAGAATCTATCCTTGTGCATCAATGTATATTCATTGATTATATACCATATCAAAATAATTAGATGAAAAATATTTGGTCCCCGACCATAAATCAATTGAAAGAAAATTTGATCATAATTTATCGGTCTGATGCGTACAATTACTTTTGTATGCAATATCATATTTCATATCAACATATGAAGCTTTATTTTCATAAACAATGATTTTACTATTTGAGACATTTAGTGTCACATCATCTTGAGTATTTATCAATATTATAAAGATGAATTGTCTTGATTACATATTCTGAAATTGTGCTCTTAACTCAATTTTTTTTGCACAAACAATTTTGTGAATGTCAAACTACTAGTTGACAACAAATGCACATGTGATTATCTTATAGATGCATCTTTTTGTCATGTCACATGATAGGTAACGAGCCCATATTCACCTTTTATACTTTTCAGAATTTAGGGATTTAGTCCCAACTTTAGTTGATCCAATCAACTTTATCACGAGAAGAAGCAACGTAAAGAATTCTTGAAGAATCTTCTAGTTTTTCAATGTATGTCCATTACTCAGTATGCACATCTTTGGGATGACCAAATTATTCATGCCAATTAATAAAATTATGAGTACTCGTAAACTCTAAGTTTACTACGTCATGTGTCTTTTGCTTTAGTAAATTTCTGATTTACTATTATATGAGTAAATTTCAATTTTAATACTCCGGGAGTAATTTTCAGATTTATTTCTTCTCAATTACTTCACCCTTTAGGTGAGTCGTGATCCCATCATTGAATGAACTAATTTGAAGAAAATTGTGCATGTAACATATTATTTGTGCACACATTTTTGCAAACATCAAGTTGCGAGATAATAATAGGCACACATGAAAACCATATAGAAGAAACATTTATTAGGACCATCAAATATCTAAACAATCCACTAAGTGGATGACTAGGTCCACAAATATCTGTATACGTTCCTAGAACGCAGAGAATTCAATCTCAAGTTTCGTTTATGATGGTCTCATAATTAGCTTTTCTTGCTAACAATCATTACAAGAAAAATCACCATTTAAAAGAATTTTTAGGTTCTTCAACGGATGTCTATTTTAATTTTTCATAATTCGTCTAAACATTATAGACTAATGATGTCTCAGACAATCATGCCAAATTAAGAAAGTATTGAAATTAGAATTTTCTTATTTATTATAGAATGTTCCTCAATTGAACTAATTCTTGTCCAATACATAAACATAAAGCATGAAACGTTTCTATAATACATGTCTTCTTAGAGACATTCTTGATGATACCAATTCGTTAACCAAAGGTCACAATTTTTCTCATGCCTAGCATGGTGGCTTACACATCATTCTCTTTAGAGAATGGATCTATATTTAGCATTTATCAAAAGTTCTCATTCTTCATGAATGAAACACAAATATGTGAGCATATCAAATAATGATAGCTTTAGTACTAATTTCCATATTTATATGCATTATTCAATCACTTGTCTTCTTTCAGATATATTATGACTACAACCACATTCATTTTACGTAATGGAGCAAATTCAATAAATTTCATGACCTCTCATCAAAAACACATTAGTTTTTCTTTAGTCATTATTATATCATCAATATGGTGCATTGAGACTCACATTTAATGTCTTATCCATATAAAAGTGACTTAGGTTATAAATCGATGGATCTTGAACTCAATATCTTATCATCATAATGCTTCAGCACTTTAACCCAATGTCTGACCCTCTTTTTGCGATTGGACATAAATCCATGGTCTTATTCTTTTGGTGCGATAAAACTTAAATCTATTGTCTTACCCATAATAAGGCTCAACCTCAAGCCTTCAAAATAATTGTAATTTTATCACTTTTGATGATAATTAATATGATCGTACATCATAATTACACACAAAATTGAGGTTATTGATTTATTATAATCAACATTAGTAGTTAATAAATATAGCTTAATAGATCACATACCTCATATAAAGGTTGAAAACATACCTTCACTAAATTGTGCTTATTTAATTATTAAAATAAATTAAGGAATTCTCTTTCAAATCGATTAAAATTAAATGTATAGAAAATCGACAAGTCTCTTTAAATACTTACTTTAGATGGTACCTCCGGATCTGTTACATAAATAATTATAACATAAAGATAAATCATATTTTGAAGATATAAGAACCTTATTGCATAACTTATGCAATATATCTTTTGCACTTTTCCCGTCTTCTTCATCATTTTTTAAGAATAGAACAATCGTGCTGATAACGTGTTATGAAACTATATAAATTTAGAAGAAGAAGAAAGTAGAGAGAAGAGAAAGATTTCTTATTCATCTTGAAGTATATTCAGGATTCATTGATATTTCACAAATTTTATTTATAATGAAGGAAAATTCTTTATTTATAGGAAAACCTTACTTGGTCCCCATATTTGTCAAAACCAATGTTTGTCATTTAGACCGAGTCGATGCCATCATATCCATGTGGCTAACTACCACTACCCCACTAGCGCATGCATTTCGTACCTAAAAGGTGTCTAATCATCCCAACTCATTGTCCAAGAGACATTAGATTCTTAATAGGGTGGTTCTAGACAAAAATAAAATATAAGCCCTTCCTAGACACCAAGTCAAACAAACAAAACAAACAAGACGGTCATTTAGTAGGATAAGTTTCAATTTGGTCTCTATCTAAACATGTTTGCAAATAACCTATAATTATGAAAGGATTTCATGCGATGTGTATGAGAATACAAACGATTTTTGACATTAAGACAACAAGGAATTAAGCTGGCAGAATTATTAATGGACACTCCTAAAATCATGCAGATAATTATCTAATTGACTTTTAGAAGTGAGAAAAAAAGTTAAGTAAACTTATTCTAAATTAACTGAATTTAAGAGAAGCAAAAGTTAATAACATGTTTTTATTTTTTTGATTTCTAAATATAGAAAAGAAGTGATCACATATGCATATCTATTTTAAAACGGATAGCGAATTTAATAATGCAGAAAATATTATTTAGAACAACAGATTTTTATTTATTTAAGACAGAAAATTAATTTTAAGACAATAACATATTTATTACTAATGCAGAAAATTATTTCAAATATGTGACAAATTTATTAATAATGCAGAAAATTATTTTTGAAATAGTAACAGATTTAATACAAAATTTTATCTAAGGGTCGCCAATTTAAAAGATGCAGCAAAATCATTATTTGGCATGCAAATCGTTATTTAAATTGTTTAAATAGTGACAGAAAATCATTATCAGATTCTTATTTTATAATTCATCTGATTTTAACGGGGGGGGGGGGGGCAAAATTATATGCAGGAAAATGATTTAGCAACTTTATTTTAAGTGAGAAAATTAAACGCCTCAGTTAACATACAGGTGAAGAAATAATTTATTTTAAGAAGAAATTATTCATTTTATGTAGAGAATATCCATAGCAGACTTAATTTGTTATTAACATGCTGAAAATTTATTTAGGTTGATTAAATAACCTTGATTTTATTAGTTAAATTCTATGGACATGACTTATAATGATAAATCAAATTGATGAACATTTACGGACATATTATGCAAATATTTAGTTCAATCCTATAGGCATAAATTCTAGATGTAAAAGTTATATTCAAAACAAATTAATGGCAAGAGGTTAATTTTATTCATTAGTCCTAAAGGGTATATGCGGAACGATAATTAATTAACATTTATACGAGATTAGTTTCAAATACTAATTAGACAATATTAATTAACATTTATACAAGATCAAGCAATGAATTTTTTTTATTATTATTATTAATTTATATCTAACTTGATTTATCAAATACTGGTTATCAAAACGAATCATAATCTTATGGACATGCTTTGTAAGATTTAATGACAAAGTAACAAGTAGTAGATCTCCTTCCCCCTTAGACGATCCCCAAAATATATTTCATATATATATATATATAAAGAGTTAGAGCTATACAAATATTACAAGCCAAAATAGGTAAAGGGTACAAATTTAAAAAAATATAGAAATTAAATAAACTTGATTCGTGAGAACTCTTCAACTTGAACTTCAAGTTCAACACGCTTAACAAAATAACACCTAACACGAGATCATAACAGATAGATAAGGGCACAAAACTATTCACAACAACCACAACTTCACACTAGTCAAATAAACTCACACAATAGAATGAAGGATAAGAGACTAACCTGAACGCATCCTTTTATTTATTTCCATCATCAATATAATAATGCAAAATGAAATTGAAATTAATGAACAAGACTAACCAATTATGCAGAATATACGCAATGAAGTATCTAGTGAGGTTTTCAATCCACAAACACAATACAACAATACCACAAAGAATGACATAAAACTTTACCAAAGTTTTTACTTATTTTCAAAAATAAAAACTAAAATTTAAAGTATTTCAAGAGAAAGCAGTGCGAGAATGACAGAGTCGAGAGTAAATATCAATGTTTAAAAATGAGTGAATGAGTGTCTCTTTATATAGCAAGAGGAATACATAAGGAAAATAAATAAATTAATGAATTAATTATAATATTACTGTATTTCCTTATTTTACATGATAACCAAATTAGATTTTAAAAAATAATAATTTATCCCCAAATATACACAAATAAGGATAAAATAGAAAGAGTAATATTTTCCTTAAATAAAGAAGAATCAAATTAAAATTTTTATTTCTTAAAATAAGCAAGTAAAAAATCAGTCAAGTTTTTTTTAACTAAGACAAGCAAATTCAATCTACCATAATTGAGGAAAAAAAATAAAAAAAAGAACCTATATTCAATCAAATATTTTACAATCAATCAAAAGAAATAATTATGTAAAAGAAAAGCAATACTTACATCCAAGTCTTTTTACTTCTGCCATATTGAGACGAAAGTTAACAGATCAAAGTAAATGATCCATAACTATTAATTCGATACCAGTTGCACACAAATCAAATAAAAGCATGGCCATGACAACATTTCACTGAAACTGATAGAACTGAAAAAATGCATGAAATTTAAAAATCACCAAAACAGTAGCACAAACAGTAAAAATCAAATAATAACAAAAATAAAGATAAAATTGAATAAAGAGAACATACCCCAGACGAATCTGAAAAGATACATCTTCGAATAGATTGAAACTTTTTTAATCGGAGATATTATTGTTCGATGCTTATTCTCGTTCGCTTGGCCACTGTTTTGCCAGACTTCTGCCTTGCTTGCTGGTCAGAGTAGTCGAGTGGAGGAGAGAGAGAGCAGCGAGCTTTCGCTTGCTGCTTCTGCCGGCTGCCTCGCCTGGCTAGTTCTTGCTGCTAGTGCTTGGAGAAATAAAAGAGGAAAAGAGGAGATGGGGCGAGATGGAGAAGGGAAGAGGGAGGCGGAGAGAGGGGGAAAGAAGAAGAGTGACGGGAGTGAGGGGTGTCGCCGGGCTGCTGCTTTGTCGGAGGATGGCGAGGAGAGAGAGGAGGGTCACTGGAAAAAATGGAAAGAGAGAGGGGGAAGGCGGCTGAAGAGAGGGGGAGAGAGTGAAAATTTTAAGTTTTGGTCTTTTAGGGTCGTTTGGTAGAGCGTATAAGAACAATGCAAAATAGGGTGTATTAGTAATACTTGCATTACTAGTGCTTGCATTAGTAATACTTGCATTAGTTATGTCTGCATTATTTCTTATATACTGTTTGGTTTGATGTATTAGAAAAAACAAATCTTGCATAATTTCTATTTAAAAAGTGTATGTTTATAAAAATACCCTTTACACTTTATTTCTTTATATACTTCTTTGCAACAAGGTTCTTTGCTAAAACATCAAAAAAAAGATTTCTTTGCTAAAACATTATTTCTTCCTATTCTTCTTCTTTTTCAAATATAAAATTAAAAAGTTGTTACTACATTGAAATAAGATTAAAAAAGAAAAAGAAGAAGAAGATGTCAAACATCTTCACAATTTTGCCACCACAAGTCCAAAAGTTCAACTTATTCATATGCAAAGGTAGGGATCCTTAGTTTTCATCCAAGAAGCTGTATTTTCGCATAACACATAATCTTAAGACACACGTACGAGCTAATCAACTCGTCTGAGAGGGGGGATAAGTGCAGATACTCCAATCCAACAAAAAATACTCCAATCCAACAAAAAAAAAAACTAAAAATTCATAGATTTTTCACTTTTCACACACCCAAAAACCTCTACAAAACTTCACACAAATTCCCCACCCATTCACCAATGTTCCAAATTTTCTCAACTTCACCAATCGAGATCGCAGAAAAACAACACAAATTCACCAACATCAGCTGACCTTTATCAACAAAAATTAAATTAAATTAATCAAAATCCAACAACAAAAATGATTAAATCAATAAAGAAACTGATATAGATTCAAAAAAATTGATAATTCAGATTATTCTAGAATGTTAAAGCTTGGATCGCCCCTACTAAAGCTCAAAACTATGAGCAAAGAGAGAGAAAATAAAAATGAAGAAAGAGATGTTGAAAAATACAGATTTTAATGAAAGATAAGAGTACTAACCTTATGAAGATGAGCAAAAAATGTTTGATTGAGCAAAAGGAAGAAAAATCTACTCTTGAATTTTCATTGACAAAGTACAAAGAAGATGAGAGAGAAGATGAAACAAGTACTATGGAAAATATTTTTTTTAAAGGGCTTTGAGGGTATTTTTGTAATTGCATAATCCAATGCAAGTGTAAAAATGCTATGTATTACTAATACCTAAAATTTCTAGGTATTAGTAATACACAACTTAATATACAATATTGTGTATAACTAATGCTTGCATTAGTTATACATGACAAAAATAATGTAACAAACAATGTATTACTAATACACACACGTAATGCATGTATTATTTTTCCTAATACCCTCTACCAAACGACCCCTTAGTGTATTAGATATAGGAAGAATAGGAGGTTAGATCTTGCTCGTATGATTAAATAGAGATGAAGGTCAAGATATGATCAGAATTTAATTTTTAAACGGACGGATGAGATTAAAAAATGAAGTCTTAAAATTAAATTAGATTAAATATGGAATGACTAAAATTGTAATAAATTGGCTAGAATTGAAAGAAGAGGGCAGCTATAATTGAAATACAATTGGAACTTGATAGGCTAGAATAGAAAGGAATTAAAATAGAATGGGCTAGAATTTAAATAATTTTGAGGAAAATTAAAGAATTTACTATCTAATTAAAATACTATAAACATTAAAAATTTTATATAATTAAAACGACTTAAATTTCAAAACATTTAATAAAACAATTATTTCAAAATTTATTAACAATTTTAAAAATATTTACAATAGTTTTATAAAGTAAACATACTAAAATATATAATTCTTATACAAAATTGACTAAAAATCAAAACTTAAAATAATTTTTTAAAACACATATTTAATCGAATAACATTCCTAAAAATGATTAAAAATTGATCAAAATTGAGTGTCCATAATAAATATGACTGTATTGATAAAATGAACACTAAATTCCTTAAATATTTACAAATACAAAATTTCGTACAACTTTAACACCAAAAAGTGAAAGTCCAGGTTCAAACTCTATCATACATGATCTATCATATATGAAGAAAATTGTTGTCATGAAGAAAAGTATTCTGATTGATAAAAGAATAAAGGTTAGAAAGAAGCTTTATTGCTAGAGTCTTAATTGATTGCCTAATTTTGGTTGTTGTCATGAAGAAAAGTATTCTGATTGAAAAAAGGATAAAAGGTTAGAAAGAAGATTTATTACTAGAGTCTTACTTGATTGCCTAATGTTGGTGCATATTTTATCTTTTTGAATTTGATATCTAATCTCATCTTATTTGAGTTTCTTAACAATTTCTATTTTGATATAAATATAAAGGAGTTACTATAACAATAGATAATGATATTCAAATTAATAAATATCTATATATTCAATTTTAAATATTGAATTAAAAAGTTAAATTTAGAATGAGATGTGGTAGTTATACAATTTAGGCCAGCGAATTATATAATTGTATATGTATAACAAATTATACAGTTTTATGTTTGCTATGGAGCGCAATTATGCAAAATTTGCTATAGCATACAAATATGAATTTTTTGTTTGCTATATGTGAAAGTTGCCCCCATATATATTGATTAATAATTATTTCAATTGTTAGTTTTGCTTATTCTTTATTAGTTACTTTAATTTTACAGCTATGATTTAAGGAAAAAAACATTTTTACAACTTTTCAAATTGAATATCAATAAATGTGACATTTGAAATGTCACGACCCAAATCGGGCCGCGACTGGCACCCACACTTACCCTCCTATGTGAGCGAACCAACCAATCTAAACTTTAACATTTCAATATAATATCAACAGAAAGTAATGCGGAAGACTTAACTCATTAATAAAAACCAATTCAATAACTTCTAAAAACTCAACAACTATTATTATCCCCAAAATCTGGAAGTCATCATCACAAGAACATCTATTCTCAAATTACTAATCTAAGAGTATCTAAGAAGCTAAAATACATAAAAAGCTAGTCCACGCCGGAACTTCAAGGCATTAAGACATGAAGAGGAAGATCCAGTCCAAGCTAGAAGCATTAGCTCACCCTGAAATCCGGAGTAATGAAGACTGGCTAGAGTTGCGGTTGAGTTGAAGACGACGGCACGTTTGCTGCACTCCACAAATAACAAGGAAAGAAACATACAAGTAGGGGTCAGTACAAAACACGGGTACTGAGTAGATATCATCGGCCAACTCAAAATAGAAAACAATATGCATCAAATAATATCATAAATCAACTACAATACTCAATCTGTAGCAACAACATGTACAAGAATCTTTGATAAATAACGTCAAGTACACTCATGAGGACTCAAGCCTCCATATCATACTCATTTGGAAATTAGGTTCATTAGATTGAGTATATTAACATCTTTCAAGATTCATCACCTTTATTCTTGTGTCGGTACGTGACACTCCGCTCCCCTACTACTATGTGTCGGAACGTGACACTCCGATCCCCTAATTCTATGTGTCGGTTCGTGACACCCGATCCCCTAATTCTACGTGTCCGATCGTGACACCCGATCCCCTAATTCTACGTGTCAGATCGTGACACCCGATCCCCTAATTCTACGTGTCGGTTCGTGACACCCGATCCCCTAATTCTACGTGTCAGTTCGTGACACCCGATCCTCTCATTCTACGAGTCGGTTCGTAACACCCGATCCCCTAATTCTACGTGTCGGTTCGTGACACCCGATCCCCTAATTCTACGTTTCGGTTCGTGACACCCGATCCACTAATCTCATTCTATTAATTCATCAAGCCTTCTTTTATACCAAGGCATCATCAATCTCATCACTTTAGTTCATCAAGCCTTCTTTTATACCAAGGCATCATCAATCTTATTACTTTAGTTTATTAAACCTTCTTTTATACAAGGACATCATTATTAACAAGGGTTTTTCAAGATTTGGAATTCAATAGCTTCATCATGCTTATTTCATCACAATTATATAATCACATTCATGCAAGCATACAATTAAGCATATAGAAGACTTTACAATACAACCCAACACATATCATTCGCTATTAAGAGTTAACTACGAATAGTATAAAAACCATAACCTACCTCCACCGAAGATTAGTGATCAAGCAAGCAATTTCCCCAAGCTTTGTTCTTCATTTTCTCTCTTCCTCGTTCGATCCTCTCTCTCTCTTTGTTCTTTCTAATTTTCTTATTCAAACCCTCTTTCTTTTATCCTAATTAGTATATAATTAAGAATAAAAGATGACAATAATAACCCACTAATTAACTTAAGGTTACCTCTTTTAACCCCCAAGTAATTAGACTTATTAAAATTAACCCACAAACTTTATAATTTAAGCAGGGATAGTCCAAAACGCCCCTTAAAATAATTACAGAAATCCGACCCAGCCTGGGATTACGCAGTCTGTGATGGCCCATCGCGCCTGCGACGGTCCGTCCTGCTGCCCCGTCACATAGTTCAGAGACTCAATTTCTCTGAAGAGTCTGTGACGGTTCGTCACACCTGTGACGGTCCGTTCTGCCATTCCGTTACGAAGTTCAGAGAGTCGATTTCAGTGCCCATTTTTCAGAATTCTAAGTATTTTGGAACGATACCCCCTCGACGGTCCGTCGTGCCCATGAAGGTCCGTCGTGGGGTCCATTGTTCCTGCCAGTTTTTCCCGAATCAAAGCCTGCTGCTCAAAACGACTAAACAGGTTGTTACAATAGATACCAATTTACCCATCGTTCGTCCCCGAACGATCATAAGAGGAAAAATAAGGGCGAAAAGAAGTACCTGAATCTGTAAACAGGTGTGGGTATCTTTCTTGTATATCAGCCTCTTTCTCCCAAGTGGCTTCTTCAACGGGTCGATTCCTCCATTGAACTTTGATGGATGCAATCTCCCTTGACCTCAACTTGCGAACTTCTCTACCTAATATAGCAACAGGCTCCTCCTCATAAGACAAATTCTCATCAAGCAAAACTGAATCCCAACGGATAATGTAGTTTCCATCCCCATGGTATCTTTTCAACATAGACACATGAAATACCGGATGCACTCCGGACAGCCCTGGAGGCAAGGCTAACTGATAAGCCACCTCCCCTACTCGCTTAAGTACTTCAAAGGGACCAATATACCTTGGGCTTAGTTTACCTCGCTGACCAAACCGCATCACCCCTTTCATTGGCGAAACCTTCAACAAGACTTGTTCACCCTCCATGAACTCTAAGTCTCTAACCTTTCGATCTGCATATTCTTTTTTGCCTACTTTGCGCCGCTAGAAGCTTTTCTTGAATAGATTTGACTTTGTCTAATGAATCCCTCAAAAGGTCAGTACCCCAAGGTCTAACCTCAAATGCATCAAACCACCCAATGGGAGACCTACATCTCCTACCATACAATGCTTCAAATGGGGCCATGTCAATACTTGAGTGATAGCTATTGTTTTAGGAGAACTCTTCTAAGGGTAAGAAGCTATCCCAATGACCATCAAATTCCATCACACATGCACGAAGCATATCCTCCAACACTTGAATCGTTCGCTCAGACTGACCATCGGTCTGAGGATGGAACGCAGTACTAAGGTCCAACCTAGTACCCAATTCCGCATGGAATTTTTTTCCAAAACTTAGAAGTAAACTGCGTACCTCTATCTGATATGACGGAGAGTGGAACCCCATGCAACCGAACAATTTCTGATATATAGATTTTGGCTAACTTCTCTGCATTGTAAGTCACCTTGACCGGAATGAAATGAGCAGACTTAGTTAACCTATCAATAATCACCCAAATAGAGTCATACTTACCCATTGTCTTTGGAAGACCAACCACGAAATCCATTGCAATCCTTTCCCACTTCCATTCAGGAATGGGCATTCTCTGAAGTGTTCCTCCGGGCCTCTGGTGTTCATACTTTACTTGCTGGCAGTTTGAACATTTGGCAATAAAATTAACAATATCACGCTTCATTCTATTCCACCAAAAGTGTTGCTTTAGGTCACGATACATCTTGGTTGCACCAGGATGTATAGAATACCTTGAACTATGAGCCTCTGTCAGAATAGTGTTGATCAAATCATCGACGCGGGGTACACATACCCTTCCCTTGATTCTCAAAACACCTTCCTCATCGATTTGTGCTTCCTTAGCCTCTCCTTGCAATACTTTATCCCGAATTCGGCTTAGCTTCTCATCATCAAACTGTTTCCCCTTGATCTTGTCAAGAAAAGAAGATCTCGCCTCCACACTGGCCAACAATCCTCCCTTCTCATTTACTTCTAACCTCATCAAGTCGTTAGCCAGAGTCTGAACCTCTCTAGCCAATGGACGTCTAGAAACTTGCAAGTGAGCCAGACTTCCCATGCTCCCTGCCTTTCTACTTAAGGCGTCTGCCACAACATTAACCTTTCGCGGATGATACAAGATAGTGATATCGTAGTCCTTCAGTAGTTCCATCCATCTCCTCTGTCTCAAATTCAAATCTTTTTGAGTAAAGACATACTGTAGGCTACGATGATCCGTGTATACTTCACACTTAACCCCATATAGATAGTGTCTCCATTGCTTTAAGGCAAACACTACCGCAGCCAATTCCAAATCATGGGTCGAATAATTACGTTCGTGCACCTTTAATTGCCTTGAAGCATAAGCAATAACGTTCTTCTCTTGCATTAGCACTGCACCCAACCCCGAATAGGATGCATCACAATAGACAATGAAATTCTTACCTTCCACTGGCAAGGTAAGGATTGGTGCGGTAGTCAACAAAGTCTTGAGCTTCTGAAAGCTTTCTTCACACTCGTCCGACCATACAAATGGGACATTCTGTTTAGTCAAGTTCGTCAATTGGGAAGCAATGGAAGAGAATCCCTTGACAAATCGGCGGTAATAGCTAGCTAAACCAACAAAGCTCCTTATTTCTGACACATTAGTAGGTCTTACCCAATTCTTCACTGTCTCAATCTTAGAAGGATCTACCATCACCCCATCCTCGAAACCACATTCCCCAAGAAGGACACTGCATCTAGCCAAAACTCACACTTGGAGAATTTGGCATAAAGCTTTTTCTCCCTCAACATTTACAATACCATTCTCAAATGCTCTTCATGTTCCTTCTTGCTCTTTGAGTATACCAATATATCATCAATGAATATGATCACAAAGAGATCCAGATATGACTTAAAAATCCCGTTCATCAAGTTCATGAAAGCAGCAGGGGCATTCGTAAGAACAAAAGACATTATTACAAATTCGTAATGCCCATACCTAGTTCGAAAAGCAGTCTTTGGCACATCCGTTGCCCGTATCTTCAATTGGTGATAACCGGATCTCAAGTCAATCTTAGAAAAGACACAAGCACCTGGTAACTGATCGAACAAGTCATCAATGCAAGGAATGTGATACTTGTTCTTAATAGTTACCTTGTTCAACCGCCTGTATTCTATGTACATCCTAAAACTCCCATCCTTTTTCTTCACAAATAATACCGGAGCACCCCATGGAGATGCACTTGGTCTAATAAAGCCTTTGCTTAGCAACTCTTGAAGTTGGGCCTTTAACTCTTTTAACTCCGCGGGAGCCATTCTATAAGGGGGTATAGAAATGGGGCGAGTACCCGATTCAAGATCAATGTAGAAGTCAATATCCCTATCTGGTGGCATACCAGGAAGATCTGCAGGGAACACATCCAAAAACTCGTGGACTATCGAAACCGACTCAATTGGAGGTACTTGGGTAGTATCATCCCTGAAATGTGCCAAGAACGCCAAACAACCCTTACTAACCATTTTCTTAGCACGAAGGAAGGAGATGATATGAACCAGATTGGAAGTGTATTCACCCTCCCACACTAACGGATCTGTCCCAGGCTTGGCTAACGTCATTGTTTTAGCATTACAATCCAAGATCGCAAAATTCGGAGAAAGCCAAGTCATACCCAGAATTACATCAAAATCAACCATTTCTAAGATAACCAAGTCTACATAAGTATTGCTCCCCACAAAAGTCACCAACCAAGCCCTATATACTTTTTCAACTATCACAGACTCACCCACCGGAGTAGAAACACGAATAGGCATGTCAAGCAATTCACAATGTAAATTAAGACCATTAGCAAATGCGGAAGATACATATGAAAATGTAGAGCCAGGGTCAAATAATACAGAAGTCATACAATCACAAACCAAGAGATTACCTGTGATAACAGCATCTGATGTCTCCGCTTCCGACCGCCCAGGGAATGTGTAACAATGGGCCCTATCACCTGCTTGCCCGTTGCCCCTACCATGTTGCGCTGCAGTAGTTCCCATTCATCCGTCACCCCGGCCGTTTTGATGACTACCATTACCTCGGCCACCACGTCCTCCAGAATAACGGCCTCTACCATGACCACCTCTACCTCTAACTATTGGGGGTCTATAACTCTGTTTTGGACAATTCCTCCTAATGTGTCTAGTCTCCCCACACCCATAACACTCTCTGGATTCAAGCATGGGTCTCTCAGAGAAGTGCTGACCGGTATGAGGTGGTCCCCCAACTACAGTCTGTAGTGAAGACTGAATTGGTCGGACTGAGTAACCTCCTGAACCCTGTCCTCTAGAGTAAGAACCATTAAACTCACCTCCCTTTCGAAACCTTTTTGATGTAGTTGCCATGGTGAAGTCATCTGGCTTCACTCCCTCTACCTCTATCACGAAGTCTACCACTTCTTGAAAAGATTTTGCTGTAGCTGCTACCTGTAAGGCTGAAATCCGCAACTCTGATCTCAACCCCTTCACAAAACGGCGAATCCGCTCTTGTGGACTGAAACATAGTTGGGTGGCATACCGGGATAATGCACGAAACTTAGCCTCATATGCAGTAACCGACATCCTACCTTGCTCTAGGCTCAAAAATTCATCTCTTTTCCTATCCCTCAAAAATCGGGGGATATACTTCTCTATAAACAAGCTAGAGAATGATGCCCAAGTCATAGGTGGTGCCTCCGTTGGTTGACACTCAACATGTGACCGCCACCACATTTTGGCGTTCCCTTGAAACTGATAAGTCACAAACTCAACATCAAACCGTTCTACTATACCCATCTTGTGTAGTAGCTCATGACAGTCAACCAGAAAATCGTAAGCATCCTCCGATTCAGCACCCCTTAAGACTGGAGGTGCTGGTGCAGAAAACACTGGAGGTGTTTGACCTTGATCAGATAACCCACTAAGATAAGCAAGCACCTGATTTATCATCTCTGGGGTAGGCTGGGGTGGCAATCCCTCACTCTGCACTTGTTCATTTTCCCCATCCTCCCCTCCTCTTATTACTTCCTCAGTCGGTGGAGGAGTCACTGCCCTAGTATCAGATGGGCTAGGTGCTCGTCCTCTTCCCCTAGAGGACGTCCTCCCACGACCTCTACCACGGCCTCTTGCCGCTGCTCTTCCTCGAGCTACAGCCCCAGTGGCTAGCTCAGACGCACCCTGTCCCGTCGGTGCTGGTGTTGGTGCGGTTGTTGCTCTAGTTCTAACCATATGCGAAATAGAGTGAAGATGGTCAGATACCAATTTGTATCACCTAGATACCAATTGGACCCAAGTAATAGCACGAAAGGAAGAATGAAAGAATGGAATTTTCCTAAAGTCTTATAACCTCTTAAAGAAAAGTAAAGGCGTCCCCCTACCGTTCCTTAAGACTCTACTAGACTCGTTCTTGTGTGATGAGACCAACGAACCTAATGCTCTGATTCCAAGTTTGTCACGACCCAAATCGGGCCGCGACTGGCACCCACACTTACCCTCCTATTTGAGCGAACCAACCAATCTAAACTTTAACATTTCAATATAATATCAACAGAAAGTAATGCGGAAGACTTAACTCATTAATAAAAACCAATTCAATAACTTCTAAAAACTCAACAACTATTATTATCCCCAAAATCTGGAAGTCATCATCACAAGAACATTTATCCTCAAATTACTAATCTAAGAGTATCTAAGAAGCTAAAATACATAAAAAGCTAGTCCATACCGGAACTTCAAGGCATCAAGACATGAAGAGGAAGATCCAGTCCAAGCTAGAAGCATTAGCTCACCCTGAAATCCGGAGTAATGAAGACTGACTAGAGTTGCGGTTGAGTTGAAGACGACGGCACGTTTGCTGCACTCCACAAATAACAAGGAAAGAAACATACAAGTAGGGGTCAGTACAAAACGCGGGTACTGAGTAGATATCATCGGCCAACTCAAAATAGAAAACAATATGCATCAAATAATATCATAAATCAACTACAATACTCAATCTGTAGCAACAACATGTACAAGAATCTTTGATAAATAACGTCAAGTACACTCATGAGGATTCAAGCCTCTATATCATACTCATTTGGGAATTAGGTTCATTAGATTGAGTATATTAACATCTTTCAAGATTCATCACCTTTATTCTTGTGTCGGTACGTGACACTCCGCTCCCCTACTACTATGTGTCGGAACGTGACACTCCGATCCCCTAATTCTACGTGTCGGTTTGTGACACCCGATCCCCTAATTCTACGTGTCGGTTCGTGACACCCGATCCCCTAATTCTACGTGTCGGTTCATGACACCCGATCCCCTAATTCTACGTGTCAGTTTGTGACACCCGATCCCCTAATTCTACGTGTCGGTTCGTGACACCCGATCCACTAATCTCATTCTATTAATTCATCAAGCCTTCTTTTATACCAAGGCATCATCAATCTCATCAATCTCATCACTTTAGTTCATCAAGCCTTCTTTTATACCAAGGCATCATCAATCTCATTACTTTAGTTCATCAAACCTTCTTTTATACCAAGACATCATTATTAACAAGGGTTTTTCAAGATTTGGGATTCAATAACTTCATCATGCTTATTTCATCACAATTATATAATCACATTCATGCAAGCATACAATTTAGCATATAGAAGACTTTACAATACAACCCAACACATATCATTCGCTATTAAGAGTTAACTACGAATAGTATAAAAACCATAACCTACCTCCACCGAAGATTAGTGATCAAGCAAACAATTTCCCCAAGCTTTGTTCTTCGTTTTCTCTCTTCCTCGTTCGATCCTCTCTCTCTCTTTGTTCTTTCTACTTTTCTTATTCAAACCTTCTTTCTTTTACCCTAATTAGTATATAATTAAGAATAAAAGATGGCAATAATAACCCACTAATTAACTTAAGGTTACCTCTTTTAACCCCCAAGTAATTAGACTTATTAAAATTAACCCACTAACTTTATAATTAAAGCAGGGATAGTCCAAAACGCCCCTTAAAATAATTACAGAAATCTGACCCAGCCTGGGATTACGCAGTCTGTGACGGCCCGTCGCGCCTGCGACGGTCCGTCCTGCTGCCCCGTCACAGAGTTCAGAGACTCAATTTCTCCGAAGAGTCTGTGACGGTCCGTCTTGCCATTCCGTTACGAAGTTCAGAGAGTCGATTTCAGTGCCCATTTTTCAGAATTCTAAGTATTTTGGAATGAGACCCCCTCAACGGTCCGTCGTGGGTTCCGTTGTTCCTGCCAGTTTTTTCCGAATCAAAGTCTGTTGCTCAAAACGACTAAACAGGTCGTTACATGAAATAAATAATTACCGTCATAAAAAGAATAAACAATTTTAAATTTATATATTATAACATTCAATTTTAAAATGAAACAAAGACCATCTAATATACTAACTAAATCACACCTCAAAATGAACCAAGATAATATAGAAATCAGTGTAGCCTATTTTTGTGGAACTATATTTCCTCAAAATACTGTCGAAGATAATTACAAATAATGCTATGAAATTTAGGAATTTGAATTTATATTTAATTTTTAAATACCTATTTTTTGAATCAAAATTATTTGAACTATTAATTACTCTACTAATTAACTGCAACATAAAAGGCGGGGAACTTTTATATTTAAAACTAGACATATTTCATACCATTTTTTTGAGGCATAATGATAATATCGAAAAACAAGTTATGTTATTGTAAAATCACATTGGTATTTTAGCTTCACTTATGATTGTTTTATAGAATGTAATGTTTTTTCTTGTTTAGTCATTTGCTATAAAAAAATATAATTATTGGAATGCATTAAAAGGAGAGATTTTACCGATGATTACATAAAAGGATAATTATTTTAGAAAATTCAATCTTTTTTTCCAATCAAAGCAATTTCTTTTCCATTAAAGAACTTAATTGGATTAATAAACTATTAAAACAAGAATAAAATATAGGAAAGTAAATTTGCAACATAATTCAATTAATATAAAAATATATTTGTTAATGCAAGTTATATTGTGTGATTAATTTAGAAAATTATCTTTTTGATGCCTCTAATAAAAAACATTCTATTGATTGTTTTTTATATAATTTTTTTATCGTGATTCTACAGTACTGTCAATTTTAGCAATTTACGTATCTCAAAATAACTTTAATCATAAAAATTCTCAAAAACTTTTATAATTCAACTAAAAATTGAATGATAAAATAAAAATTGCTATGATAAAGAGTTAAAAATAAATGTTATTGTCATGTGACGATAATTGATAAGGATCAGCGGAGGAGCAAAGAAAAATATGAATATGAATGGAAAAAGAAATCTAAATTGTAACGTTAAAAACTCATGATATGAATTTTGTAAAGAGGTTCAAAAGAAAAACATGAATATAAAATTTGTTACAAAATCGTAACCTTAGAAAATTTTTTTATTTAATGTGCATTTTTAATAAATAATTTGATTTTGCCATTGATTTTATTTTCACATCTGTACATGTGTGAAAATTATGGAGTTTTATATACTCTTCTATTTATTTGTTTATATTGAATATGAGATATTATTACTATTTTTGTATGGTTAATATTTCTTGATATATTCAGAAAGATATTATTATTTATTGTAGTTAATAAACTATAGGTTCATATAAGTACTTTTATCAACAAATTATCAAATTAGAAGATACTATAAAAGTTGAATGTTGGGTGTTATGTGATTATAACACATTTCAAATTATGAGATGTTATTTTTAATTTTTTTATTTAAAAAAATTAATTATATATGCATGTGCCTATACTTTAATTAACAATTTATTTAATGTATAATCTACAAATCTAATTGCATGGTTGAATTGAAATTATTTCTAATCCTCAAAACCTTGAAGGACGCTATTTAAAATAATCATATGATATAAATATAAATTCATCAAAAAATGATAAATAATGTGCTTTAATTCAATATTGTCAAATAAGAATAAAGAAACATTCAAAAATCCGAACTCATTAAATGATTTAAATCAAATCTTTGCACATTTTAATTAAAATATCTAAAAAGAAGTGAGTAATATCTTTTATGAACATTAAAAAACTTTTCATGATGTCTTTTAGACATTATATCGTGACAATTTTTTTTATTACAATATGAAAAATAAAATAATTATATTCTATATTGTTGTTGTGGGATAGTGCCACATTTCAGAGAAATTTAATGTTCATTTATTTATTTTTCATTAATATATATATATATATATATATATATATATATATATATATATATATATATATATATATATATAAAGTTGTACGGACTCTTCAGTTTCAATTTCATACCTGTATCGAATTTTCTAAAAATATACTACTGTTGGGGAGTCACACACCTATTGACTTTGGAATTACTTACGTATAAAGTCAAAAAATTGCTTCACTACTGTGCATTTAATTAATTTCAATAAAAATCTGAACTACATCTTTTAATTAATTATATTTTATATTTATATTAAATATTAATCATTATAATTATAATTTAATTAATTTATACATTAAACTTGAATTAAAATCGGTTGATAAATTTTTTGAAATTTGTCTTTACATTTCATACGAAAAATTGAATTTTGGTTTTCTTTTGTAAAAAAACAAAGAAATTTACTAATAACTCAATATAAACGTATAACAGATTAAAAGCAGAAATAAATGTATATAATACTAGAATAATATTATAATAAGTGAATAATAGATTTTATAAATTATTTATATTTTTTAAAATTATGACATTAAAAGTATCCGCAAAACATGCGGATACAAATACTAGTTAATTTAAAATGTATCTTATTAGTTTTATTATTATTTTGGTGTAATCATATCGATAAATTCAACTGATAATATAGGTTTCTTAATCGAACATAGTGATGCATAATCCTCCCTAAACTATATTTTTTTATTAAATACAAATTGTGGTTACATGAACCCTATCCTTTTTTTAAAAAATTTATGAACATTATGTAAAATTACGTTACTGTTTTATCGCGCCAAATTATACAAAAAATTGTATGTTTGCTTTATGAGTATTTTTCATTGTTGTAAATCGTCATTCGAATCGGTGAGGATCAAATATTGATAAAGCGAATATTAATTAAAATGTATCTTATTAGTTTGGTTATTATTTTGGTGTATATATACCGATAAATCCAACTGATAATACAGAAAACTGAATCGAACAGAGTGATGCACAACCCCCCCTAAACTATATATATTTTAAAACATAAATTGTGGTTATACGAACCAATCTTTTATATATATATATATATATATATAAAGAGAGAGTAGTTTGCAATGTGGTTAAGCCACGTGCCAAGTCAAGAAAATAATTATCAAGACCAAAAGTAATGCAATAATCGTAGTTATGAATTTCAGAATATGAGTGGTACATTCTTTATTATTCCTCTTATTTGACTTTTGAGATGTAGATTCAAGGTTTCTTGAGCTTGATATTGAATCGTAAACTTGAATTTGATCTTCAATTCAAGGGTTTTGAGCTTGATCTTGAGTCTTGTAGTCTTGATTGTGGATTTAATGAACTTAATATGGACTTGAACTTAATGATCTTCATCTTGAACTTAATCTTGAATTCAAGGGCTTTGGAGCTTATTCTTGAATCATTGATAGACTTGAACTTGAACTTTATCTTGATCTTGACTTTTAATTGAATAAAAGGGCTTTGAGTTTATTCATTAATGTAGTAGTTTTGATCAATCGTTCTTGAACTTGAATGGTTGAATTCTTGAACTTGTAACTTGTAGATAAATATGTGATTTTCTAGCCACAAACTCTCTTTGATCCACAAACTCTCTTTGACTTCTTGTTAGAATTTTCCTTCTCTTTACTAAATTATGAGAATCCCTATTTATATAGTTTTAAAATAGAGGAGTTGTGACATAAGTAAATTTCTCTTCAACTAATTAAATTTAAGTGACATGACATATGTACTTTATGAAGTGGACCTGTCATTTTGACACATGTCATGATTCTATTGACTTCTTTGTTTGACTTGACATGCCACACCATTTGTCACGTGACACCAAAATTAATTTCTAAGATGAGATGATATTGTGCTTAGCAAATTAGGCTCATCTATTGTAGCACAAATCAATTAATTTGAACTTTAATTAAATCTATATTTATCACACTTAATCAATTAATCCAATTATATTGGTTCATATTATTAATTTAGATTAATATATGCATGATTTTAATATAATCCTAATCATTTTATAAATTTGTATTTAATAAACTTTAAATGATTACAAATGCTCCCTAATTTAAGTCTTGTCAAGATATTTTATCTTTTAAAAACTTGACATGAAATATTAATAAAGTCTAACCTCATTTGTTATTTATTTATTCATATTCATGAGGGTCATCTCAAAATTGTTCATCAATACCAGTTAAGGTAAGAAATATATATATATATATATATATATATATATATATATATATATATAATTTCAAAAATAACCATCATAATTAATTTGAATTGAAATCAACCATTAACTTTTTGAATACAATAACTGCATGTGAAGATATTCTATACCTCATTAATTACTCATATATAGTTCTTTTCTCGAAAAATAATAATGTATGATACATTTCTAAATCGAACTTGAACTCAAATAGTTCCAAGTTGATTCTGTTAAGACACGGAAAACCCAAAGTTACTAAAGAAAGATAATTTAGAGGTAATCTTATAGCGTAAAGAGGATGAATGTGCATCTCTACCTTAAGTAAGGTAATCTTATGACGTAAATTGAATGGATATGCATCCCCGTCTTAAGAAAGGTAAGTTAGAGGTAGTGTTATGGTGAAAAGAGGATTGATACGCATCCCAACTTAAAAAGGGAAAATTAGAGATATACCTATGGAGTAAATAAGATGGATACTCATCTTCGCCTTAAGAAAGGTAATTCAGAGGTAATCTTATGACGTAAAGAGGATGAATACACATCCCTGTCTTAAGAAAAATGATTTAGCCCTCATTTGTTTTCATTAAGATTAAGACGTTTGAATCTGATGTTGTCTATAGATCTCAACACTGAATAATTAAGATCGTTTGTTCTTCAATATCTCAATGTACATGATTAATATTATTTTGAAGGGAAAATGCACAAGTACCCCCCTAGACTATGACCGAAATCTCAGAGACACATATTAACTGGACTAAGGTCCGATTACCCCCTAAACTTGTTTATTATATTAATTTTGTGCACGTTTTTGGTTTAGGTGACATCCAAATATCTCTCACGTGCCTCAATTGTGTGGAGTCACGGAGTGTGCCACGTAAGACACCTTAGTTTAGTTAAGGTGTCTCTGAAGTTTCGGTCATAGTCTAGGGGGTACTTGCACATTTTTCCTATTTTGAATAATAAAAATATATTTTTTTAAAAAATCAAATCAAATTTCAAGTTTTTCACATTCTCTTTGGCACATTACACTATGAAGTCAACTTTTTTCATTTTTGTAGCATTCCACATTTATCAACAAATTCACCTTTCAAATCTCCATCAAAATCAATTTCAGTTCCAAATCTCAAATTTCAAAGAAGAGAAAGAAGAAAACAAATTCAATTTTTATACCACTTCTTTTTTTCAAATTCCCAAAATTCACATATCTGCCTATTTAAGCTATCAGAGAAGCCACAAGCTTTGTGCACGTATGGCAGCATCTAGCGAAGCAATTATCCATGCATTTTAAGAAAAAGTTCAAGCTTTTCTAGATCTTATTCATGATTGTTTACATGGAATGATATCCTCAACTCATCGATTTGAAACTGAACATAAAATATGGTTCTAAGTGCCTATGTACCTCAATAAAGAGGATCAAGTCACAACTAGAGCTCTACATGTGTTTCATGAGTTGGTAAACTGGTATAAATTATCTAAAATGACTTTAGAAGTTAGTTTGGTGGTTTTAGAAGTGAAACGTCAAGAGACGATCAAGTTGTTCTAGTCTTTTGTGTGCTAGTGTGTCCTAGTGTATTGTCTTTTGATTGATGTGTTTTTGGACTCTAAAACTCTTAGAATTTACCCTAGTATCTAGATGTAAATTTTTATGGGTAAAACATTTGAGTACGACCCCCCAAGGACCACCCCAAGGGTCCCTTAGAAGGACTCAAAAGTTGGCCAAAAAGTTGTCAAAACAGCAGCCATCCATAAGCTGGGCCGTCAATGGACTAATGGGGCGTGGATTGGCTTTGTGATTTGATACTTAGCCTCCTCACCAAATCCTCCCCAAAACCCCTCTATGAAACTTTTGACGAGTGCACAACACGCTCCTTCTACCCACATATGGTCCGTAGGTGGTGGGTCGTGAGTCACTGCCTATGTTGCTGTCATTAAGTCGGCCAAGCCAAGGGTAGTTTGCGAAATTCCACCCTTGTCTAATTAAACATTAGGGCGATTATTTTATATATTTTAGGTATTTTAAGTTAGTTAAAACTTTTAAACCTAGAATTATATGTAACACTCAGGAATTCCAAGACCTAATCTAGAGTCTCACATGAAGATCAAAGACTTTGAACACTATTTTAAGGCCTAAAATCATGTATATGAAACATTTAGGAAGTGTTAGATTCAAAACGTCACGGAACATCCATGAAGTCCAGTAAATTGTGAAATGTGCACTAGTGTGCCTTAACATGTTTCATAGGATTTTAGGAGTCGAAAATTAATGAAAATTGGTATAAAGGTGTTAAACATGTATTAAAGTGTGTTTAGGGTCAAAATGTCCAGGTACGACTCCCCAAGGACCACCCTAAGGGTCCTTGGAGAGGACCCTTGCATTTGACCAAAAGCTCTCAAATTGACAGTGGCTAAATGAAGGACCAATCAATGAGCCGTCGATGGGTCCACGGCCCGTCGATGGTGGTGTTGGTACATCCTTATCCAAATTCAAAAATTGGTCCAAAAACCACTCTCTGACACAAACGACGCCCGTGCAGTACAGGGTCATCGATGCACCTACGGTCCGTAGGTCGTGGTGTCGTCGTTTGTTCTATGTTTCGCTGTTAAGTTTTTAGTTAAGTCATTTAATTAGTTAGTTGGTTAATTAAGGGTTAGGGGTGTCAAATTAAGTTAGTTAAGAGACTATATAAAGACATAATCCTCATTAAACTAACCCAACTCACTTCATTTCCCAAATTCCAAATCCTCTTCCTTCTCTCTACTTTCTCTCTCTCTATAGATCAATTCAAGGTCACTAGGGATCCAAGATTCAAATTTATCTCCATCAATATTCAAGAATATCTAAGGTATGGGAACTCTTCCCCTTTGGTACTCGTTTCCCCAATGGGTTCTTTCAAATTGATTCCAGAAGTTAAGAAAACATGGGTTTCATTCTTAATCCAAAATTGATCTTTCAAATTGTATTATTATTGGTTTATTTTGATTATTATGGATATATAATGATTGATAATTGGTTAATTAGGGTATTTCTTGATGTTAGACCTAATTCTATAGAATAAATCATAAATTAACCCTATTTCCCTAATCCTAGGTTATGAATTGATGTTGAGTTGGATACTGATGATACAATTAACTTAGTTCTTATGTTAATTACTATTATATTATGATATTAAGTATATTGATGAGTTAATGTGGTTGTTTTGGTGATGAGATCATTGAAGAAGTATTTTGAAGGTAAATTGGTAAGACTTTGTGATCTTGAATCCTTACTTCAATTGTGATGGCTTGTACTTGATGGTGATGATCAATTGAAGTAATAAATTTGATTATATTAAGTAGGTGATGGAATGATGAATGTAATTGAAATGTCTTGAATATATGAATTGTGATATTATGATTACCATGATGATATAAAGATGATTGTGAATCACTTATGTGCATTATTATAATATGATGATGATAATGTGTTAATCTCACAATTGAAGGGTTGGAATGAAAGGGAATTCTCATGGAATTCCTAATAAGATAATGACTATGATTATACAAGGGGTTAGTCTCCTATAGCCTATACTATGATATGATGATTAATAAAGGGTTAATAAAATTTCAAAAAGGGACTTTAGCTTAGCACCGAGTGAACTAGTTATGAGAGACGATCCCTTCCTTATGTGGGAAGTAGGTTCACAATGGTTATATTGAGATAGATATTACAATGCAATTCTGCATAAAGAGGGTCTCAAGTATGTCTCCTAGTTCTTGAACTATGCTGCCCCCATAGGAATACTAGCTAGTGGATCCATTTAGAATGCTATGTTCATGTTTTGGTCCTACCTTGGCAAGTAGACCACCTTCTTTCGGTGTAGGGTTTCATGACACTGAATTCCATGTTTAGCTCACATGGTCTATTGTTGGTTAAGGTGATTGTTCCCGAAAGTAAAATGAAAGTAATAAAGTGAACTCTAAGTAGGATGACTTAAGGGCTTCTTTTTAGTGTAGGTAGGGGTATGATACTCTACCTATGCATTGCACTAGTTGGCCACGAAGGATGCCCTAGGAGGTTGTTCTTATGCTATTATGACATGACTGATATGCTTATGTTACTTTATATGTTGGTGACTCTATATGATGATAGTTTCACTTATAATCATGTTATTAGTCTATATTGCTATATATGTTGATGACTACTCATGATGCTATGTTATGTGAAGTTAGACATTACTTATGATCTCTTTCCTTATTTACTTGATTATGTGGGATTATGAGACTTCACATTGGCATTGCACTTGTATGTTTGGGATGGGATTGCTGGTAAGTGTTTTATATGATGTGATGATATGAACTCTTGTAGATGATTTTTTTATGACATTATATTAGAGTTGCTTTGGTTATATGATCGTGATATGCTACAATTCATATTGATATGACCTTATGTTGATAATGCTTATGCTGACTTGAATTTATTGATGATGTTGGTCTTGATTTAAATATGGAGTCATCTTGATGAATATGTGATCATTGACTTGTATGTGTTCTTAATTGTGCATTAAGGCTTTCAAAAGTGACTTAGCATGACTTTGAACAAAATGTCCCTTTAAGCATGATTTTAAACATTATATTTGCATATGTTTCCATACTTAGTACAAGTGGATGTACTAGCCCATTTCCTTTATATTTCTATAACATGTAGGTCCGGACCGTCGACGTTAGAAGGCCAATAGCAAGACTACTTGAATATCCCCAAGTGTTTTGTAGGTCCTCACCATTCGAGGATGATTCCACTATCTAGATACTTGATGTTGTTATAGTCTAAAGACATTTAGTTTCCTTCTCTTTCATTTGAAGACTATTGTTGTATAAGACTATATGTGGCTTTTTTTGTAATGTAATATGGGCTATGCCGGAATGTTCTACTCATTTTTAATGGTTTAATGTGAGATGATATATTAGACTAAATTCTTATATGTGATGTATTGTCTAAATGAGAAGCCTATTCAAGCTTCCCATGCGAGGAGTCTCAGTAAACTCCATATGTATATATGATTAGTAATCGATAGGTCTAAGTAAACCTCAATATGTATAAAGGTTTTAATTTTTCCACATTTTAACCTATGACGTGTTACGACGAATGCTAAGAGGCTAGTCTTAGTTCTCTCCGAGGACGATGACGCCGGTTACGTTTAATGAGTGCTCCCAGTCGTGAGAAAGTTAGTATCAGAGAATGAAGTTGAAGTTATCTTTGGGTTGATGTCTCACTAAACCACGTCTCCGTAGAGTCTTATTCAGTGGTGTGAAGCGCACCACACTTATGAATGAGAGTCTATGTGATGCTCAGAAATTCTCACTTATTGGTAATCTTGAAAGTCGTGCCTTATGAGTTGAAACTATATGTGTCCCTTTTTCTTAAAATCCTTTTCTTGTGAAAATAGGAGATGAATACTAGAAGGACGACTACCAGAAAAGTGGAGGAAAATTTGGCTAATGCGGTAGTTCCTCCCCAACGAAACCAAATCCCTCCACAAGACAATCAAGTGCCTCTACAAGACCAAGCTCTGCTCGTTCCTCCACTTATGACAGATGGAGCAATAAGGTCGAAATTTGTGACTTTTGCTCAAGATATGACTACCCAAGCTCAAGAAGTATCCACTCAAGCTTAAGCCATGGCGGCTCAAGAAAAAAGGGAGGTTGGACCCGTATTCAACAAAATGCTAGTAACAAGGCTTCCCACTTGAGGGTCTTCATGCGGATGAACCCTCCTATGTTCTTTGGGTTTAAAGTGAACGAAGATACCCAAGACTTCATTGATGAAGTAGAATATTCTTTATGATATGGGGTTGAATTCGAATGAAAAGGCCGAGCTAGCTTCCTATCAACTCAAGGATATATCTCAAACATGGTACACCCAATGGAGAGACAATAGGGTCTTGAGAGTGGGTCCTATCACTTGGGAGGTATTTAGAAGGGCTTTCCTTGACCGTTCTTTCCTAGGGAAAAGAGGGAGGCGAAAGTATATGAATTCATCAACCTTCGTCAAGGAGGTACAAGTGTGTAAGAGTACTCCTTGGATTTCACTAAATTGTCCATATATGCTCCTTCCTTGGTGTCTAACACAAGGGATGAGATGACTCACTTTCTGAAAGGGGATATCCAATGATCTTATTGAAGTGTGTCATTTGGCGATGCTACATGACAATATGGATATCTCTCGTTTGATGGTTCATGCACAACAAGTTGAAGCTGTAACACTCCGAAAGTCCAAGACCTAATCTAAAGCCTCACATGAGTTTCTAAGGTTTGTAACACTTTTTAAGGACAAAAATAATATTTATAAGTCATGTAGGAAGTTTTAGAGTCAAGACATCAAGAAACGTCTATGACGTCCGGAGACTAGTGAAAGAGGTGCTACTATGCCTTAGCCTATTTCACGAGGTTTTAGGAGTTGGAATTTGATGAAATTTGGTGGGAAGGTGTCAAAAACATATTGAAATATGTTTAGGGTATAAATTTCCGAGTATGACTCCCCAAGGGCCACCCTAAGGGTCCTTGAGGAAGACCTTTCCATTTTGGTCAAAAAGCTGTCATTAAGTAGTGTCTACCTACTATTGCAGGTGACGAGGCGTATGTGGAATGACGGGGCTTCGATGGCTCCATCGTTGTACACTTAGAAACTTTTCCAAAAGTGTCCAAAAATATGGTCTCTGACTAAAACTATGGATGTGTAGTACAGGGGCCAAGGGTGGCCATCGACTGACCTATGACCCGTAGGTCAGGCCTACGCTTCACTGTATTATTTTAAGTGAGTCAATAAATTAGTTAATTAGTTAGGGTCTTAATTAGGGTTAAGGTGTGGTTAATTAAGTTAGTTAAATGACTATATAGACTACCCTAAGCCTAAGCTCAACTTAACACCCCACAATTCCAAAACCCAAATCACTCTACCTTCTCTCTACTTTCATTGTCCCAAAGAAGACTCCATTGAAATAAAAGTTATAAGGGTTCTAGGGATTGAAGAAGATCACTTTTCTCCATCAATATTCAAGGATTAATAAGGTATGGGAACCTTTCACCTTTGGGATTCCTTTCCCCAAAGGGTTTTTTTCCAAAATTAATTTCCAAAAGATGAATTCTATATGGGTTTCTGCCTGGCAGTGTTGGTCTCTAAGTTGGGGTCCTCAAAGGGGAACTAAGGGAGGACCCCAACTTAGAGACCAGCACTACCAAGCAGTGGCCAAATGACAGACCAATCGACGGCCGGTCGACCAGACGACGGTCTGTCAATGGGTCTTGTCGGTTGGGACATTTATCCTGCAGTTTGGGGAACCTATTAAGTGAACCACGAGACCCTATCAACGGGACGTGGCCTGACCAACGGTCCGTCGATGGTGCTGAAAAGTAGGCAGTTTTTCAGTTAAGACTTGGGGTTTTCGGGAAATTCACCCTAAGTCTTATTAAATGTGGGGAAGGTTGACTTAGGTGTTTAGGGGTATTTTAAGAGTATATAAGTTATTAAACTCTCATTTAAACCCTATCATCTAAATCAAAACCTCTTCCCTCCTAAAGTTTCTCCAAAAACATCCATGTGAGTTCAAGATGAAGATGGAGCTTGAAGATGGTTATTCAATGGAGTTTATTATTCAATTTTTATTAGGTTCTTAAAATAAGGTATGAGAGTTCTTCATCTAAGGCTTTCTATCACCTTAGAGCCAATTTCAAAGATGATTTTCAAAGATTTCATCATGATGAAAAAATCCAATTTCTACTCTAAGTCTTGGGTTCTTCCGTAAATGGTTTCCAAAAGTTTATATATGATGAAATTGATGTATAATTGATGTTTTCCAATCAAATTCTTGATGAACCCTTTATCTTCTCAAATCTCTAAATTTCACTAAAATATGGGTGAGTTGATTATGCTTTGATATTCATGAATTCATATGTAGATTGTTATGGGCTTTTGGTTATGTATAGATTATGGTTAATTGGTTTATAGGCTGTTAATATTTGATTAATTGCGTAATGAATACTCTTAGATCTATTGCATTCTAAGAGTATTGAATTGATATTGACTTAAGGCTTATGATTCCTAATGTATTTTTCTATGGGCTATCTAATGATACAATAATTATATTAAATTTATATCTAGTTTTTATTAGATTGATAAGTATATAATGAATTGACCTAGTTTCATTGGTTATTGATATAATTGTATCGAATTATTAGTTATGGCGTTGGATAAGGGCCTTATGATATTGAATTGGATGATTTTACTTTGGAATCAAAGTGGTAAGATGGAGTGGGGTATGCTGCCCTAATTCCTTTATTTTGATGTTAATTAGACGTCAATTATGTTGTGATTTGTATGGTCCACTTATGGTGGCAATGTTATGTGCTTTACTTGCAATTGATGTGGCCTTGTCGGCGTTACTTTATGCAATATGATGATCTTGGCCTTGTCGGCACTACTTGAAGTATTATGATGATATGTGTAGTTGATTTATGTGAAGTATGAGCAAATCTATCTACATGTGAAGTAATGTGAAAGTATGTGTTCTTTCAATGTATGTTAGGAGATCATGTGGAGTATGACTATGTTCTTATATGTGTAATCTTATATGTTGATACATGATTGTTCCTACTTGAATATATGAGTTGTGATGGTTATATTGATGATGATATAGTAATGTATAGGATGACATAAAGATGATAAGGGTAATTCCTAAGTGCTGAAAAGAATGATATGTTATATGTGATAAAGTAAAGAATGTTGTGTGTCTTTTTTGGTAGACTTGTGTCCCTTACTTGATTATTGTATGAATGATATGTGAATATAAGATATCTTGACTAGGTAGGCTTAGTGCACCATAGTCATGTATGAATGAATGATATATGAGACCTTAAAAGATATTAAGAAGGTCATGTACGTGGAAAAGGTTATGTTATGAATGTTGACATTGAGAGTCGTAATGGTATCCTTCATGTAAAGGAATTATGGACTTAGGGTTGATTGGATGGACTAGTATCATATCATCCTTAGGAAAGTCATAATGAGCTATCTTAGTCGCCATTAAAAGGTAGCCCTAGTGGACCTCTTTGGTAGGGTGAATGTGATTGGGTTATGAACTAGATAAGGAACCCTCTTCATGTGATCCTTTAATGTCAATTACTCTATGAAAACCAAGGCTAGCAGCGAGTGATTATGTTATGGGATATAGCTATACTTGAGGATGAGACTAGAGTAAAATGTAGCTCTACTTGAGAATGAGACTAGAGTGCATAAAATCCCTTTCATATTCCTTAAACATATGCCTACCCTTGGAAAATAGAACACCCTCATCGCAGTAGATTAGAACTTCAAATTCCATGTCTAGATATCATGGTCTATGTCGGTTATTTCGTATTCTCATCTTGTGGGGTACTTACTATAATTAGAGAAGTTCTTTGAAGTTTAGGTAAAGGTATGGGACGCTATCTAGACATTGCACAATACGCTTTGAAGGTGTTAGTAAGAGTCCCTAGGTCTTGTCTAAGAACATTACTTGAATGAGCTTTATGTGATGATTGAGTCTTAAATGAACTAATGAATTTAATGACTTAAGCTAAGAAAGTATGTTAAATGAAGTGGTAATCATCTAGAGTAATTACGGGTTGTTTAGTTAAGGTGTGAAGGGGGCATATGAATGGTCTCTTCTTATCTTACCTAGATAAGTCAGAAGAATGACTCTAGTTAGGGAAGTTGTTGATTATGTGGGCATGATCTAAGCCTTAGGTAATCTTAAGGATTATTTAGGTAATCTTGAAGAGGTCATTATGGACGTTATCTTCTTGATTTACTTAAGTAAGTCTTTTGATAGCCTTTGGAAGGAGAATGTCGTATTACCTATATGCTTATGTGTTAAATGAGAATGATTCTATTTTAGGGAGTCTATAAGATCTCTTAAGTGTGTGTGTAAGGGATTTTATGGGCGGTGTCTTCACAACACACTCAAGTGAACCTTAGAGTCACATTGGTAAGATAATCTCATGTTCTTATGTTGATATCTCTTCAGTGTGTATGTGACTCATTATAAGTAACCTAAAGGGTCATTTAGGCACATCTGGAGAGGGTGTATGGGTGGTATCTCTTTTTGTGAATTAAGTCAATCTTAGGATAGCCTTGAGTGAGAAGATTACATGCTAAAGGATGTCTAAAATGAAGTGAAGGAACTTCACTGTAACAGTGAATTGAGTTCACTGTACAATGAAGTGACTTCACTGTAATGCTTGCTAAAAATGTGAATTTTAGTTAAATGATTTCTTATATGTTTCTAAGTTGTTAAATGTTGTTCTTATGATTTTAGTATGATGTTTTAATAGAAATTCATGAAAATCATGTTATATACTAAATGTTCCTTTTTGTGGGTTTTGCCTTGTTTTCATACTTTGTACATCTAATGTGCTAACCCCTTCTTTTCCCTTTCTAACTGAAGTGTGGGAATTGGAAGTCTTTATGTGCCATGGAGGATGTATAGGTTTCTAAGGCTTTGAAGATGATGAATTTGTGAGTCCTCATCGATTCGAAGACAATATACACAAGTTCCTTATGTCTTAGTCTTTATTTTATTGTCTTGTATGGGATTAGACCCAAGTGTTGTATACTCTAAAATTTAGATGGTTCAAGTTGATGTTGTAAATATTTAATGTTTTAAAATAAAGTCTTCCGCTTGCATATTGTTTATGAAAGAGTTCTTCCTGTGTGAAAGATGTTTTAAATTCTTACCTATTTTAGAATGTTTATTATGCAATGAATGATACGAGAGGGTTATATGAGACTTCTTGAAGTCTCATTTTCCATGGTGACAACACAAGGATGCCCTAACTTCTAGGGTTTACTTGTGGGTCGTGACAGAGATTGTATCAGAGCATAAGGTTTAGGGAGTATCTTAGTTGTCGTATGAACCACATCTAGTAGAGTCTTATTTATAATGTGAAGCGCGCCACATTATAAATAGGATGCTATCGGGTGCTAGGAAAAGTTTCACTTCTTCATTCATCTTATCGTGCCTAAGAGCTTTGTATAGGGTGTCTATACCTTGTTTCCCTTATGTGTTGATTCCTTGAGGGTGAATTTATGATGTTTGGGTTGAGTGAGAGAAAAGATGATATGTGACTTGTGAGATGAGGTGTGATAGAAGGTGGTTTTGACCTTAGATTGGTTTGGTTACCTTTTGAAAGGTACTTTAGTTTGAAAGAATGGTACTTTATATTGTTAGAGAATTGAAGGAGTGGTTGTTAAGATAGTTTATGTTGTTAAGACCCCAACCATAGGAAGGGAGGTGATGGAATTTTAAGGAGTAAAGGTGAGTTCTCCTAGTAAGGGGGATCTAGTGGTTAGATGATGAGACCTTTGAGAGTCTTTAGCCTTGAGGTAGACTTTGGTAAGAGAGTGTTAGTATGGTTTAAGGTGCCTTGAGGGAGTTCCTTAAAGTAAATGTTATGTTGACCTTAGAATGGGTTTCTCCTAAGTATGGTAGTATGGGGAAGGGTATGGTTGTTAGGAGTGAAGTACCCTTAACTTTTCTTTATATGTTTATTCAAGCCTAAAACAAAGAGTTCCTAGTAACTTGAGTATTGTAGGAGTTTTTTTGTTGAAAGTGAGTTCCTAATTTTCTCCTTTTGAAACGCATGTTTGATTAAAGTTTAGTTGAAATTGAATCTCATTAATTTCTTGCATTGTGTATTTATGAAGCCATGATAATGTTGTAAGCTGTGTCTATAGGATGTTACCTTGCATATTAGCTTCTTTTTTTTATCATGAATTGCCTACAAGTTGCATTTTTGAAAAAGTTGTACAATTCAATGTAGCACTGGCAGTTCATTGTAATATTTTTGGAAATTTGACTATTAATTCGTTGGTTGAAAATTGTAGTAATATGGTTATAACTGATGTATACAAGCATGATATTGAATATAAAACGAGTCTTTGCTATTTGGAATGAAGCATGTGAGTTTTGTAGCATGATGAGTTAAGAATGTCTTCTAGTTTCTTGTTGTGTTGTGATTCTCTTAATTATGTGAAATTGATGTTTTATTCTTGGTTATTGTGGCTTAGGTTCACTGACCTTATAAATGTATGGTGGACGTATGCTTTCACACACACAAGAGGCTTTACTAATATTTGGCTAAGTGTTTCATGATCATCTAAGTGCATATTGTGCAAGACTTATACATCTTGTACTTTCATCCAAGGAAACCGAGTTTGTTCCCTAGTGGATGCATTTTATTTTATTATATGTAAGACTTATGTGCCTCACAATTTCGGTCAAGGGGATCCGTGTTTGAATCCCTTGGGAAGCATAAATTTCTTATTATATATGAGACTTATGCATTTCACACGTTTGGCCTTGATGCCGGGTTCGATTCCCATCTTACACACAACATTATTTCCTTTTAATTTACTCATGAACCCTTCATCTAGTGTTAGAACCTTGATGTATTGGGTTCGATTCCTAGACGTAGCATTTTCTTTATTTGAATTTAACCGAGTCTTCTCTTATTAGCATTAGGTCCTTAAGTTCATTTTCTTACATTTTTGTCTAGACAATCTGGTTTAGATTTTTATATCAACTTTAACCTATACTTTAGCCTAAATTTATGTCCATATATCCATACCATTTCTTTGTGCATTGACGTACATGGACGAGAGTCTTAGACTCATTTTAATTCTGCAATTAACATTTTAGATCATCTCTTTAACTCACTTTTCATGAACATCACGGTTTCATCATCATATGTTAATAACACGACAATTACATATAACATAATTTACCACGTTCTTGAAAACAATCTGTAATATGAATCTCATGGTACTAGCATCATCATGTATATACAACATACATACAATCAGACAGATATAAAATGATAATACGCTGTCCAAAAATATCACATTGCAGACAAGCACAAACGTTCCTAAGATAGCCTACCAGCAAACATACCAACACATACATCAACTTTTTGAAGGATCTAATGACAGGGTCATGCAACGGGGGCAACCTTAGTTTTTTGAACCTTAGGGAACTCTTGGGAAAGGGACCAAGAGAGAAGAAAACCCATACCTTTTTCAACTTTGACAATCAGCAACAACCACACGTCCTAACCCACACACAAACTTCTCTTGTGAGCCTTGATACTTGTTCACAAGTGAAGTTCTTAACGTGATTTCTTACAGCGCTTAGGCGTACAATTTTTCTTTTCGTTTTTGATGGATGAAGTCGAGAACTCTTTAGAATAGTAGGTTTATTTTTCTGTTTGAATTACAAAGTAAAGCTGAAAAATGTTTTATGAAGAGATAATGAATTAAGAGTGCACATTGAGTACACTCCTAGTGGGAGTCGTGCGCCTCTTTCCTTGGGGGTTTGTTGTTGACTTATTCAACTCAATTTAAATGATAAAATCAGATTATAATCCACATGTTAAGTTGCTATAATGCCCCACCTTATTTTTGTCTAATTTAAATCACTTAAATCGCCAACTTAGTGCCTCCAACTCGGCTCGATCCCAAGTATGTAGATCCAGTCAAACTCGGGTTTGATCATCGAGCTTTGACCAATTTTTACTAATTAAAAACCTTATTTAATAAATTAAATATCTACCTAGGGTAATTACTATACTACCCCTAGCCCCGAAATTACCTTTTTACCCCTAGAACACTTAAAACCTAGGACTAACCCTCCAAGTCCGGTTAAGACTCACCCGGGTGAATCATAGTGTTCGGGGACCTAACATGGCTGGAACCAACCCTGCCTAGCTCAAACAACTAACTAAGTTGGTTGGCTTGGCTGGTGCATAGGTCCAGGGGTCTGGTTCCACGCGCATGAAGCCGTGTGAACCCGGTCTAGCCTATGCATTTTAGTTACACTTAGGTCTTACTTACCATAGTTGTTTTTGGGTTGTTACAGCTTGAGATTGGCCTCCAATGGAGTTCCCGAGAGAATCTATTTGGGAGGAAAGGGCTTTAGCTTTGAAGAATGAAGTCCAATTTGGGGTTTCAATGCTTTAAATAACTTAAAATACCTTAAAATAGGTGAAATAACCATCCACCATTTCATTATAATTTAAGGTGAATTTACCAATTTACCCCTCAATTGGTCGAGTCACTCGACAACTTGGAGGCTGTGGCTCACGACCACCACCTATGGACTGTAGGTGGTTCGACGCCACTTTCGTAAAGCTCCGTGGAATAGGAGTGAGTCTCTTTCAAATAGGATATAAGCTCCCACTACTAAGTGTGGAGCCACGCCCCCACCTTCGGGGAATCAACCCTCCAACGGGGCGTCACTTGGGGTCGTTGGTCAAGGCTGTCTTGACAGCTTTTTAGACAATGTTTGGGTCCTTATCAAGAACCCTTAGGGTGTTCCTTTGGGAGTCATACCCAAACGTCGATCCTAAACATGAACATCTAGATGCTAGGGTCACCTCCAATCATTTTAGACTCCAAACGACACCCTAAAACATGAAGAAAACATTAGAATACAAAAGACTAGTTTCCGGACATCTTGGTCATCCATTGATGTTTGACCTTAAAACTCTTTAAAACAACTACTAAAATCTATTTCTCGCCTTATCTACAAGTTATTAACTCATAAAAATCATGTGAGTCTCTAGTTTGTCTTATTTCATTTTGATGGTCCTAACACGTTTGGACCCCCACATTAACTGGAGATCCTGTAAAATATGGAGAGGTAAGTTTTCACGACCCGAGAGTACCCCCTAGGCGTAAAATTACATACTAACCTCTGAGAGGTCTTATACAAGCCCTTAGAATTCGTTCATTGCATAGGTATGAAGATTAGTGCAGAATTAACAACATTTTTATAACATAACACAAGACTAAAAAGTTTAAAAACCAATAATATAAAGATAGAAACACTAAGTCTCATCTTGACATCTTAGACACGACTTCCATACAATAAGGACACGACCCTTTACAATACAATAGAACATTACTAATCTAATACATGAACGTTACTAATCTCTTAACATAAAGGCCTTTGAATCTTTAAGGACAAAATGAACTTGGAATTGTAATCCAATTTTTTCATTCTAAGGAAAGTCCTTTCGACATCACCACCTACACTTGGTGTAAACGAGATGAGTTGTTAACTTTTAAAACACATGAGAGGCTCTAGTTTGCCCTATTTCATTTTGGGGTCATAACAATGTAAAAAGAAATGGGAATGTATTGGACATATTGAATGTGTCTTAATGTAATAAATCACTTTATCTGCTGTTGTGAATGGTATCCATGTCTATTATGATGTATGTGACCATTCCTATGCCCCCTTCACACCTTAATTAGACAACCCTTAACTACACAAGATAAGTACTTATTCCATTTACATACTTCATAACATAAGTCATTAGTTCATTAGTTCATTAAGAGGTTCATACATCACATAAAGGACATTCAAACAATGGCATTGGACAATACCTAGGAACTCTAACTAACACCTTCAAAGCCTATTGTGCAATGTCTAGATAACGTCCCATACCACCACCTAAACTTTATAGAACTTCTCTAAAGCTAATAAGTATCCCACATGATGAGAATAGACAATAACCGACATAGACCATGACATCTACACATGAAATCCGGAGTTCTAACCTACTCCAATGAGTGCTCTCTACTTTTTAAGGCTAGAACTAGGACACATCCCATGCAGGCACATGGTTAAGGAATATGAAGGGCTTTTATGCACTCTAGTCCCATTCTCAAGTAGAGGTACATTGTACTCTAGTCTAATTCTCAAGTAGAGCTACTTCCCATAACATAATCACTCAGTGCTAGACTTGGTTCTCACAAAGTAATTGACACTAAAGGATCACATGAAGAGGTTCCTTATCTAGTTTATAACCCAATTACATTCACCCTACCAAAGAGATCCACTAGGGCTACCTTTCAATGTTGACTAAGATATCTCATTATGAGTTTCCTAAGGATTAATATGATGTCGTTCCAGCCAATTAACCTTAATTCCACCATTAATTTGCATGAAGGATACCATTATATCTCTCGACTTCAACATTCATTACATAACCTTCACCACGTACATGACTTTCTTAACATCCTCTAAGGTCTCACATATCATTTATTCATACATGAGCAGGGTAAAATAAGCCTACCTAGTGAAGAAATATCATAATCTCATAACATTCATTCATATATCAAGTAAGGGACACATGTCTACCAAACAAGACACTACATTCTTTCACCTTATCATATATAGCATATCATTTTTAAAGCACTTAAGATGACCCTTAATTGACATGTCACCCTATACATTACTACAAAATCATCAATATAACCATTATAGACTCATATAGTCAAGTAGGAACAATCATGCATCAACTCTAAGATTACACATATAAGCACATAGTCATAGTCTAACATGATCACCTACATAACATCAATAGAACACATATACTTTCTCATTGATTAACATGTAGATAGATATCATTATACTTCATATAATAAACTAAAAAAAATAGCCACATTACTTCAATTAGTTTGCCGACAAGTCCATGATCATCATAATACATAAAGTAACGCTGACAAGGCCACATCAATTGCAAGTAAAACACATAACACCACCACCATAAGTGGAACATACCAATCACAACATAATTGACGTATAAACAACATAAAAATAAAGGGAATAGGCAGATTACCACCCCAATATCCTCAACACCTCAATTTGATGCTAAATCATCCAATTCAATACTATAAGACACTTACCAATGGCCATTAAATATAATTCAATGTAGAAACTATTATAATCAATGAAACTAGGTCAATTCAATAAATATTCATCAATCTAATACAACCTATATACCAATTGAACACAATTATTACATAGTTAGAAAGCCTATAAAAATCTACACTAGAATTCATAAATATTAAGTCAATATCAAGTAACTAATAGCTTAGTCAAAACCTAGGGTTCATCCAATTCATGGGTTCATAGGTAATTTAGGTTAAAATCATCAATACAATATCAAATAAATCATTACTCAATGTTTAGAAATCATTAATGCAAGAACCCATGGTAGAATCATCAAATTGGACAATTAAACTTTGAAAACTTTAGAAAACTTCTTGAGAAATGGGTGCTCCTTGATGAAGAGGGTTTCAAGGATAAAAATCCATACCTTGATGAAGATAATTCTTCACTTTGATTAATAATATCCACTCAATTAGTCACTCTTAGCCCTTCCTTGAGTTTTGACTCCAATGGAGTTCTAGAGAGAATTCTAAGGGATTTGGGGTTTTTAATTTGAAAGAATAAAATCTTGTAAGTGTTAAAAACTTATTTACATGTTTAAAATACCAAACAAACCCCTTAATAACCTCCAAACCTTCTATTTGGAAGTGAGGTGAAATTACAACTTCACCCCTCAACCTACAGCGAAGCTGCGTGCAGGACAGACCCCCATAGATGGTTGCCCATCGAAGGGGCATAGGTCCATACACAGGACGTCCTGTCCTCGGTCGATGGGTTCAAAGACTTTTAATTGGTATATTAACTCCCTAGGATAAGTACCAAATGAATCTCACCGTATACGTTGCGTCGACAAGGACATTGGCCATTGATTGCCATCCGTAGGTGGACTGCCTTGGACATATTTGGCCACCAACACGGGTCCTTCTTCAAGGACCCTTGGATTGTCCTTTGGGATTTTTAAAACCCAAATATGATGGTATATGAGTTTATCATATCTCACATGAATTTCATCCAAAAATAACACGTAAAACTCGATGAAACATGCTTAGACACAGAAGGTTATTTCAAGGAAATACTTTCGAAAGTCATGGACGATCTTGGATGTTTGACCTCCAAACTCCACGAAACTTTACAAACTGACTATATATGATATAATAACTCATTTAAGTACCTTAAAACCTCATTAATCACACATAAACACATAAAACCACATATGAGGCACATAAGGGACTTAACTATCGAACGTATTGGTCGTCCCTTAACATTTGACTTCCAATGCACCTAAACTCTTAGACACTGCCTTAATACCAAATAATAGACTTATTTAGGACCTTAAAACATCAATACAAAAATGTTAAACTCTAGTTCACCTAATTCATTTTCGGGGTCTTACATTAGTAGCCTCGGCCAAGTGACAGGTGAAATGGGAAATTCACCCCACGTTCCAATTTAGTTATGAGGTTATTTTTTTTAGGTATTTTAAGTATATTTATTCAATTAACTATACATTTATACCTATAATCCAAAGCAAAAACTTTCCCTCCCTAAAACTCTCTCGAGAGAACCATTGAAAAAGAAGAGAAGAAGGAGGCAACATCTAGGATGAATTTCACTAAGGTTTCAAGAGTAAGTTAATGCTTTGATTGAAGGTATGTGAAGATTGTTCATCCAGAGATTCTTCCATCCATGGAGCGCCCATAGTTACCCTCAACTGTGAATCCAAAATACCTCAATCTGGCTAGGGTTGTGATTATATATTGGGTAAGGGTTGTTTGTGATCCCGATCTACTGGGTAGCATTCAATTATGTTTATATGATAAATTATATGATATTTTTATGTGGTTTCCTGGATGAATTCTAATATTTTATGAAAAAGGTTATCATGGTGGATTTAGGCTATTAGAGGAAAGGTTGAAGGTTCTAAGTTAGTCTTCTTAATTCAATTGTCTTGAATACTAATTGATCAGAGTTAGAATCATCTAGATATGAATTAAACTAGGCCTAATTGAATAATAAGGTTCTTGACTTGTAAAGTTTTAATTGAACCTATATGATCAAGAATGACTAGAATTACCTTATAATACTCAAAGAGATTTAAATAGCTTGTAATTAGACATGGATCATGATAGAATGAAGCTATAATTGAATGTAGAGCTTGTAGACATTGCTGCTAGGGCTTTAGGAGTGAATTCATTATGAGGGGATTATGATGAGTTATTCTCTTTCTCCTATACACTTAGGTATGAACAAACTAGGATAAAAAAGTTCTCTCACATAGATGGATTCTAGGTTGACCTAAGAACCTAAAGTGAATCAAAGTATGATAGACTAGAATAAATTGAAGTTGCATTGTAGAATCACTTCTTGTGTAGTTAACTTGGTTAGATAAGACTAAGATAGAATAGGTTGAAGTTGAGTGTTATGACTCCTTCATGGATAGTTAAATTATGTTTATTGACATGGAAGATCTCATTGTAGCTTGAGATGATGAGGGTTGGCGAATCTCATGGTAACTTGGGATGATGAATCTCATGGTAGCTTGGGATGATAAATCTCATGGTATCTTAGGTTTTAAGAATTAAGATCTCCCATGGTTATCTTGATCTTGCATTGATAAAATGCTTTTCATGGTATCTGGCATTAGTATTAGGCAAGGTAGCCTAGGATGGAGAATCGAAATTCTCCTAGAGATAGCTTGAAGTAGCACGACTAGAGTGCCTTCATGATATCTTGATATGGGTAGTCCAAAACCATTACATGGTAGCTTAGGATTTATATATGTGACTCTCCTAAGAATAGCTTAGGTCGAGGACTTATATCTCCCCTATGGATAGCTTGCATCTACATGATTGGTTGCATGGTGGCTAGGTTGATATTCTTATATCCTTTCTTTGTTAGCTTGGATTGTATGTTATGATGCTTTCCATGGTAGTGGGTCTAATATTTTAGTATGCTAAGCTTAATAGACTAGAATTAATAATAAGTTAGCTTGAAAGGTTATTTTAAAGAAGTACTTAGTATGAATGGTAGAATGGGATGTCATTCATACATGACACAACTATGACTTGAAGCTACCTATGAAATGACTTCTTATGTGATCTATGCTTAGATTTAATAGTTTCTATAGTTGCCTTCCATGGTATGATTAATTCAAAATAATAGTTCATTGTCAATATGAAGTAAGTCTAAGTAAGTCTAAGATGACACCTTAAGATGGTTAATATGAATAGGGTGATTTCAAGATATGCTTAGTGTGCGAAGTAGAATGGGCATAAGTGTGACTTGAAGTAACCTACGGTTATAGTGCTCTCATGTTATGAAGAACTTAGGTCTTAATTACGAAAGTGGATTATGATCAAGAATTACCAAAAAGAGGTAGTTAGCTTATGTAGTAGATGGGATGCTATCATGGCCCTACACAAGTACACTTGGAGGTGGCTTGCGATGTGGTTCACTTGAAAAAGAAGGAAAAATGGTTAAACTATGAACTTATGCATGCCTTATGATGAATTACTATGCTTATGATATTCATGTTATGCTTTTGTTATTATCTCTGATGATTATGTCTATTATTGACTAACCCTTTGAGATAACTTATGTTTTCTATGTTAGCTTTGATACTTTGTAGATTTTGTCCTAACACATATTGACTAAATTTCTAACCAAATATAGGGGCTTTATTGAGTACTTGGAGGCTAGGTTCCTAAGTTGGTGAAGATTGTATATTGGTGAGTCCTCATAACATTCGAGGACAACACCCTTATGTTCCATTTATGTCATTTGCTATGTTTTAGAATTTTGTGGGCTGCATCCCAAGATATTATTACTCATGTATTTCGAAGATTTTTTGAGTCATATGTTAGAAAGCTTCCGTTGTTTTAAAATTATTTACGTATTATGTTTAGAGAAAAGGTTTGAATTCCCTCCATTTTTACATTAGGTTATGGATGAAGCTAAGAGGCTTGTATAAAACCTCCAAGAGATAAAGTACCCCATATTAATTCTAGGGGGTACTTCCAGTCATAGCATGCCTCAACTCTTTTACCTAAAGCAACCCTTAGGTAATACTTAGTGCAATATATGAATGGTATTCCATTTCCACTGTTCATATGAAAGTATCACCTTAAGTTCACCAAGGGTGAACATTCGTACAACCTTCATCAATTCAAGCACATACATTCATAAGGATATAGCATATCATAAACATAGCATTTACATAAGAACCATCACCTAAGACAACTCCAAGTCACACTAGTGCAATGTGCAAGTAGCCTCCCACAATACTATTCACACCAAGTCTCCTATGAAGTCATGCTATACTAGGCACATCATCTTCAATAAGTCACAATATATTTATTTAACATTAGATTAGACTATCAAATTTCATGAACATCATATAAGGACTCATTCATTCACTTCATCTTAGTCACAAGACCTAACTCATCATCCCAATCAAAGTCTATTAGTGCAATGTATATATGAATCCCCATAGCCTCACACACACCAAGTAAACTAACAAGGGGATCACAAGCACTTCCCTTTACCTCATTCATCATCATGACAAATATAGCCAACAACATGCATACTAAGTGATACCATCATCATATATATCAAATGAGACAAACGTCATGCATATTATTCATAACAAGTATAGTAACATAATAATGCCACTTATAAGATATATACATACACATAAAGAACCCACCCTAGAACTCCCATCAAGACCTACTTGTGCAATATATAGGTAAAGTTTCATTCCCTTACCTACACTAAGTAACATCTCTTAAGTAGTCCGAGTTAGTGATCATCTTTCTTACTTTCATTTGTTTATTTTAACATTCGCGAAACTTCACCATTACATACATATACCATGTGAGATACATGGAATCAGGTGTCAATCTCTCACACCGAAAGGAGGGTGTCCTACTTTCCAAGGTAATACATATATATTCATACAAGATCTAAGTGGATCCACTAAGGTTCCAATGGGAGCACATAGTTAAGGAACTAAGAGGTTTTTACTAGAAACCCTCTTTATGCTAATTTGCATTGTAGTTTCCACCTCATGAGAACATAGGGTGAAACTCCCTTCATTTGTGAAGGAACACCTCTCATTGTCAAGTTCACCCGGTGGTAAGCTAAATTTCCCTTTTAAGAGACTTTAACTCTTTCTTAAATATTAGTTCATAAGATAGGACTTAGGGGACTAACCACTTATATAACATGTACATACCTCATAGGTTTTATAATGCAAATGTACTTTCACATAATCGTAAAGTTCGTAACATAGTCTAGTTTAGAATACAATTGAGGAAACCTTTCAAGAGTCTCTCTTTCACTAAATTATCATTAGTCTTCTTCATTACATATGCGAGAAAGCCTTTCATATAAATACCTTTAGACAATATATGTTCATTCTTCACTAGTCATATACTTTTTATGCATAATAAGATATAACGGTGCATATGTCAATTACACTTTCAATTAATAAAATAAGTATATCATACTCATAGGTATGTATAGGGTGTGTGTGTACGTATAGGTCTTCATAATGACATGATAGTAACAAAATTGATATTGAGGTAACTTACCTTCAAAGGATCACAACACATTTATAATATTGTCAAGTCATGAACAATCCTCATATAACGCTTTAGGGATTCTAGACCACATACCCACACTTAGTCATAGGAGACAAGAGCACATTCAACATTTGAATAGACAACTCTTAACATATATAAGATCACACATTCACATAGGGATCATATAGGTAGGGATCATTCTATAATAGTACTTAACAAAATCAATCATGTAGACCTTACCTTACCCTAACATTCTCATACACATTATACTTCACATTATCAATACTTCTTAATTATATTGATAACTGTCATGACCCAGAAGTACACCCTAGAAGTTAGAGCATCTTTGTATAGACACACGACAAATTAGAGTTCAAGAATTCTCATCTAAGCTACTCGTATCATTCATTGCATAAGAAACATACTAAAATGAGTAATAATTTAAAACTTTTTTCACACATGAAGAACTCTTTTCATAAACATTACACAAGCAGAAGACTTTCATTCAAAACATTAAGCCTTTACTACATCTCCTTGAACCATCTAAAATTTAGAGTATACAATACTTGGGATGAATCCCATACAAGACAATAAAATAAAGACTAAGACATAAAGGAACACGTGTGGATATTGTCCTCGAATCGATTGAGGACTCACCAATACTTATATTTAACCCTTAGAAACCTATCCGTTCTCCATGGCACATCAAGACTTCCAATTCCCTACATTTTAGTGAAAAAGGGAAAAGAAGGAGTTAGCACATTAGATGTACTAAGTATGGAAGCCATGCAAAAACCATAAAAAAGGAAATTTAGTAAATCACGTTCTTTTTATGAATGTTGATTAAAACACCATACTATAATCATAAGAACAACATTTAACTACTTAGAAACAAATAAGAAATCATTTAAGCAATGAGTCACATTTTTTTGAAAGCATTACAGTGAACTTACTACAGTGAACTTTTTCACTGTTACAATGAAGTTCATTAGCTTTACTTTACACACCTTTTAGCATATAAATACCCTCACTTAAATCTATCCCAAGACTCACTTAAGTAAGACAAAGAGAGACCACCCATACACCCTCTCTAGGCACACCTAAATGATCTTTGATTCCACCTATAATGAGGTAAACACAAAGCACATAAACACATGATCATGAGATCCTCCTACCAAAGGTGATTCTAAGGTTCACTTGAGTGAGTTGTAAAGCGGCCTCCCATACAATCCCTTAGACACACACTTAAGAGATTGTATGTACTACCTAATATAGAATCATTCTCACTTAATACATTAGCATACATAGAACATGACATTCTCCCATTCAAAGGTTATCAAAAGACTTACAAAAATCAAGAATATAACATCCATGATTAACCTCTTCAATATTACCTAAATAATTCTTGAGGCTACCTAAGTTTGGATCATGTCTTAACATCTTCCCTAGCTAGAGTCATTCTAAAGACGTATCTAGGTAAGGTATGAAGTGACCATTCCTATGCCCTCTTCATGCCTTAACTAGACAACCCTTTACTACTTTAGGTAAGTACTTATTCAATTAACCTACTTTATTAACTTAAGTCATTATATTCATTAGTTCATTTAAGACTCACTTATCATATAAGGACATTCAAGTAATGCGCTTGTACAAGACCAAGGGACTCTAACGAACACCTTCAAAGCCTATTGTGCAATGTCTAGATAGCATCCCATACCACTACCTAAACTTCTTAGAACTTCCTTAATGCTAGTAGGTATCCCTGATGAGAATAGATAATAACCGACATAGCCTTGGTAGAAAAGCATAGAATTCGAAGTTCAACTAACTCCAATGAGGGTGTTCAACTTGCCAATGGTAGAACTTGGACACATCCCATGTAGGCACATGTCTAAAGAATATGAAGGGTCGTGCTTTTTACTCTAGTCTCATTCTTTAACTAGAACTACTTACCTTACCATACTCACTCGGTGCTAGCCTTTGTTTTCATAAAGTAATTTACATTAAAGGTTCATATAAAGGGGTTCCATATCAAGTTCATAATATAATCATATTTACCCTACCAGTGAAAGGTCCACTAGGGCTACCTAACAAATGGCAACCAAAAGCTCAGAATGACTTTCCTAAGGTTTGATATGATGGCGTTCTAGCCAATAAACCTTAAGTCTATCATTCTTTTACTTGAAGTATGCCATTATGGCTTTCGACTTCAACATTTATAACCTTATAACTAGGTTCAAGGTTCCACATAAAGGACACTCTTAACATCATTTAAGGTCATATATCATTCATACATACAAGACTAAGAAGATTTAGCATCTTAAGTTAAGATATCTCATATTCACATTCATACATGCATCAAGTGAGGGACATAAGTCAACCAAGACAAGATACAACATACTTCACTTTAACACATATAAGATATCATTCAAGAAGCAAATATAAATAACTATTATCATCTTTAAGTCATCCTATACACTATAATATCATCATCAATATAACCATCATAGACTCATATAGTTAAGTAGGAATAATCATGCATCAACCCTAAGAATATAAACATAAAGCCATAGTCTAACATGATCACCTAAATAACATCAATAGAAGAACACATACACTATCACATTGCTTATCATGTATATAAACGTTATCCAACTTCACATAATCATCATAATACTTCAAGTAGTTGCCGACAAGGCCATAATCATCATATTACATAAAAGAACGCTGACAAGGCCATATCAATTGCAAGTAAAGCACATAACACCGCTACCATAAGTGGACCATACCAATCACAACATAATTGAACTCTAATTAAAATAAAATAAAGAGAATTAGGCAGAGTACCACCACTCCATCCTCAACACTTCAATCCAATGTTAAACCATCCAATTCAATACCATAAAACCCTTACCCATGTCCATAACCAATAATTCAATGAAACTATAACAATAATGAAACAAGGTCAATTAAATATAGATTCATCAATCTAAAACAACCTAGATATCAATTCAATACAAGTCCAAATTAAGTAAACGATAAAGTAGTAAAAAACTAGGGTTCATCAATTACATGGTTTCATAGGTTAATTGAGTTAAAATAATTTAATTAAAAACAATTCAATCAATATTCAATGCTAAAAACTTTTAATGCAAGATCATGAAATTGGACAATTAATCTTTGAAAACTTTAGAAAACATCTTTGAAAGTTGGGCTCCGTGATGAATAGAGTTTCAAAAATAAAAAATCATACCTCAATGAAGATAATTCTTCAATTTTATGAAGAATATCCACTCAATTCTCCAATCCAAGTCCTCCTTGAGTTTTGGCTCCAATGGAGTTCTAGAGAATTTCTAAGGAAATCGGGGTTTTTGATTTTGAAGAATGAAATCTTCTAAGTATTTTAGGCTTATAAACATATTTAAAATACCCAAAAGACTCTTTAAGAACATACCTTTCTATTATTTAGGCGTGGGGTGAATACAAATTCACCCCTCAACTTAACAGTTAGCTGCGTAGAAAATAACACCATCGATGGTTGGCAGTTGATGAGCCATTTATCCACAAACGAACCATCATGTCCTCCATTGTTCGGTTCAGAGACTTGCCTTTCGTAGATTAAGCTCTCTAGGCTAATTCTTGACCACGACACCCATCGGCGGGGCATTGACTGGCCCCCGAGCCGTCGATTGCCTTAGTCGTTTGGGGCCTAGTCTAGACAGCCTGAGGTCTTTGAAGGGACCTTCCTAAAGAACCCTTGGTTTGTCCTTGGGTATGTTTTTCCGGATGTTTCCAACCCAAATATGTTTGTATACGAGATTAGGACCTCTCACACAAATTTCATCCAAAACGAAGACGTAAAACTCAACGAAACATGCCTAGTCACACAAGGTCATTTCAACGCAAATATTTTGAACGTCATGGACGTTCTTGGATGTTTGACTTCCAAATTTCACGAAACTTTACACACTGCCTATATACATGCAACAATTTGGAAATCCAAGATGAGTCTTAGAGACTAACATGGGTTTCATGGGGTCTAAGCACCGTTTTAAGACCTATTTTAATTAATATCGGTCATTTAGGATGTTTAAGAACCAAAATGTCCAAGAACATCCATGACGTTCCGAAACTAGTTCTAAGGAGTACTAGCATGACTTAGCCTATTTGACTAGCTTTTAGGAGTCAAAAATCCATGATATTAGGTGGAAGGGTGTATAGTAAGTGTTAAGGATGAATCGTTGTCGAAACATCCGGGTACGACTCGCCAAGGACCAATCGAGGGACCTTAAGGAGGATCCTAGCACGTAGGAGGCAATACTGCCTAGGCATTGTGCAACCAACGAGAAGCCATCAATGGCTCATGTGTGGATCGACGGGGCGTCGATACCCACCGTCGTCCCACACTTAGTGATAATGTTGGAGTCCCTCAGAAGCAAAGTGTCTGAACTCAAGGACGGTTGTGCTGCACGGAAGGCACTGTGCCCCTCGACTCACAGACGGACCGTCGACGGGGTTTCGTCTGTGAGGGTCCATTTTTCTACATAATTTAAGTTAAGTCCAATTAAGATAATTAAGGGGTTTATAGGTTAGTTAGGTATTAAAGGAAGATTAACTAAATAATTCACCCCCCATATAAATATCACAACCCTCATTAATCTAGACACAACTCACAAAATGAACTCTCTTCCTTATTTCTTCTTTCTCTCTCTATTTGGAAGCCACCATTGAAGACAAACTAGGGGGAGGTTTTTGGGGATGGAAGAGGGACGATTTCACCATCAGATCTTCATTAAATGTTAAGGTATGGGATCTAATTCACCTTTGATACTCTTTCTGTAACAACCCTAAAACTGAATAAGATAAGAAATGCTTAATGTGTCAAGAATGCCTATGATTAGACCAGGGTTCATACGGATTGATGCGCGTAGATACAGACCTCGAAACGCTTTCAAAAGCCAAGACAACTAAATTGGGGAGTTAGTTTATCTTGTAAAGTTTGGGTCCAATCATGTAGGGCTCTCGAATATGAAGATTTACTTGAAGGAGTCTTTACCTAACTTAAAAAGGGAAAATCATAGGTTTGGAGGTTCTAGGGGTAAAATGGTCCTTTTCCAGGCTAAGGGTAGTATCATAATTACCCTAAATATATAACTAATTATTTAATTAATAAGGTGGAGGGCATTTTGGGGAGAGAGGGCCGAAATTGGGCTCTTGAAGTGAAGTCTTGGTCCACCCGGGTTCGAACGTAGGTGAAAGCAATGAATTAAATTGATTTTAATTTTAGTTGGTAAATAAATGTAATTAATTTATATTTATTAGTTATTATCTGATTTAAAATAAAAGGAAATCAGATTTTTAATAATTAAATTTAAACCTTATTTGACTAAGTCCTAAACTAGACTCCTAAGCCTAAGAAAACTCTTCTCTCCCATGCTCATCTCTCTTTCTCTCTCGCATCTCTATCACTCTCATTCACGTTTTGTCTACCATAATAACTCCAAAATGGTAGGTAAACCAAAGTTCTTCACACTTGAAGAACTCACACGAAAAGAAAAACAAATGTTAATAAATCACGTAGGCAAAGAGAAGGTTTTCCATCGAGTTTGGTGTTGAACTTTTGGTGTGGGACGTGTGTTTGGAGGAGTTCTTTGGGCAGAAATTCGAGGTTTGAACATAAAAAAGGTATGGGTTCTCTTCTCTCTTGGTCCCTTTCCCAAGAGACCCCTTAATGTTCAGAATATTCATTCCGAAAACTAGGATTGTTCCGCGTTGCATGTCCCTGTCACTAGCTCCCATTAAATCATAGGTTGGTTATGTTTTCTGGTAGAAAACTAGGTATGAAACATGTTTTCGTGATGATTATATGTTTATATGTATCTTTAGAATTATGTGACTTATGTTTATGTTTCTGAAAATGTAATTACGTGTGTATGTGTGTGTTGCCATGGCTATTGTTCATGGTTTAGGACTTCAAATGGCATGATAGTTCTTTATATTTCATGTACACATGTTGATGTATATGTTATGTTTGTATGAGTTGAAATGTTGCTAATTTGAGGGATAATATCTTGTCTAAACGAATCCATGAAAACGCACCTCAAACGTTCTAAATGCACTACGAAATTCCCCGAATAACTAAGGTGAAACTTGATGAAAGGTTGCTGAACAATTAAAAGAAAATTTCCAGCTTTTAGTGATGAATTTCGGTCAGCAAAGAGGGTTCAAAATGTTGAAAAAAATGAATTAAAACAAGTGAGGTAATGAGGATTGAACCAGTGACCTGACCATGTTAAAAACCATGAAAATAAAGAAGTAAAATAAAATGTGGTGAAGGGGATTCGAACCATGTTATTGTTTGGAAAATGTAACTTGAAAGAAAAAATAAGAAATGAGAGGAGTGGGATTCGAACCACCACCTCTCAATCAGATTTAAGGAGGCGAATAAAAGAAAAATAAAGGGGAGGCATGTTGGAATCGAACTCACGACCTCTTAGGCAGATTAAGGAGGAGAATAAAAGAAAACTAAAGGGGGAGGCGTGTGGAAATCGAACCCACGACCTCTTAAGTAATTTTAAGGAGGAGAATAAAAGAAACATAAAGAGAGGTTGTGGGGTTTTGATCCCACAACCTCATAGTCAACTCAAAATATACAAGGAGAAATAGATTTAAAAAAATAAAAGGGGTTGTGGGGGTTTGATCCCACAACCCCTCAGCCGAGAAAGAGAATTTTCAAATGATCGAACTAAAAAGGAAATGGTGATGGGGATCGATCTAGGGTCCCAATGTCATATGGACTGGAATGAAATAAAAAGAAAAATGTGAAGTGTTGTCCAAGGGATTTTAAACCGGGTTCCCTTGACCAAATTCCGTATTGATACATAAGTCATACATGAATAATATATTCAAGAATAATGCTTCCTACTGAGATCGAAATTGAAATCTTGACATACATACAAGATGTTTAAGTCTTGTACTACATAATCTTTGAAAGATATGAATCAGTTAAACGAACGATGAATGAAGCCTCATGGCTTGTATGTATAGACCCATAAGTCTAGTATACGTTAAAAAATAATTGAATCTAAGATGTATGTAATGAAATGATGTAACCTAGAAGGGTTAAGTAAGAGGGTAAAACACACTAAATGGCCAAGTGTATTGACATATGATGAAATGAACATTCACGTAAAATGGGGTGAGTAATTATGAAGAGCAAATGTGCTAATGTTAATTAATGTGGTGACAACATGATATGAGGCTAACGCAAAAGATGAGAGTAATCTCAAATGAGCCTAAGTAAATGTTACCAACATGTACTCACCTATGAGAGTGTAAAGTTAATGAAAATGCCAGCTCTATGAGCACTCTAATGAAAGTATTAATATTAACACAATTAATACTAATGATGAGATGAGAAATCATATTTTGAGCTACGATGTCCTCATACTAGAAGCCAGCTTCCATGACGTTTGAGTTGAATGTAATGGAACTTTATACTGAGCACTGATAGACTAGCTATAAGCGGTGATGCCTTCTTTCAGGAAGGGCATAGATTCACGTAACTCTCATGAGATGATAATGTCCGGCATGCTGGGTATAGGTCTCCTTATATCTCCTAGTCTTTGAACCTATACTGCCAATATAGAGATCCAGCGGGGTTCAATTCCCATTTACGCTAGCATGTTTTGGGTTACTTTGGCCGGTGATTCCACCTAATTTCAGTGTGGGGTTTTATGAGTCTTGATTTCATGATTCTCACATGATCTATGTCGGTTAAAGTTAAAGTTCCCAATGAATGAATGAGGCCAGCCTCAAATGATGCACATAATAAAATGAATGATACCAAAGGTGTTAGGATAGGATAGTCAAAAGGTGAGTTAGATTCAAGTAATGACATTAGATCATTCCTGGTCATTGCACAACGAACCCGATGAAAGTCTTAAATGACATCCTAGGTATAGCTGGTGTTTACACTGGACCATGAATGAAATGAAATGAAGTACGTATGAATGAATGAAACAGACTCTGTGTTTTCTAAAGCAGACTTCCTAGTTGAGGTACCATATGTTGAGACCTCTTTTTTGGGAAGTCTTAATGTCAAGTCCATGATTCCAAGGTCTCATGGCATACAAATGAATGCTATGAACAACACTATGTGTTATAGGAATTATGATATGTGCTATGTGTACGCTGTTGTGTGCTGTGTGAAAAATGTTAAGTATGATGATGCATGTTACTTTCATGGCATAACTTTCCTAATCCAAATTTGAAAAGTTCACTCACTTTCTCAATTTTGCAAGTCCACTGACTTGACATGATATAATCATGTTGCTAGGATAGAGATATTCTTACTCATGCATGTCCTTGGTGTGTGCTTGCATATACCCATACTTATTACAAGTGTGTACTAACCCTATAAAACTCTAAAATTTTAGGTGCAGGCACAGGTGGGGGTTAGAGCTACAGAATCAACGCTGCAGTTATCCGGACGTCAAGCATTCAACCGGACTTGGTAGGCCCTCATGTTTTCGAGGATGCTTGCCCTTTTACATTCTAGCTTAGTTGTAGGATTGAGCTAGTGGAGTATGTTCCACTAGCGTTTCTTTCCCATTTTGCTTCAGACATTGTATTGGTGCCATTTTGGCAAGTACAACTTTATCGTTATAATAAACTGTTTATGTCATTTGATGATCTTAATGTTAGATGGTTGACGGTGAACAGCTACGTGTGTAGTAGAATGTTTAGTAAGCATGTTAAGAAAAAAAACATTCAAATTTTCTGCTAAAATTAACCTAGACGAAGTAAGAATGACACAAAAAGGCTTGTATGCAACCTCTGAGAGGTCAACAACGCCGATGTCGTCTGAGCTCTAGACTCCGGTCGTGACACTTTCCTTAAGGGGTTCCTTCAACATGGATTTCAAAAGTTGAGTTTATAAGTGAGTTTCATCCAATTACGAAATTGATGTTGTAAACTAAGTTGTTTATGTTTTCTTTAGGGTATAATGGATAGATTAACATGTATTTTAACATGATTATGATTATTGGTGATGGTTTAACCTAAATAGAAGAATATGATCCTTAACCCTTAACCCTATGTTGATCTTGATGTAAATTGGGTTGTGATTGATTCAATTGTCTTGATTATGGGTTAAATAACTATTATATGATGTTGTTGCACCAATCATCAACAAATTAGAATGAATTGTTGTCTTTCATGCTAATCTTGAGAAGTGATCTAGGTTATGGAAACTTGGCTAAGTAACATTATTTTAAGCATTGATTTGGTATTCAATGATGGTGTAGTGACTCTTCTAGTATTGTTATCATGTTGATTATAGAATTATGATATTGAACATCTATATTGAATTGAATTGACGTTTTATGGTAAAACCTAAATGATGAACTATGAAGAAGACTTGGTAAGTCTTAGAATCTCTATCTTTACTTCAAATTTTGATAATTGTTGTTAAGTCATGATGTTTTATTGGAGTATTACTTATATTAGGATGATAGGGTGGTATGATGTTGAATTGAAATGTCTTGATTATAGTTGTGATGTTAATTAATATGTAAATGCTATAATGATGGTGATGTATATCAATGCGCCTTATTATGAATTGATATGTAATGTGTTAACCTCAACTATATGAATTGTGATGAAAGGACTTATACTCATACAATTATTATTGATCTATTGATGATGATGATGATTATACAAGGGGTAGACACTATGACCTAAACTAAGCTATGATTGATAATTAAAGGCTTAAAGATATTTCAAAAAACGTATTCAAGCTTAGCACCGAGTGAACAAGATTGAGGAGTGTCCCTTCCCACATAGGGAAGGTAGGAGAACTAAATTACTCTTGAGATTGGAGACTATAATGCATGAAGCATAAAGAGGGTCCCAACTATATCTCCTAGTTCTTGAACTATGTTGCCCTCTTAGTAATACTAAATAGTGGATCTACATAGTTGCTATGTTTTATGTTTTGGTACTACCTTGGCAAGTAATCCACCTTCTTTTGGTGTAAGGTTTCATGACACCGAATTATACACTAGATCATGTGGTCTATGTTGGTTAGGGCAAGATATTCCTAAAAGGTAAAATGAAATAAAGGATTTGAACTCCAACTTGGATAACCTAAGGGGTCTAGCTTAGTCTACGTAGGGGTATGGGACTCTACCTAAGCATTCCACTAGTTAGCAGAGGGGAGTATTAGGAGGATGTTCTTATATATGATTATGTAATGATAATATATGATATGTATATGATGAACTTGCACATTGTTGATACTATATGTTGATTAGTTCACTTATGAGTATGTGTTGGATTGTATTATTAAAATAAGATGAAATGTATATCTAAATGTTATACTATCTGGAGTTTAAAATTGGTCATGGTTCTTGTTGGTGCTACTTAATTGAGTAAGGTTATGGGGATTTGCTTGGTCATTACACTTGTTCACTTGCTAAGGATTTATGAGTAGTTGTCTTGTTTATTATGATATTATCTCTTAGCCATGCTTGTGATGTTATTCCTTGATGATAGGGTTGTATTAAGTCATGGGTTAAAGTATGTTACGATACATATTACTTGTTTGAGTTAGTAAGCATGTTTGGTTGAATTGATATGACTTGCTTTATTTTGCATTCGACTTTTAAAAGGATAAAAGGGCATGTTTTGACTAAATGTCCCTTTTTAGTATGTTTTTCTCTTATATGTGCATAAGGTCTCATACTTAGTAAATATAGAGTAATAACCCATTTTCTTCCTTTTCCAAAATATTTTAGGCTCTAGTCATTGAAGGCTCATTCGAGACGACTTGAAGAATACTTGGATATTCTCTATCATACAAGTGGGTAGGTCCTTACTTTCCAAGGGCCATGCTAGTATCTTGGCTAAGAAGTTCCTTTGTTTTTATAAGACTTTTATGTTTGTTCCACTTTAATTGTGGACGACTTATATAAGCCTATATGTGGCTTCTTTACCTTTGAGGGTAGGGCTATGCCCAAATTGTGATGATCGTTTAAATGGTACGAGATGAGACAATATTTGAGACTATCTTTCTATCTTATATATATGTATGTGCAATAAAAGTAGAAGTATATGTAAACTTCCTATACGAAGAGTCTATGTATAATCGATACATATATAATATGTGTATGTATATGTAACGATCCGTTTAGTCGTTTTGAGCAATAGACTTCAATTCTGGAAATACTGGCAGAAGCGACGGACCCCACGACGGAACGTCATGGGCACGACGGACCGTCGCAGGGTCTTGTTTCAAAACACTTAGGAAATCTGAAATTGGGTACTGAAAATCGACTCTCTGAACTTTGTGACGGAATGGCAGGACGGACCGTCACAGGTGTGACGGACCGTCACAGACCCTTGGTGGAAATATTGGGTCTCTGAACTCTGCGACGACCTGCAGGACGGACCGTCGCAGGCACGACGGCCCGTCACAGGTTGCGCAAATCCCAGGCAGAATCGGATTTCTGGTTAAGTTTTAAGGGACGTTTTCGACTGTTCTTGCCTTAATTATAAAGTTCGTGGGTTTATATTAATAACTCAAATTCTTGAGGGGTTAAAAGAGGTAACCCTAAGTTAATTAGTGGGGTATTATTGCCATCTTTTATTCTTAATTATATACTAATTAGGGTAAAAGAAAGAGGGTTTGAATAAAGAAAATAGAAAGAACAAGAGAGAGAGAGAGAGAATCAAACGAGAAGGGAGAAACAAAGCTTTGGGAAAATTCTTGCTTGATTCAACTCTTCGGTGGAGGTAGGTTATGGTTTCTCTTACGATATTCGTAGTAAACTCTTAATAGAGAATGATATGCATTGATAATATTGTAAACCCTGCTATATGCTTATTTGTATGCTTGCATGAATATGATTATGTGATTGTGATAAGATAAGCATGATGAAAATATTGAATCCCAAATCTTGAAAAGAAACTTTAATATACATTATTAAGGATGATGCCTTGGTATAGAAGAAGGCTTGATGAATTAAAGCAATGGGATTGATAATGCCTTGGTATAGAAGAAGGCTTGATGAATTAAAGTAATGAGATTGATGATGCCTTGGTATAGAGAAGGCTTGATGATTTACAGAATGATATTAGGGGATCGGGTGTCACGAACCGACACGTAGAATTAGGGGATCGGGTGTCACGAACCGACACGTAGAATTAGGGGATCGGGTGTCACGAACCGACACGTAGAATTAGGGGATCAGGTGTCACGAACTGACACGTAGAATTAGGGGATCGGGTGTCACGAACTGACACGTAGAATTAGGGGATCGGGTGTCACGAACCGACACGTGGATTTAGGGGATCGGGTGTCACGAACCGACACGTAGATTTAGGGGATCGGAGTGTCACGTACCGACACAAGAGGAATAATGAATATGAGGGATCGGAGTGTCACGTACCGACACAAGAGAATTAAAGATAATGAATCTTGAAAGATGTTAATATACTCAATCTAACGAACATGATTCCCAAATGAGTATGGTATTGGGGCTTGAGTCCTCATGTGTGAACTTGATGGTAATTGTTAATGATATAGTGCTTATTGTTGCTACATGTTGAGTATCATAGTTGACTTTATGATATTACTTGATGTATATTGTTTTCTATTTTGAGTTGGCCGATGATATCTACTCAGTACCCGTGTTTTGTACTGACCCCTACTTTTATGTTTTTCTTCTTGTTATTTGTGGAGTGCAGCAAACGTGCCGTCATCTTCGACTCAACAGTAACTCAAGCTAGTCTTCGTCACACTGGATCTTCAGGGTGAGCAAACGCTTCTAGCTTGGACTGGATCTTCTCCTTCGTGTCTTGATGCCTTGAACTTCCGGCATGGACTAGCTTCTTATGTATTTTTAGTTTCTTAGAAACTCTTAGAATTAGTAGTTTAAAGTAGATGTTCTTGTGATGATGACTTCTAGGTTTTGGGAATAATAGATGTTGAATAATAATAGTTATCGATTTTATTAATGAGTTTAAGTCTTCCGCATTACTTTCTGTTTATATTATATTGAAATGTTAAGGTTTAGATTGGTTGGTTCGCTCACATAGGAGGGTAAGTGTGGGTGCCAGTCGCAACCCGGTTTGGGTCGTGACAAACTTGGTATCAGAGCATTAGGTTCGTTGGTCTCATCACACAAGAACAGGTCTAGTAGAGTCTTAAGGAACGGTAGGGGGACGCCTTTACTTTTCCTTGAGAGGCTATAAGACTTTAGGAAAAATTTCACTCTTTCATTCTTTCTTTCGTGCTACTACTTGAGTCCAATTGGTATCTAGGCGATACGAATTGGTATCTGACCATCTTCACTCTCTTTCGCAGATGGTTAGAACTAGAGTAACGACTACGCCAACACCAACATCGGCCAGACAAGAAACAACTGAGCCAGCCACTGGGGCTGTGGCTCGAGGAAGAACAGCGGCAAGGGGCCGTGGAAGAGGTCGTGGGAGGACATCCTCTAGAGGGAGAGGACAAGCACCTAGCCCATCTGATACTAGGGCAGTGACTCCTCCACCGACCGAGGAAGTAATAAGAGAAGGGGAGGATGGGGAAACTGAACAAGTGCAAAATGAGGAAATGCCACCCCAACCTACCCCAGAGATGATCAATCAGGTTCTGGCTTATCTTAGCGGGTTATCTGATCAAGGTCAGGCACCTCCAGTGTTTTCTGCGCCAACACCTCCGGTTTCAGAAGTACAACATGCGGCTACTATGTCTCCCCGCATGGATGTTCCATTGGACATAGGCACATTTCCACTTCTGACTACTGGGCCTATAATGACAAATGATTAGCATGAACTTTTCAGTAAGTTCTTGAAATTGAAACCTCCAGTCTTCAAGGGTGCGGAATCTGAGGATGCTTATGATTTTCTGGTTGACTGTCACGAGCTACTGCACAAGATGGGTATAGTAGAACGGTTTGGTGTGGAGTTTGTGACTTATCAGTTTCAAGGGAACGCCAAAATGTGGTGGCGGTCACATGTCGAGTGTCAACCAATAGAGGCACCACCTATGACTTGGGCCTCATTCTCTAGTTTGTTTATGGAGAAGTATATCCCCCGGACTTTGAGGGATCGGAAAAGGGATGAGTTCTTGAGCCTAGAGCAAGGTAGGATGTCGGTTAATGCTTATGAGGCTAAGTTTCGTGCACTATCCAGATATGCCACTCAACTCTGTTTCAGTCCTCAAGAGCGGGTTCGCCGGTTTGTGAAGGGGTTGAGGTCAGAATTACGGATTTCGGTCTTACAGATAGCGGCAACGGCAAAATCCTTCCAAGAGGTGGTAGACTTTGTGATAGAAGTGGAAGGAGTGAAGCCAGACGACTTCACCACAACATCGACATCAAAAAGGCTTCGAAAGGGAGGTGAGTTTATGGTTCTTACACTAGAGGACAGGGTTCGGGAAGTTACTCAGTCCGACCAATTCAGTCTTCACTACAGACTGTAGTTGGGGGACCACCTCAGACCGGTCAACACTTCTCCGAGGGGCATATGATCGACTCCAAAGAATGTTATGGATGTGGGGAGATTGGACATATTAGGAGAAATTGTCCCAGACCAAGTTACAGACCCCCAATAACTAGAGGTAGAGGTGGTCATGGTAGAGGCCATTTTTCTAGAGGGAGTGGTGGTCGAGGTAATAGTGGTCACCAAAACGGCAGAGGTAATGGGCAAAATGGGGCCACTACATCACAACATGGTAGGGGCAACGGACAGACGAACGATAGGGCCCATTGTTACGCTTTCCCTGGGCGGTCTGAAGCGGAGGCATCTGATGCTGTCATCACAGGTAATCTTCTGGTTTGTGATTGCACGGCTTCTGTATTGTTTGATCCTGGATCCACGTTTTCTTATGTATCTTCCTCATTTGCTAATGGTCTAAATTTACATTGTGAATTACTTGATATGCCTATTCGTGTCTCTACTCCGGTGGGTGAGTCTGTGGTAGTTGAAAAGGTATATAGGTCTTGTTTGGTAAACTTTGTGGGGAGCAACACTTATGTAGATTTGGTTATCTTAGAAATGGATGATTTTGACGTGATTCTGGGTATGACTTGGCTTTCTCCGCAATTTTCAATCTTGGATTGTAATGCTAAAACGGTGACGTTAGCCAAGCCTGGGACAGACCCGTTAGTGTGGGAGGGTGACTACACTTCCAATCCGGTCCGCATCGTCTCCTTTCTTCGTGCTAAGAAAATGATTAGGAAAGGGTATTTAGCTTTCTTGGCACATCTCAAGGATGACACTACCCAAGTACCTTCGATTGAGTCGGTTTCAGTAGTTCATGAGTTTCTGGATGTGTTCCCTGCAGATCTTCCTCGTATGCCACCGGATAGGGATATTGACTTCTGTATTGATCTTGAACCTGGTACTCGCCCCATTTCTATACCCCCTTATAGAATGGCTCCCGCGGAGTTAAGAGAGTTAAAAGCACAACTTCAAGAGTTATTGAACAAAGGCTTCATTAGACCAAGTGCATCCCCTTGGGGTGCTCCGGTTTAACGTAAAGAAGAAGGATGGGAGTTTTCGAATGTGTATAGACTACAGACAACTAACAAGGTAACCATAAAGAACAAGTATCCTCTTCCCCGCATTGATGATTTGTTCGATCAGTTACAAGGTGCTTGTGTCTTCTCTAAGATTGACTTGAGATCCGGTTATCATCAATTGAAAATACGGGCAACGGATGTGCCAAAGACTGCTTTTCGAACGAGGTATGGGCATTACGAATTTGTAGTGATGTCCTTTGGTCTTACGAATGCCCCTGCTGCGTTCATGAGCTTGATGAACGGGACTTTTAAGCCATATTTGGACCTCTTCGTGATCGTATTTATTGATGATATATTGGTATACTCAAAGAGCAAGAAGGAACATGAAGAGCATTTGAGAATGGTATTGGAAATGTTGAGGGAGAAAAAGCTTTATGCCAAGTTCTCTAAGTGTGAGTTTTGGCTAGATGCGGTGTCCTTCTTGGGGCACGTGGTTTCTAAGGATGGAGTGATGGTGGATCCTTCTAAGATTGAGACAGTGAAGAATTGGGTAAGACCCACTAATGTGTCAGAAATAAGGAGCTTTGTTGGGTTAGCTAGCTACTACCGCCGATTTGTCAAGGGATTCTCTTCTATTGCTTCCCAATTGACAAACTTGACTAAGTAGAATGTCCCATTTGTATGGTCGGATGAATGTGAGGAAAGCTTTCAGAAGCTCAAGACTTTATTGACTACCGCACCTATCCTTACCTTGCCAGTAGAGGGTAAGAACTTCATTGTTTATTGTGATGCATCCTATTCTGGTTTGGGTGCAGTACTAATGCAAGAGAAGAGTGTGATTGCTTATGCTTCAAGACAATTAAAAGTGCATGAACGTAACTATCCCACTCATGATTTGGAATTGGCCGCGGTAGTGTTTGCATTAAAACAATGGAGACACTATTTATATGGGGTTAAGTGTGAGATCTATACGGATCATCGTAGCCTACAGTATGTCTTTACTCAGAAAGATTTGAACTTAAGACAGAGGAGATGGATGGAGTTACTAAAGGACTACGATATCACTATCTTGTATCATCCGGGGAAGGCGAATGTTGTAGCGGATGCTTTAAGTAGAAAGGCGGGAAGCATGGGAAGTCGAGCTCACTTGCAAGCTTCTAGATGCCCATTGGCTAGAGAGGTTCAGACTCTAGCTAATGACTTGATGAGATTAGAATTAAATGAGAGGGGAGGATTGTTGGCTTCTGTGGAGGCAAGATCTTCCTTTCTTGACAAGATTAAGGGAAGACAGTCTGATGATGAGAAACTGCGTAGAATTCAAGATAAAGTATTGCGAGGAGAGGCTAAGGAAGCACAAATCAATGAGGAAGGTGTTTTGAGAATCAAGGGAAGGGTATGTGTACCCCGCGTCGATGATTTGATCAATACTATTCTGACAGAGGCTCATAGTTCAAGGTATTCTATATATCCGGGCGCAACCAAGATGTATCGTGACCTAAAGCAACACTTTTGGTGGAGTAGAATGAAGCGTGACATTGTGGATTTTATTGCCAAATGTCCAAACTACCAACAAGTAAAGTATGAACACCAAAGGCCCGGAGGAACACTTCAGAGAATGCCCATTCCGGAATGGAAGTGGGAAAGAATTGCAATGGATTTTGTGGTTGGTCTTCCGAAGACAATGGGTAAGTATGACTCCATTTGGGTGATTGTTGATAGGTTAACTAAATCTGCTCATTTCATTCCGGTCAAGGTGACTTACAATGCAGAAAAGTTAGCCAAACTTTACATCTCGGAAGTGGTGCGATTGCATGGGGTTCCACTATCCATCATATCAGATAGAGGTACGCAGTTTACTTCTAAGTTTTGGAAAACATTGCATGCAGAATTGGGTACTAGGTTGGACCTTAGTACTGCGTTCCATCCCCAGAACGATGGTCAGTCTGAGCGAACGATTCAAGTGTTGGAGGATATGCTTCGTGCGTGTGTGATAGAGTTTGGTGGTCATTGGGATAGCTTCTTACCCTTAGCGGAGTTTTCATACAATAATAGCTATCACTCAAGCATTGATATGGCCCCATTTTAAGCATTGTATGGTAGGAGATGTAGGTCTCCCATTGGTTGGTTTGATGCGTTCGAGGTCAGACCTTGGGGTACTGATCTCTTGAGGGATTCGATGGAAAAAGTGAGATCTATTCAAGAAAAGCTTCTAGCGGCGCAAAGTAGACAAAAAGAATATGCAGATCGAAAGGTTAGAGACTTAGAGTTCATGGAAGGTGAACAAGTCTTGTTGAAAGTTTCACCCATGAAAGGGGTGATGCGGTTTGGTAAAAGGGGTAAACTAAGTCCAAGGTACATTGGACCATTTGAAGTACTTAAGCGAGTGGGGGAGGTGTCTTATAAGTTAGCCTTGCCTCCAGGGCTGTCCGGAGTACATCCGGTATTCCATGTGTCGATGTTGAAAAGATACCATGGGGATGGAAACTACATTATCCGTTGGGATTCAGTTTTGCTTGATGAGAACTTGTCTTATGAGGAGGAGCCTGTTGCTATTTTAGATAGAGAAGTTCGCAAGTTGAGGTCAAGAGAGATTGCATCCATCAAGGTGCAATGGAAGAATCGACCGGTTGAAGAAGCCACCTCGGAGAAAGAGGCGGATATGCGAGAAAGATACCCACATCTGTTTAAAGATTCAGGTACTCCTTTTCGCCCTTGTTTTCCTTCTTTTGATCGTTCGGGGACGAACGATGGGTAAATTGGTATCTAATGTAACGACCCGTTTAGTCGTTTTGAGCAACAGACTTCAATTCTGGAAATACTGGCAGAAGCGATGGACCCCACAACAGAACGTCATGGGCACGACGGACCGTCGCAGGGTCTCGTTTCAAAACACTTAGGAAATCTTAAATTGGGTACTGAAAATCGACTCTCTGAACATTGTGACGGAATGGCAGGACGGACCGTCACAGACCCTTGGTGGAAATATTGGGTCTCTGAACTCTGCGACGACCTGTAGGACGGACCGTCGCAAGCACGACGGCCCGTCACAGGTTGCACAAATCCCAGGCAGAATCGGATTTCTGGTTAAGTTTTAAGGGACGTTTTTGACTGTTCTTGCCTTAATTATAAAGTTCGTGGGTTTATATTAATAACTCAAATTCTTGAGGGGTTAAAAGAGGTAACCCTAAGTTAATTAGTGGGGTATTATTGCCATCTTTTATTCTTAATTATATACTAATTAGGGTAAAAGAAAGAGGGTTTGAATAAAGAAAATAGAAAGAACAAGAGAGAGAGAGAGAATCGAACGAGAAGGGAGAAACAAAGCTTTGGGAAAATTCTTGCTTGATTCAACTCTTCGGTGGAGGTAGGTTATGGTTTCTCTTACGATATTCGTAGTAAACTCTTAATAGAGAATGATATGCATTGATAATATTGTAAACCCTGCTATATGCTTATTTGTATGCTTGCATGAATATGATTATGTGATTGTGATAAGATAAGCATGATGAAAATATTGAATCCCAAATCTTGAAAAGAAACTTTAATATACATTATTAACGATGATGCCTTGGTATAGAAGAAGGCTTGATAAATTAAAGCAATGGGATTGATGATGCCTTGGTATAGAAGAAGGCTTGATGAATTAAAGTAAGGGATTGATAATGCCTTGGTATAGAGAAGGCTTGATGATTTACAGAATGATATTAGGGGATCGGGTGTCACGAACCGACACGTAGAATTAGGGGATCGGGTGTCACGAACCGACACGTAGAATTAGGGGATCGGGTGTCACGAACCGACACATAGAATTAGGGGATCGGGTGTCACGAACCGACACGTAGAATTAGGGGATTGGGTATCACGATCCGACACGTAGAATTAGGGGATCGGGTGTCATGAACTGACATGTAGATTTAGGGGATCGGGTGTCACGAACCGACACGTAGATTTAGGGAACCGGAGTGTCACGTACCGACACAAGAGGAATAATGAATATGAGGGATCGGAGTGTCACGTACCGACACAAGAGAATTAAAGATAATGAATCTTGAAAGATGTTAATATACTCAATCTAACGAACATGATTCCCAAATGAGTATGGTATTGGGGCTTGAGTCCTCATGTGTGAACTTGACGGTAATTGTTAATGATATAGTGCTTGTTGTTGCTACATGTTGAGTATCATAGTTGATTTTATGATATTACTTGATATATATTGTTTTCTATTTTGAGTTGGCCGATGATATCTACTCAGTACCCGTGTTTTTTACTGACCCCTACTTTTATGTTTTTCTTCTTGTTATTTGTGGAGTGCAGCAAACGTGCCGTCATCTTCGACTCAACAGTAACTCAAGCCAGTCTTCGTCACACCGGATCTTCAGGGTGAGCTAACGCTTCTAGCTTGGACTGGATCTTCTCCTTCGTGTCTTGATGCCTTGAACTTCCGGCATGGACTAGCTTCTTATGTATTTTTAGCTTCTTAGAAACTCTTAGAATTAGTAGTTTAAAGTAGATGTTCTTGTGATGATGACTTCCAGGTTTTGGGAATAATAGATGTTGAATAATAATAGTTATCGATTTTATTAATGAGTTTAAGTCTTCCGCATTACTTTCTGTTTATATTATATTGAAATGTTAAGGTTTAGATTGGTTGGTTCGCTCACATAGGAGGGTAAGTGTGGATGCCAGTCGCAACTCGGTTTGGGTCGTGACAGTATAGGTCTATGTAAACCTCCAAGTAGATGTAATGAAAGTTTTTAATTTTTCTGCATTTTTAATCTATGAATGTAATGACATGAGACTAAGGGGCTAGTTTTAGTCCTCAAAGAAGACGACAACGCCGGTTACGTCTAGGGGTAAACCCGGATGTGACAAACTTTGTATCAGAGCATGAGGTTGAATAATTGGTGAGTTATATATCTCTCTCTACCACGTCTATGTAGGTTTGTATTCATAATTGTGAAGCGTGCCACACTTATGAATAGGAACCTCTGTGATGCCTAGGAATCACTCTCTTTATTGGAAATCCTATATCATCTGATTAGAGTATACTTATGGTGTTCTTTACCATCTAATCCTATTGTTGTGCTTATACAAAGAATGAACACTCGAAGGAATGCGACACGAAGACTTGAAGAGAAAATTGCCAATGCGGGAGCTCCTCCTCGTGGTAAGCAAGTTCCTCCACTTGTAGAAGATGCTAATGTTGACCAAGCTCCGGTCAATCCTCCACCCTTGATGGATGGAGATATAGGGGCTGCCCTTATTCAATTGGCTCAAGCCACCACTGTCCTAGCCCAAGCTATGGCGACCCAAGCCAACCGGGAGCTTGTACCCTGTCCTCATCAACAAGTCACTACTATGGCTTCCTATCTAAGGGACCTCACTCGAATGAACCCTCCTACTTTCTACGGGTATAAGGTTGAGGAAGAACACCAATAATTCATCGATGAAGTCTATAAGATATTTTTATCTATGGTGTTGTCCACAAGTGAGAAGGTCGAGTTGGCCACTTATCAACTCAAGGACGTGGCGCAAGCATGGTTTGTTCAATGGAGGGATAATAGTCCCTTGAGAGGTGGTCATTTGACTTGGAGATCTTTAAGAAGGTCTTTCTTGATCGATTATTTCCTAGGGAGATGAGGGAGGCAAAAGTGGTGGAGTTCATCAACCTTCGCCAAGGAGGTATGAGTGTTCATGAATACGCTTTGAAATTCAATAAGTTGTCAAAATATGCTTTTTCTTTTGTTTCTAACCCTAGAGATGAAATGAGCCACTTATACTAGGTGGAAGAGTAATTATACTAAGAGGGCAAGATCTTTTGATAGAGGTCCTTCAAAGAATAGGCTTGAGATACAAAAAAATCCTAAATTTAAGAACCGAGTTTCAAGTCAAAACCCTTACAAGTTCCCAAAAGCTAGTGGTGATAGGGTTTCTAGCCCTTAATTTAAGAAGGAAAAAGGTACTAATTCACAACCCAAAAAGACAACTTGTTTAAGTGTGGCAACAAATACTATGGTGATTGCCTTAAGGGGACGGATAATTGTTTTCGTTGTGGAAAGAGTGGCATAAGGTGATGGATTGACCTAACATGAGGAATAAAGAAAAGGGTAGTGGTCAAGATCAAACAAGTAATTCTAATGAGGCACCAAAGAAGAACCGGTTCTATGCTCTCTGCTCTAAGGGTAAGCAAGAGACTTCTCCCAACGCGGTGATTGGTATGTTAAATATGTTCTCTATTGATGCATATGCCTTACTTTATCCCGGCGTTACTTTATACTTTGTTACTCCTCTAGTAGCTAATTTTTTTGATGTTTTACTCGATATTTTGCATGAACATTTTATAGTGTTTACTCTGGCGGGTGTGTCAGTTGTTGCTAAAAGGGTATATAAAAATTGTCCTATAATGTTGACCAATAGAGTTTCTTATGTTGAACTAGTAACTCAATATGATTGATTTTGATGTTATATTGGGTATTGATTGGTTGCATGCTTTCTTTGCTTCTATTGATTGTCGGACAAGGGTGGTGAAGTTTAACTTTCCAAATGAACCTGTTGTAGAGTGGAAGGGGGAAACTCTATTCCTAGAGTTCGTATCATCTCTTGTCTAAAATCATGCAAAATAATCTCTAAAGGTTGTCTATACGATATTGTAAGAGTCTAAGATCTAGACTCCGAAATTCCTCCAATTGAGTCGGTCCCCATAGTGAGAGAATTTCTGGAGGTTTTTCCTAATGACCTTCCTTCTATTCCTCCCGTACGGGAAATTGATTTGGTATTGGTTTGCTGCTAGATACAAATCCTATTTCAATTCCTCCTTATTGGATGGATCCGGCAAAATTGAAAGATTTGAAGGCTCAACTAAAGGATTTATTAGACAAAGGCTTCATATGACCTAGTATTTCTCCATGGGGTGCTTCGGTTTTATTTGTTAAAAAGAAGGATGGGTCCTTGAGAATGTGTATTAATTACCGCCGACTTAACAAGGTCACCATTAGAATAAGTATCCACTCCCTCAGATTGATGACTTGTTTGATCAACTCCAAGGGGTGAGATACTTTTCAAATATTAACTTGAGATCTGGCTATCACAAACTTAGAGTGAGAAGTGGGGATGTAACAATGACAGCCTTTCGGACTAGGTATGGGAACTATGAGTTCTTGGTAATGTCTTTCGGTCTCACTAATGCTCCAGCAATGTTTATGGACCTAATAAATAGAGTGTTTCAAAATTACCTAGATTTACTTGTCATTGTCTTCATTGACGATATTTTGGTACATTCAAAGAATGAGGGTGATCACATGGGTCATTTGAGGGTGGTATTGCAAACCCTTAAGGAACATCAATTGTTTTCCAAATATAGCAATTGTGAGTTTTGGTTGAGGTCGGTGGGATTTCTTTGGCACATCATATCCACTGAGGGAGTTAAGGTAGACCCAAGGAAAACGGAGGCGATAAAGAATTGGCCGAGACCATTGACTCCAATCGACATTAGGAGTTTCTTGGGTCTAGCGGGTTATTATCGGAGGTTCGTGGATGATTTTGCATCCATTTTATCTTCCTTGACTAATTTTACCCAAAACAGTAAGAAATTTGAGTGGTTGGAGGAATGTCAGAAAAGTTTCCAATTGTTAAAAGATAGGATCACTTCCGCTCCGGTGTTGACTTTACCATAGGGTGTAAAGGGTTTTATTGTGTATTTTGATGCATCTCGAGTGGGTTTGTGATGTGTACTTATGCAACACGGGAAAGTGATAGCCTATTCCTCTAGAAAACTTAAGGTACATGAGCGAAACTATCCTACTCATGACCTTGAGTTAGCTGCCCGTGGTGTTTGGTTTGAAAATTTGGAGGCGTTACTAGTACATTGTACATGATGATGTCTTTACAACCATAAGAGTCTCCAATATGTGTTTACCCAAAAGGAATTGAATCTCCATCAAATAAGGTCATTAGAATTGTTGAAAAATTATGACATGAGTGTCCTCTATCACCCCGTCAAGGCTAATGTGGTTGCAGATTCCCTTGGTCATATGACTATGGGTAGTGTATCCCACATTTGTGAAGCCAAAAAATACCTAGTGAGGTATGTACATAGGTTGGCTAGGTTGGGGGTTAAATTAGAAGATTCTTTAGATGGTGGTTTCATGGTCCATGATAACTCCGAGTTATCATTCGTGGTTGACGTGAAGTCCAAGTAACACCTTGACAAATCATTGATGGAGTTTAAGGAAATGGTCCTTGGAAAGATTAATGAGGCATTTTCCTTAGGGGGGTATTGTATTTTAAGGTGCCACGGGATATTATGTGTTCCCAAGGTAGATGTTGAGGGACCGATTCTAGAAGAAGCCCATGGGTCCCACTACTCAATTTATTCGGGTTCGACAAAAATGTACCATGACCTTACGGTAATTTAATTGTGGGAAGGTATGAAGAAGAACATAGCGAAGTTTGTCGCCAAGTGTCCAAATTGCTAATAAGTAAAAGCCGAACATCAAAAGCCGGAAGGTTTACTACAAGAAATTCAAATTCCTACTTGGAAGTGGGAAGACATCAATATGGACTTTGTAGTGGGTTTACCTTGGACTAAGGTCATATGACTCAATATGGGTGGTTGTGGATAGGTTGACCAAGTCCGCTCGCTTTATTCCTGTCAAGTCTACTTATTTGGCGAAAGAATATGCTAGGATATTCATTGATGAGATTGTGTTTCACCATGATATTTCGTTATCCATCATATGGGACCGGGCTACAGAATTCACATCTAGGTTTTGGAGGTCATTCCAAAAAGGGTTGGGTACTAAGGTGAAGTTGAGTACCGCTTTTCATCCCCAAACGGATGGTCAAGCGGAACGAACTATTCAAACCCTTGAGAATATGCTTAGGTCTTGCATTATTGATTTTAAAGGGAATTGGGATAAACACTTGCCTTTGGTGGAGTTCTCTTATAATAATAGTTTTCATTCATCCATATTCATGGCTCTCTATGAAGCCTTGTATGGTAGGTGGTGTAGGTATCCTATTGGATAGTTTGAAGTGGGCGAGCCTTCACTTCTTGGTCAAAATTGGGTTTATTATACTTTGGAAAAGGTTCATATCATAAGGAACCGGATGCAAATGGCCTATACTCGGCAGAAGTCTTATGCCGATCATAAGAGAAAGATTTGGAGTTTGAAGAAGGTGATAAAGTGTATTTGAAAATTTCACCAATGAAAGGGGGTGGTTAGATTTGGCAAGAAGTGGAAGTTGAGTCCTCATTATGTGGGTCCTATGACATCATGCAAGGGGTTGGTAAGGTTGCCTATGAATTGAAACTCCCTAGTTAATTGGCTTCGGTTCATCCAATTTTCCATGTTTCTATGTTGAAGAAGTGTATCGGTGATCCCGAGTCCATTCTTCCTATTGAGGGTCTTGGTTTCAAGGATAATCTCTCATATGAGGAAGTTCCAGTTCAAATTCTTGATAGGCAAGTTAAGAAATTAAAGAATAAAGGTGGTTTCTGTAAAGAATCACCTTGTTGAGGGTGTAACATGGGAGGCCGAGGCCGACATAAATTCCCATTACCCTTATATTTTTGATAATTGAGGTTAGTCATTCTTTTAATAATATAAATATGACTAGAAATTGAGGTTTCATGATTTTTGGTGAAGTCTTGCAAAAATGTGCATTTTGAAAGTTGCATTACAGTGAAGTTGTAGTGAGTTTGGTGTCAAAACTTGAAATTTTGCCTTTTCAATTTATTTTAGTTATGTTGTGTATTTTGACATGGTGAGTCTTAGTGAAAATTTATGTGAACTATTTATAAGCTGAACTTTGTGCTAATTAACTCCTGTAATGTATGTTGAGCTCATGTGTGTTGTTAGAAGGAAATACCTCATGATGAAGTGTTTTGAGACTTATGTGTGATAATTGGTGTTTTTAAATTTTCCTTGTTGAAATGATATGATTTATGTTGATTTGATATTGTTGATTGTGTGGGCTGCTAGTCTTGAGTCTATTCCTTCCTTCAAAAGAGTTCTAGTGTCATTCGGGGATGAATGTTCCTATGGGGGGGGGGGATAATGTAACACATTGAAAATCCAAGACAAGTAGAGCCTAACCTAGGTTCCATGGGGTCTAAGCACTGTTTAAGACCTATTTTAATGAATATAGGTCATTTAGGAAGTTTAAGAACCAATCGTCCATGACGTTAACTAGTTCTATGGGGTACTAGCATGCCTTAGCTTATTTGACTAGCTTTTAGGAGTCAAAAATACATGAAATTAGGTGTAAGGGTGTATAACAAGTGTTAAGGATGATTAGTGGTCTAAACATTCGTGTACGACACCCGATGGCCCAACCAAGGGCCCTTGAGAAGGATCCTAGCACGTAGGAGGCAATACTGCCTAGGCAGTGTACAACCACGAGAAGCCATCAACGCTTCGTGTGTGGATCAACATGGCATCGATGCCCACTGTCGTTCCAATCTTAGCCAAAATTTTTTAGGCCCTCAGAAGCAAAGTCTCTGAACTCAACAACGGTTGTGCAGCACGGAAGACACATTGTTTGTCGACTCACAGATGGACCGTCGACGGGGTTTCATCTATGAGGGTCCATTTTTCGCACAATTTAAGTTAAGTCCAATTAAAATACTTGAGGGGTTTAGGAGTTATTTAGGGATTAAAGGAAGATTAATTAACTAATTTAAACCCCCATATAAAGACCCCAACCCTCATTAATCTAAACACAACTCACAAAATAAACTCTCTTCCTTCTCTCTTCTTTCTCTCTCTATTTGGAGGCCACAATTTATGACAAGCTAGGGGAGGTTTTTGGGGCTGGAAAATGGATTATTTCACCATCAAATCTTCACTAAATTTTAAGGTATGAGATCTAATTCACCTTTGAGACTCTTTCTTAAAAGGGTTCCTTCAAAGTAGGTTTAAAAAGTTGTGTTTTCATGTGGGTTTCATACAATTACGAAATTGATGTTGTGAACTGAGTTGTTTATGTTTTCTTTAGGGTATAATGGATATATTAACATGTATTTTAACTTTATTATGGTGATTGGTGATGGTTTGACCAAAACTTAAGAATATGATCCTTAACCGTTAACCCTAGGTTGATCTTGATGAAAATTGAGTTGTGATTGATTAAGTTATCTTGAATATTGGTTAAATCACTATTACATGATGTTGTTGCACCAACCATTAAAAAATTAGAATGAATTGTTATGTTTCATGCTAATCTTGAGAAGTGATCTAGGTTATGGAAATTGACCTAAGTAACCTTATTTGAATCATTGATTTGGTATTAAATAATAGTGTAGTGACTCTTCTAGTATTACTATCATGTTGATTATTGAATTATGATGTTCAACATATAAATTGGATTGAATTGAGATTTTATGGTAAAGCCTAAATGATGAACTATGAGGAAGACTTGGTAAGTCTTAGAATCTTTATCTTTACTTCCAACGGTGATTAATCGTGGTTAAGTCATGATGTTATATTGGAGTATGCCTTATATTAGGATGATAGGATGGTATGATGTTGGATTTAAATGTCTTGATTATGGTTGTGAGGTTGATTAAGATATAAATTCTATAAGGATGGTGATGCACACCAATATGTCTTATTATGAATTGATATGTAATGTGTTAGCCTCACCTATAAGAATTGTAATGAAAGGATTTATACTCATACAATTCTTATTGAGCTATTGGTGATGATGATTATACAAGGGGTAGACCCTATGACCTAAACTAAGATATGATTGATAAATAAAGGCTTAAGGACATTTTAAAAAGGGACTCTATCTTAGCACCGAGTGAACTAGATTAAGGAGTGTCCCTTCCCACATAGCGAAGGTAGGAACACCAAATTACTCTTGATATTGGAGACTATAATGCATGGAGCATAAAGAGGGTACCAATTATATCTCCTAGTTCTTGAACTATGTTGCTCCCATAGAAATACTAGCTAGTGGATCCACATACTCTTTATGTTTTATGTTTTGGTACTACCTTGGCAAGTAGTCTGTCTTCTTTCCATGTAGGGCTTCATGACACCGGATTCCACATAGCTCATGTTGTTTATGTCGGTTAGGGCAAGATGTTCCCAAAAGGTAAAACAAATTAAAGCATTTGAACTCTAACTTGGATAACCTAAAAGGTCTAGCTTAGTCTAGGTATGGGTATGAGACTCTACCTAAGCATTGCACTAATTAGCCTTTAGGGGAGTCTTAGGAGGATGTTCTTATATATTGTTATGTTATGATAATATATGATATGTATATAATGAACTTGCACATTGTTGATACTATATGTTTATTAGTTCACTTATGAGTATGTGTTGGGTTGTATTGTTAAAATAAGATGAAATGTATATCTAAATGTTATATTATCTGGAGTTGGACATTGGTTATGGTTTCTTGTTTGGGGTACTTGATTGAGTAAGGTTATGGGGATTTGCTTGGTCATTCCACTTGTTCACTATATAAGGATTCATGAGTAGTTGTCTTGCTTATTATGATATAATTGACTCTAAGCCATGCTTATGATATTATTCCTTGATGATAGGGTTGTAGTAAATCATGGGTTCAAGTATTTTAGGATACATATTACTTGTTTGAGTTAGTAAGAATGTAAGTATTTTAGGATACATATTACTTGTTTGAGTTAGTAAGAATGTTTGGTTGAATTGGTATGACTTGTTTGATTTTGTATTAGACTTTCAAAAGGGTCAAATGGCATGTTTGGAATAAAATGTCCCTTTTCAGCATGTTTTGCTCTTATATGTGCATACGGTGTCATACTTAGTACATTGTGTACTAACCCCATTTTCTTCCTTTTTACTAAACATTTTAGGTTTCGGTTGTTAAAGGCTCATTCGAGAAAACTTGTAGAAGGCTAGGATATTCTCTATCATCCAAGTGGGTAGTCCTCACTTTTCAAGGGCGATGCCAATATCTTGCCTATGAAGTTCCTTTGTTTTTCTAAGACTTTTATGTTCGTTCTAGTTTCATTGTGTACGAATTGTATAAGCCAATATGCGATTTCTTTACCTTTGATGTATGGCTACACCCAAATTGTGATGATCGTTTAGATGGTATGAGATGAGACAATCTTTCTATCTTATACATATGTATGTGGAATAAAAGTACCAAGGCTATGTAACCTTCCTATGCAAAGGTTCTATGTATACTCGATAAGTATATAATATGCGTATGTAGATGTCTATGTAAACCTCCAAGTAGATGTAATGAAAGTTTTAAATTTTTCCACATCTTCAACTTATGAATGTAATGACATGAGACTAAGGTGCTAGTCTTAGTCCTCAAAGAGGATGCCGACGCCGATTACGTCTAGTGGGTAAACCCGGATGTGACAATACACCATAATAACTCATTTAAGGACCTTATAATCTCATGAATCACACATAAACACATTAAACCACATATGAGGCACATAGGTGACTTAGTCGTCAAACGTCTTGGTCGTCCCTTGACGTTTGACTTCCAATGCACCTAAACTCTTAGACACTGATTCAATACATCATTATAGACCATTTTAGGACCTTATACCATCATAAAAAACATGTTAGGCTCTAGTTCACGTAAGTCATTTACGAGATCTTACATTCTCCCCCACTTGGACAGTATTCGTCCTCGAATGACATTTGCCACTCTCCGAACACTTTCAAGAATAGAGATTCAAATAGAAAACATAAAATACAATACAAACATCAAGAGAACATCAATTTCACATAATCTAGAGAATGACAACACAACAAGAAACTAGAAGACATTCTATAACTCATCATGTTACAAAACTCACATACTTCATTCCAAATAGCAAAAACTCATTTTATATTCAATATCATGATCATATACATAAATTGTAACCACATTAAAACTATTTTAGCCTATAGAATGAATTAGTCAATTTTTTTTAAAAATCTAACAGTGAGCAGACATGCATTACAGTGAATTTGCAATTTTTCCAAAAATACAACTTTTAGGCAATTCATGATAGAAACATGCTCATATGCAAGATAGATTCACGAAACAAATCTTACAACATAATCATAACTTCATGAAATTCACAATGCAAGGAATCAATGAAATTCAATTTCAACAAGACCCCTAAACAAAATGCAACATACAACATACTTCTATTACTTTCTAATCTCAAGCTTGAGTTGAATAGGAAAGAGGAAACAATTAATCAATACTCACCTTAATCCACCACTTTAAAGGAACTGATAAAACTAAATAAAAACTTACAATCATTGCTTAGCCTCATCTGACTTTGATCCTTTAGTCCAGAGTACATGGAAACACCTCTTATTTGGAGCATATTCTTTTGGAACATTAGGAGCAACTTGCTTACCCTATCTTCCTCTATAAGCAATGTAGGACAATATCTCATCTTGTGTCCTTCTTTACGACAACCAAAGCAATTCCAGTACCCTTTAGGAATTCCCCATAGTGCCTCTTTCCACAAGTCACACAAGTAGGTTTTCTATTTTGAGAACCACCTCCTTTCTCCAATTTCACCTAAGCACTCCTAGGTTCTTCTTGAGTTTGAGCCCTCTTTTTGAATCTAGTTTGACGTTGATCACTAGAGCCACTTCTTTTCAAGGTCCTATAAATCCTACCAAGTTTAGACTCCTCTATTAATTAGGCATACACTATGAGTCTAGCTAGGGTCATATCATTATGTAGCATGGTTGGACGACATTCTTCCTTCACTTGATCGGTGACACCCATCACAAAACAACTCATCTCATCCCTCGGATTATACACAAGGGATGGGGCATATCTAGATAACATATATAACTTCAAAGAGTATTCCTCATCACTCATATTGACTTGTTTGAAATAGATAAACTCCTCTACCTTAACTTCCCTCCTCTCACTAGGAAAGTACTTCCCAAGAAAAGCTTCCTTAAATTCTTCCCACACAATAGGATCCGACTCCAAAAGATTATTGTCCTTCCATTGAGTGTACTTTACTTGAGCAACATCCCTCAATTGATGCGAAGCTAACTCCGCCTTCTCCCTAGAAGTCATCCCCAAAGCACTAAACACCTTGTACACTCCATCTAGGAAATCTTGGGGATCACATAGGAGCATTCATCCTCACAAAGTATCTTAACCTAAAGGTCATAGTTCTCTCCACAGAATTCACCCAAGGCACCATACTCAAATTCCCTTGAGTAGTCATGGCTCGGGTTAAAGCAAGCAAAGCCTCTCTAATATCACAACTACTCAACTCCAGGGGAACCACCGGAACATTATTACCTTGACTCATAATAGGGACTTGGTCACCTTGAGCACCTTGAGGAATTCGCTCAACCTCCTCAACTTGAGGAGGAATCTCCTCATGCACATCATTCTCCTCAACTATCTTAGCCGATGTCCTCCTCGTATTCATCTTCCTAGAAACAAAAGGAAAACCATAAGAAAAGAGTACTCATAACTTTAATCTACGGTACAACATAGGAGTAGAAAAGAAGGGAAACTGTATCATCCAATAGACTCTCGCCCATAGATGTGTCACGACTCACACCGATTGTCAAGACTCTACTAGACGTGACTTGATGAGTCTTTTTTATTCCTACGACTAATTTCAGAGCCTATGCTCTTATACCAAACTTTTCACATCCCGAGACCACATCCTAGAAGATATGGCACTCTCGGAGTTCAACCGGCATACTCGACCTCTTGGAGGTCTTATACAAGCCCTTACGTATTGTTCATCATATATAAATAGTGAAAAGTAATGTGGAATTAAAACTTTTCACAAAACATTTCATTAGTCTTTAAAATCTCTTTCATATAAAATCATAAGAAATACGAAGTTTCAAACTCATCAAACATAGACACCAGAATACTTTAGGACACGGCCTATACAATACTAATATATAAATATTTAATCAATTACAATACTTCAAAGGAAATAAAATATATCTATATACACCCTTTAGTGAATAGAGGACCTACTTCACTTTGCTTGAATTACTCTAGAATCCAATCTCTCCTTCACGATCCTTTTCACCTTCACCTACACCATTAGAGATAAACAAATGTCACGACCCAAATCGGGCCGCGACTGACACCCACACTTATCCTACTATGTGAGCGAACCAACCAATCTAAACCCCACCATTTCAACCATAAATAAAAAAATAAAATTCGGAAGACTTAAAACTCATTAACGAAATCAAAAATTAACCTTTAAAACTCAAACTTATTATTTCCCCAAAATCTGGAAGTCATCATCACAAGAATATCTATCCTCTAATTACTAAAGCTAAGAGTATCTAGAAAGCTTAAAATACATAAAAAGCTAGTCCATGCCGGAACTTCAAGGAATGAAGACATGAAGAAGAAGATCCAGTCCAAGCTAGAAGCGTCAGCTCACCCTGAAATCCGGTGTAATGAAGACTGGCTAGAGTTGCGGTTGAGTTGAAGACGACAACACGTTTGCTGCACTCCACAAATAATCAAAAGAAAACATACAAGTAGGGGTCAGTACAAAAAACAGGTACTGAGTAGATATCATCGGCCAACTCAAAATAGAAAACAGTATATATCAGATAATATCATAAAATCAACTACAATACTCAACATGCGGCGTTTAAAATTACCATAACCCTTGGTCACAACACCAAGCTCATCAATGAGGACTCACGCCTCCCCATCATACTCATTTGGGAATTAGGTTCATTCAATTGAGTATATTAACATATTTCAAGATTCATTCTCTTTACTAATCTTGGTGTCGAAACGTGACACTCCGATCCTCATCATACTATCCTGGTGTCGGAACGTGACACCCGATCCATATTCTATTCTGGTGTCGGAACGTGACACTACGATCCTCATCATACTATCCTGGTGTCGGAACGTGACACCCGATCCATATTCTATCCTGGTGTCAGAACGTGACACTCCAATCCTCATATACTATCCTGGTACCGGAACGTGGCACCCGATCCATATTCTATCCTGGTGTCGGAACGTGACACTCCGATCATCATATACTATCCTGGTACCGGAACATGGCACCCGATCCATATTCTATCCTGGTGTCGGAACGTGACACTCCGATCCTCATATACTATCCTGGTACCGAAACGTGGCACCCGATCCATATTTTATCCTAGTGTCAGAACGTGACACTCCGATCCTCATATACTATCCTGGTACCGGAACGTGGCACCCGATCCCCTAATCTCACTACTTTCGTTCATCAAGCCTTCCTTTATACCAAGGCATCATCATTAACAAAGTAGATTAGGGTTTCTTTTTCAAGATTTAGGATTCAATAGCTTCATCATGCTTATTTTATCACAATTATATAATCACAACATGCAAACACATAATTAAGCATATAGAAGGTTTTACAACACTACCCAATACATATCATTCTCTATTAAGAGTTTACTACGAATAGTATAAAAACCATAACCTACCTCCACCGAAGATTAGTGATCAAGCAAGCAAGTTCCCAAAGCTTTATTCTTCTTCCCGTTTCTCCTCATTCTCGTTCGACCCCCCCTCTCTCTCTTTCTGTTCTTTTCTTTTTCTTATTCAAACCCTCTTTCTTTTACCCTAATTAGCATGTAATTAAGTATAAAAGATGGTGAATTAACCCATTAATTAATTCAAGGTTATCTCTATTAACCCTCAAGTAGTTAAATTATTAACATTAAACCACTAAATTTATAATTATAGGAGGAATAGTCCAAAACGTCCCTTAAAACATTTAAAGAAATCCGACCCCGCCTGGTATTACGTAGCCTGTGACGGGCCGTCGTGCCTGCGACGGTCCGTCCTGCTGCTCCGTCACAGAGTTCAGAGACTCCATTCCATTAAAGGGTCTGTGACGGTCCGTCGTGCCCACGACGGTCCGTCCTTTCATTCCATTATGAAGTTTAGAGAGTTGATTTCAGTACCCAATTTTCAGAATTCTAAGTATTTTGGAATGAGACACCCTTGGCGGTCCGTCGTGCCTATGACGGTCCGTCGTGGGTTCCGTCGTCTCAGTCAGTTTTTCCAGAAATAAAATCTGCTGCTTAAAACGACTAAACAGGTCGTTACAATAGATACCAATTTACCCATCGTTCGTCTCCGAACGATTACAAGAAGAAAAACAAGGGCGAACAGGAGTACCTGAATCTATAAACAGATGTGGATATCTTTCTTGCATGTCAGCCTCTTTCTCCCAAGCGTCTTCTTCAACGGGTTGATTTTTCCATTGAACTTTGATAGATGCAATTTCCCTTGACCTCAACTTGCGAACTTCTCTATCTAAAATAGCAATAGGCTCCTCCTCATAAGACAAATTCTCATCGAGCAAGACTGAATCCTAACGAATAATATAGTTCCATCCCCATGGTATCTTTTCAACATAGACACATGGAATACCGGATGCACCCCTAACAGTTCTGGGGGCAAGGCTAATTCATAAGCTACCTCCCCCACGCGCTTCAGAACTTCAAATGGACCAATATACCTTGGGCTTAGCTTACCTTGCTTACCAAACCGCATCACCCCTTTCATGGGCGACACCTTCAGCAAGACTTGCTCACCCTTCAAATCGATCCGCATATTCTTTCTGCCTGCTTTGAGCCGCTAAAAGCTTTTCTTGAATAGATTTCACTTTCTTCAATGAATCCCTCAAAAGGTCAGTACCCCAAGGTCTAACCTCAAATGCATCAAACCACCCAATGGGAGACCTAGATCGTCTCCCATAAAATGCCTCGAATGGAGCCATATCAATACTTGAGTGATAGCTATTGTTGTATGAGAACTCTGCTAAGGGTAAGAAGTTATCCCAATGGCCTCCAAATTCTATCACACATGCACGAAGCATATCCTCCAACACTTGAATTGTTCGTTCAGACTGACCATCAGTCTGAGGGTGAAATGCAGTACTAAGGTCCAACCTAGTACCTAATTCAGCATGCAATGTTCTCCAAAACATAGAAGTAAACTGTGTACCTCTATCTGATATGATGGAGAGTGGAACTCCATGCAATCGAACAATTTCTGAGATGTAAATTTTGGCTAACTTCTCTGCATTATAGGTCACCTTGACTGGAATGAAGTGAGCAGACTTAGTTAACCTATCAACGATTACCCAAATGGAGTCATACTTACTCATTGTCTTTGGAAGACCAACCACGAAGTCCATTGCAATCCTTTCCCACTTCCATTCAGGAATGGGCATTCTCTGAAGTGTTCCTCCGGGCCTCTGGTGTTCATATTTTACTTGTTGACAATTTGGACATTTGGCAACAAACTCCACAATGTCACGCTTCATCCTACTCCACCAAAAATGTTGCTTTAGGTCACGATACATCTTGGTTGCACTAGGATTTATAGAATATCCGGAGATATGAGCCTCTATAAGAATAGTGTGGATCAAATCATCAACACGGGGCACACATACCCTTCCCTTAATTCTCAAAACACCTTCTTCATCCATTATTGCTTCTTTAGCCTCTCCTCGCAACACCATATCCCAAATTCGGCTTAGTTTCTCATCATCAAACTTTTTTCCCTTGGTCTTGTCAAGAAAAGAAGATCTCGCCTCCACACAAGCCAACAATCCTCCTTTCTCATTTACTTCTAACATCATAAAGTCGTTAGCCAGAGTCTGAACCTCTCTAACCAATGGACGTCTAGAAACTTGCAAGTGAGCTAGACTTCCCATGCTCCCTGCCTTTCTACTTAAGGCGTCTGCCACAACATTAGCCTTTCCCAGATGATACAAGATAGTGATATCATAGTCGTTCAGTAGTTCCATCCATCTCCTCTGTCTCAAATTCAAATCTTTTTGAGTAAAGACATACTGTAGGCTACGATGATCCGTGTACACTTCACACTTAACCCCATATAGATAGTGTCTCAATTGCTTTAATGCAAACACTACCGCAGCCAACTCCAAATCATGGGTCGGACAATTACGTTCGTGCACCTTTAATTGCCTCGAAGCATAAGCAATTACATTTTTGTCATGCATTAGTACTGCACCCAAACCCGAATAGGATGCATCACAATAGACAATGAGATTCTTACCTTCCACTGGCAGGGTAAGGATTGGTGCAGTAGTCAACAAAGTCTTGAGCTTCTGAAAGCTTTCTTCACATTCATCCAACCATACAAATGGAACATTCTGCTTAGTCAAGTTCGTCAATTGGGAAGCAATGGAAGAGAATCCCTTGACAAATCAACGGTAATAGATAGCTAAAGCAACAAAGCTCCTTATTTCTGACACATTAGTAGGTCTTACCCAATTTCTCACTGTTTCAATCTTAGAAGGATCCACCATCACTCCATCCTTAGAAACCACGTGCCCCAAAAAGGACACTGAATCTAGCCAAAACTCACACTTAGAGAATTTGGCATAAAGCTTTTTCTCCCTCAACATTTCCAATACAATTCTCAAGTGCTCCTCATGTTCCTTCTTGCTCTTTGAGTATACCAATATATCATCAATAAATATGATCACAAAGAGATCCAGATATGTCTTAAAAATCCCATTCATCAAGCTCATGAAAGCAGCAGGGGCATTCGTAATCCCAAAAGACATTACTAAGAACTCATAATACCCATACCTGGTCCGAAAAGCAGTCTGGGCACATCTGCTGCCCGTATTTTCAATTGATGATAACCAGATCTCAAGTCGATTTTTGAGAAGGTACAAGCACCTTGTAACTGATCGAACAAATCATCAATGCGAGGAAGAGGATACTTGTTCTTAACCGTTACCTTATTTAGTTGTCTGTAATCTATGCACATCCTAAAACTTCCATCCTTCTTCTTCACAAACAAAACTGGAGCACCCCAAGGGGATGCACTTGGTCTAATGAAGCCTTTGCTCAACAACTCTTGCAGTTGGGCCTTTAACTCTCTTAACTCCGCGGGAGCCATTCTATAAGGGGGTATAGAAATGGGGCGAGTACCCGGTTCAAGATCAATGCAGAAGTCAATATCCCTATCTGGTGGCATACCAGGAAGATCTGTAGGGAACACATCCAGAAACTCATGGACTACCGAAACCGACTCAATTGAAGATACTTGGATAGTGTCCTCCCTGAGGTGTTCCAAGAAAGCTAAACACCCTTTACTAACCATTCTCTTAGCACAAAGAAAGGAGATGATACGAATTGGATTGGAAGTGTAGTCACCCTCCCACACTAACGGATCTGTCCCAGGCTTGGCTAACGTCACAATTTTAGCATTACAATCCAAGATTGCGAAATTTGGGGAAAGCCAAGTCATACCCAGAATTCCATCAAAGTCAACCATTTCTAAGATAACCAAGTCTACATAAGTATTGCTCTCCATAAAAGTCACAGGACAAGACCTATACACCTTCTCAACTATCACAGACTCACCCACTGGAGTAGAAACACGAATAGGCATGTCAAGCAATTCACAATTTAATTTAAGACCAGTAGCAAATGAGGAAGATACATATGAAAATGTGGATGCAGGGTCAAATAATACAAAAGCCATGCAATCACAAACCAAAAGATTACGTGTGATGAAAGCATCTGATGTCTCCGCTTTTGACTGCCAGGGAAAGCGTAACAATGGGCCCTATCACCTGTCTGCCCATTGCCTCTACCAGGCTGCGCTGCAGTAGTTCCCATTTGTCCGTCACCCCGACCGTTTTGGTGACCACCATTACCTCGGCCACCACGCCCTCCAGAATGACGGCCTTTTCCATGACCACCTCTACCTCTGACTATTTGAGGTGTGTAACTCTGTTTTGGACAATACCTCTTAATGTGTCCAGTCTCCCCACATCCATAACACTCTCTGGATTCAAGCATAGGTCTCTGTGAAAATGATGAAGTCTGGGGATAACCTTCAAACTCAGAGAAGTGTTGACCAGTCTGCGGTGGACCCCCAACTACTGTTTGTAGTGAAGACTGAATTGGTCGGACTGAGTAACCTCCTGAACCCTGTCCTCTAGAGTAAGAACCATTAAACTCACCTCCCTTTCGTAACCTTTTTGATGTCGATGCCATGGTGAAGTCATCTGGCTTCACTCCTTCCACCTCTATCACAAAGTCTACCACTTCTTGAAAGGATTTTGCCGTAGCCGCTACCTGTAAGGCCGAAATCCGCAATTCTGACCTCAACCCCTTCATAAAACGGCGAATCCGCTCTCGTGGACTGAAACAAAGTTGGGTAGCATACCTGGATAATGCATAAAACTTAGCCTCATATGCAGTAACCGACATCCTACGTTGCTCTAGGCTCAAGAACTCATCTCTTTTCCTATCCCTCAAGGTCCGGGGAATATACTTCTCCATAAACAAGCTAGAGAATGATGCCCAAGTCATAGGTGGTGCCTCTGTTGGTTGACACTCAACATGTGACCGCTACCACATTTTGGCGTTCCCTTGAAACTGATAAGTCACAAACTCAATACCAAACCGTTTTACTATACCCATCTTGTGTAGTAGCTCATGACAGTCAACCAAAAAATCATAGGCATCCTCAGATTCAGCACCCTTGAAGACTGGAGGTTTCAATTTCAAGAACTTACTGAAAAGTTCATGCTGATCATTTGTCATTATAGGCCCTGTAGTCAGACGAGGAAACGTGCCTATTTCCAATGGAACATCCATGCGGGGAGCCGTAGCAGTTGCCTGTTGTACTTCCGGAACCTGAGGTGCTGGTGCAAAAAACACTGGAGGTATTTGACCTTGATTAGATAACCCACTAAGATAAGCAAGAACCTGATTTATCATCTCTGGGGTAGGTTGGGGTGGTAGTTCCTCGTTCAGCACTTGCTCAGTTTCCCCTTCCTCACCCTCTCTTACTGCTTCTTCAGTCGGTGGAGGAGTCACCGCCCTAGTACTAGATGGGATGGGCGCTTGTCCTCTTCCCCTAGAGGACGTCCTCCCACGACCTCTACCACGGCCTCTTGCCGCTACTCTTCCTCGAGCTACAGCCCCAGTGGCTGGCTCAGATGCTTCTTGTCTTGCCGGTGTTGGTGTTGGCGCAGTCGTTGCTCTAGTTCTAACCATCTGCAAAATAGAGTGAAGATGGTCAGATAACAATTTGTATCACCTAGATACCAATTGGATCCAAGTAATAGCACGAAAGAAAGAAAGAATGGAATTTTCCTAAAGTCGTATAGCCTCTCAAAGAAAAGTAAAGGCGTCCCCCTACCGTTCCTTAAGACTCTACTAGACTCGTTCTTGTGTGATGAGACCAACGAACCTAATGCTCTGATACCAAGTTTGTCACGACCCAAATCGGGCCGCGACTGGCACCAACACTTATCCTACTATGTGAGCGAACCAACCAATCTAAACCCCACCATTTTAACCATAATAAACAAAATAAAATGCGGAAGACTTAAAACTCATTAACGAAATCAATAATTAACCTTTAAAACTCAAACTTATTATTTCCCCAAAATCTGGAAGTCATCATCACAAGAACATCTATCCTCTAATTACTAAAGCTAAGAGTATCTAGAAAGCTTAGAATACATAAAAAGCTAGTCCATGCCGGAACTTCAAGGCATCAAGACATGAAGAAGAAGATCCAGTCCAAGCTAGAAGCGTTAGCTCACCCTGAAATCTGGTGTAATGAAGACTGGCTAGAGTTGCGGTTGAGTTGAAGATGACGGCACGTTTGCTGCATTCCACAAATAATCAAAAGAAAACATTCAAGTAGGGGTCAGTACAAAACACAGGTACTGAGTAGATATCATCGGCCAACTCAAAATAGAAAACAGTATATATCATAAAATCAACTACAATACTCAACATGCAGCGTTTACAATTACCATAACCCTTGGTCACAACACCAAGCTCATCAATGAGGAGTCACGCCTCCCCATCATACTCATTTGGGAATTAGGTTCATTAAATTGACTATATTAACATATTTCAAGATTCATTCTCTTTACTAATCCTGGTGTCGGAACGTGACACTCCGATCCTCATCATACTATCCTGGAGTCGGAACGTGACACCCGATCCATATTCTATCCTGGTGTCGAAACGCGATACTCTGATCCTTATATACTATCCTGGTACCGGAACGTGGCACCCGATCCATATTCTATCCTGGTTTCAGAACGTGACACTCCGATTCTCATATACTATCCTGGTACCGGAACGTGGCACCCGATCCATATTCTATCCTGGTGTCGGAACGTGACACTCTGATCCTCATATACTATCCTGGTACTGGAACGTGGCACCCGATCCATATTCTATCCTGGTGTCGGAACGTGACACTCCGATCCTCATATACTATCCTGGTACTGAATTGTGGCACCCGATCCCTTAATCTCACTACTTTCGTTCATCAAGCCTTCCTTTATACCAAGGCATCATCATTAACAAAGTAGATTAGGGTTTCTTTTTCAAGATTTAGGATTCAATAACTTCATCATGCTTATTTTATCACCATTATATAATCACAACATGCAAACACATAATTAAGCATATAGAAGGGTTTACAACACTACCCAGTACATATCATTCGCTATTAAGAGTTTACTACGAATAGTATAAAAACCATAACCTACCTCCACCGAAGATTAGTGATCAAGCAAGCAAGTTCCCAAAGCTTTGTTCTTCTTCCCGTTTCTCCTCTTTCTCGTTCGATCCCCCCTCTCTCTCTTTCTGTTCTTTTCTTTTTCTTATTCAAACCCTCTTTCTTTTACCCTAATTAGCATATAATTAAGTATAAAAGATGGTGAATTAACCCATTAATTAATTCAAGGTTATCTCTTTTAACCCTCAAGTAGTTAAATTATTAACATTAACCCACTAAATTTATAATTATAGCAGGAATAGTCCAAAACGTCCCTTAAAACATTTAAAGAAATCCGACCCCGCCTGGGATTATGCAGCCTGTGACGGGACATCGTGCCTGCGACGGTCAGTCCTGCTGCTCGGTCACAGATTTCAGAGACTCCATTCCATTAAAGGGTCTGTGACGGTCCGTCGTGCCCACGACGGTCCGTCCTGCCATTCCGTTACGAAGTTTAGAGAGTCGATTTCAGTACCCAATTTTCAGAATTCTAAGTATTTTGGAACGAGACACCCTCGACGGTCTGTCGTGCCCATGATGGTCCATCGTGGGTTCCGTCGTCTCAGCCAGTTTTTCCAGAAATAAAATCTGCTGCTCAAAACGACTAAACAGGTCTTTACAACAAATGTATGGAATTAGTACAAACAATTGTACTAAGTATGACATTATGCATAAAATCATGAAAATGGACATTTATTAGAAATACACATCTTTTTCATTTAAAAATCATATAATAATCATAAGAATAACATTTAACAACTTAGAAACACATAAGGAACCACTTAAGCCATTTCTCATATTTTTTTGAAGCACTTTACAGTAACTTCACTTCACTGTACAATGAAGTTCTTCACTGTTACAATGATGTTACTTACCTTCACCTAAGACACCATCTAGTATGTACTTACCTCACTACAAGCTATACTAAGACTCACTTATGTCATACAAAGAGAGACCTCCCATACACCCTCTCTAAGAATGCCTAAATTATCCTTAAGACTACTTATAATAAGACACATACACACTTATAAGACACTACACACATGAACATGAGATTCTCCTACCAAAGGTGATTCTATGTCTTACTTGAGTGAGTCGTGAAACAATCTCCCATACAATCCCTTACACACACACTTAAGAGATCCTACAGACTACCTATGATAGAATCATTTCCACTTAACACAACAATATTTAGATAATATGACATTCTGTTTTCAAAGGCTGTCAAAAGACATACATAAGTGAATCAAGAAGATAATATCCATGATTGACCTCTTCAAGACTACCTAAATAATCCTTAAGACTAACTAAGGCTTAGATCATGTCCACATAATCAACATCTTTCCTAACTAGAGTCATTCTTAAGAATTATTTAGGTAAGATACGAAGTGACCATTCCTATGCACCCTTCACACTTTAACTAGACAACCCTTATCTACTATATCATCATCAATATAACCATCATAAACTCATATACTCAAGTATGAATAATCATGCTTCAACCCCAAGACTATACACATAAAGCCATAGTCTAACATGATCACCTAAATAGCATCAATAGAAGAAAACATATACTTTCACATTGCTTATCATGTATATATAAATTATTAAAATTCACATAATCATCATAATACTTCAAGTAGTTTCCAACAAGTCCATGATCATCATATTACTAAAACGCCGACAAGGCCACATCAATTGCAAGTAAAGCACATAACGCCTCCACCATAAGTGGAACATACCAATCACACCATAATTGAAGTCTAATTAGAATAAAATAAAAGGAATTAGGGCAGAATACCACCACTCCATACTCAACACTTCAATCCAATGCTAAACCATCAAATTCAATACCATAAGGCCCTTACCCATGGTCATAACAAATATTTCAATGAATTATAACAGTACTCAATGAAAAAAGGTTAAATAAATATAGATTCATCAATCTAAGAAAACCTGGATATCAATTCAATACAATTATTACATCGATTAATAGCCCATAGAAAACTACACTAAAATTAATAAGCATTAAGTCCAAATCAAGTAACCCATAAAGTAGTAAAAAACTAGGGTTCATAAATTACATGGTTTCATGGTTTAATTGAGTTTAAATCATCTAATTAACAACAATTCAATCAGTATTCAATGCTTACAAACCTTTAATGCAAGAACCCATGGATAGATCATGAAATTGGACAATTCATCTTTGAAAACTTTAGAAAACATTTTTGAAAGTTGGATTCCTTGATGAATACAGTTTCAAGGATAAAAAACCATACCTAAATAGAGATAATCCTTCAATTTGATGAATAATCTCCACTGAATATAGATCCAAGGTCTTCCTTGAGTTTTGGCTCCAATGGAATTCTAGAGAATTTCTAAGGGAATTTGGGTTTTTGATTTTGAAGAATGAAATCTTCTAAGTGTTTTAGTATTATAAACATATTTAAAATACCCAAAAGAACCTTTATTAACCTTCATTTCTCTTATTTGGACGTGATATGAATTTATAACTTCACCTCTAAACTTAACAGTAAGCTGCGCAGAAAACAACACCATCGACGGTTAGCAGTCGACAGACTGTTTGTCCACAAAAATACCATACTGTCCACCTTAGATTGGTTAGGAGACTTGAATTTGGTATATTAAACTCACTAGAATAATTATTGACCCACGACACCCATTAACGGGGCGTCAATTGCCTCAGTCGTTTGAGGCCTGGTCTAGACAACCTTATCTCTTTGAAGGGTCCTTCCTCAAGGACCCTTGGTTGGTCCTTGGGGATGTTTTCCCGGACGTTTCCAACCCAAATATGTTAATATTAAAATTAAGTACCTCTCTCATGAATTTCATCCAAAATGAACAGGCATAGCTCCATGAAACATGCCTAGACACACATGGTCGTTTCAAGGCAAACCTTTCAAACGTCATGGATGTTTGACCTCCAAACTTCACGAAACTTGACACATTACCTATATGCACAATTGTAACTCATTTTAGGACCTTATAATCTCATGATTCACACATAAGAACATAAAACCACATACAAGGCACATAGGTAACTTAGTCGTCGAACGTCTTGGTCGTCCCTTGATGTTTGATTTCCAATGCACCTAAAATCTTAGACACTGCCTCAATACAACACAATAGACCATTTTAGGACTGTACACCATCATGAAAAAATGTTAGGATCTAGTTCACCTATAACTTTGGGATCTTACAAACCTAGTTGAGGTCTATCAATAGCTGCCTGAAGATGACATTTACTCAACAAAGAACAAGTAAGTGCAATATCAGTATACAACCACATTATACTAGAAGGATCACACAACTATTCCAGTAAGCATAACATATATCATAACTACAACAAGGTAAATACATGCGTGCACAAAATATCTACATACACAAAAATTATCACTTATGAACAAGTACAATTTCACAATTCTCAAGATTTACAGTTATGTCTAGTTAATGGTTCTCTTATGGAACCCAATTTTATGGTCCTATTATGGGATCCATACCCAAAATATTAGCATATTGATATGTGGTACCCGATCTAATGTTTATGTTGTAATGCGGAAACTAATTCCATATTTATGATGGAACATGGAAATCGATCCCATACTTATGCGAGAATGTGACAATCGATCTAATTTAGTGTGTTGGAAAGCAACACCTGATCCTTTTAATAAACCACAATCACAATCAAAATGTATATTCTCATAATCATACAACAAGAAGTGATTCATCGCATGTAGTTCTTCGCTCATACTTAGTAGCATTAGGTGTGATCAATCGACTTCATTCCCGTATATGGATGCATTACAGTGAATCAATTACTAACATATAGCATACAAAAGATAAAATCAAAACCATTTTCTACCTCGAATCTAGGTTTGAATCCCCTAAGGCACTGTAATCTTCTTTTTCTGGATTCTTTCTGCTTGTTCTAGACCAATAAAAACAATTTATATGAAATGATAAAAAATCAAAGGTCTAATTATTTCTATCATAACGAACTCAATAACCCTAGATCAAACCCATGATCCCCAAACCTATATTAGGGTTTTTCTATCATAATTCCCATATCGAAACCCTCTAATATTGATTATTGCCCAAGAAACTAATATCAATGGATCAAATCATGGATTGGGGAGTGAAAACCTTACCTTAAGCGTTAAGAATAGTGAAAACCCGTCAACAACACACTTGGGGTCATTCCTTATCTCTCAAAGTCAAAAAGTACCAAATTAAACATTTATGGGGGTTTATTTCCAAATTAATTCGCGTTTGTCCTGCTATAGCGACCCCAACCCGCCAAACGACCCTACTTTGGCGAGAAATAATCCCACCACAGTGGGTTAAATTGAAATAGTGAGCAAATTTAAGAATTACAAACCCCATCTGATCTATTCTTGCTAAGGTATCTACACTTAAGAATTACAAACCCTATCTGATCTTATCTTGCTAAGGTATCTATACCCGTTTCAACTATAATCTTTCCCTACCAAGGATCTCTAGAGTTACACACATAGCATGACAATTATGTCGATTATAATAGGGGGACAACCAATTCATGGTAAGATTATATCAAGTCAGTCATATAAAGCATAACCAAATCAAACCAAGTTTGAAAATCCAAAAACACAACGAGACAAACACAATATACAAGGGTGACTATGACTGACTCTTCAACTGAGTAAAAAAATGGACAAGGTCATCAAGTATGTCACTACCAAAGAGCACCCCCAAGTCGCAACCAGCGTCGTCGTTCTTTTAGAGGACTCAGACAATCCCTTAGAATTCGTCATAACATGTCATTAGTTAAAAATGTAGAAAAATTTAAAACTTTTACATATACAAAGTGAGGTATAATTAAGACCTCTCACATAGAAGCTTACTTAGGATTTTCTTATAGCAACATGATAATATACATACGAAAGTCTAAAAGTTGTCTCACATAAAAACCATCAAAAGAGTACGAGTCTTGGACTTATCCAATATAAAGTTAATATGTCATATAGGCCTTACTACAATAGAATCCAAATGATAAAAGGAAATAAAGAGTATCTCTTAAAACTACTAAAGATTTCATAAGCTAGAATAATGAAAAGATAGCATCCCCGAACATGAGGACCTACCAACACTTCGAGAAAGGGTTCCAAGCTTCTTCAATCGACCTTATTAATCTTCAATGGCCGAACCATACATTTGTAGTTATATAAAACAAGGGGTTAGTACGCCACATGTACTAAGAATAGGTATATGCACATCAACATTTAAGGACATGCATGAAAAGGACCATTTCTTTAAAAAGCATGCTAAGTCATTTGAAAACCTTTAATGCACATACAAGAGAGCATATAGAAGATATGGATCACAACAACATAAATCATAGTCATAACCAAAGGCATATCATCATAAAGTCATATTAACATTTCATGTTCATTAGGTCATATAATATAACATACAAGACACTTATCAATGATCCCATCCCAATCCTATAAATGTAATGATCATGTGAAGCCCCAACCCCACATACTCAAGCAAACAAGATAGGAGACCACAAGTAATTCTTTGCTTCATACATCTTATAACATAATGAATTCATTATCACATATAGCAACATAGACCATTTCATGTTCATTAACATAGTAAACATCATATAAGGGCAACATCATACATCCTAAGCATTATACATTTCGTATTCATATTACATGAGGACAATCTCCTAGGACTTCCCTTAAAGTCTACTTGTGCAATTTCTAGTTAGATTCCCATACCCCTACCTATACTAAGTAGACTCCTCAAGTCATCCTAGTCAATGTTCATTTACTTGTCTTTCATTTTACTTGAGGGAACAATCGCCTTAACCGACATTAGACCATGTGAGCTAAATATGGAATCCGATGTCATGAAACCCCAAACCAAAAGAAGGTGGTCTACAGGCAAAAGTAGAACTAAAACATGAACATAACATTCTAGGTGGATCCACTAGCTAGTATTCCTATAGTGGAAACATAGTTCAAGAACTAGGAAATATATTAAAGACCCATAGTTCCACATTGCATAGCATCCTTTATCCCATGAGAGTCATTGTGAACCTACCTTCAAACATGGGAAAGGACACCTCTCATATCTAGTTCATCGGTGCTAAGCTAAAGTACCTTTGTGAATAACCTTTAAATAATCATTTATTCATAAATATTATTATAGGTCATAGGAGATTAACTGCTCATATTAACATGATCATAAGACCTTTGATTTTAGATGAGAATTTCCTTTCATCACAACCTTCATATGTGAGATTAACATATCACAATTATAGTGTTTAAGGCATACAAGATAAACATCATCAACTTGAATTATCATATCTTTACCATGATTCCATATGAAACATATTTATAGCCTGACATATATATATAGGAACATTATACATACTTCAATTACATATCAGCATCATTTATAGGTTAATATAAACATATTAGAGTACTCACGACTTTAGAAGACTTACCTATTCCTTCCAAGAACCTTTATCAAGAACTTAGTTCAATTTACAACAATCATCCAACAATTGTTATGACCCAAACTAAACCTCAGGCATCACCGGGTCATCGTCCTCTGAGAGAAATAAGACAAGCCTCTTGGCATTCGTCATCATATATCTGTCACATCCGGGTTTCCCCCTGGACGTTCCCAGCATCATCGTCCTCTTTGAGGACTAAGTTAGCCTCTTCGTCTCATGTCATACATTCATAGGTTTAAAATGCATAAAAATTTAAAACTTCTCATTATATCTACTTGGAGGTTAACATAGACCTCTACATACACATAATATAGTCGTATCGAGTATACATAGATCCTTCGTATAGGAAGGTTACATAGACTTCTACTTGTAATGCACATACATATATATAAGAGAGAAAGATAGTCTCATCTCATACCATCTAAATGATCATCACAATATGGGCATAGACCTACAAAAAATGTAATGAAGCCACATATAGGATTATACCAGTCGTACAAAATTAAATTTGAATGAACATAAAATTCTTAGAAAAAAGGAACTTTATAGGCAAGATATTGGCATCTCCTCAAAAAGTGAGGACCTACCCACTTGAATGATCAAGAATATCCAAGCCTTTTACAAGTCGTCCAGAATGAGCCTTCAACTACCGAAACCTAATATTCTTGGGAAAAGGGAAGAAAATGGGGTTAGTACTCCACATGTACTAAGTATGAGACCATATGCACATATAAAAGCAAAACATGCTAAAAAAAGACATTTAGTTAAAACATGCCATTTTACCCTTTTAAAAGTCAAATGCGAAGTAAAGAAAGTCATGACAACCAACCAAACATGCTTACTGACTCAAACAAGTAATATGTATCCCAACACGGTTGAACCACAACCCTATCATCAAGGAATAACATCACAAGTATGAATAAGAGTCAATTACATCATAGTAAGCAAGACAACTATTCATGAATCCTTATCAAGTCAACAAGTGAAATGACCAAGCAAATCCCCATAACCTTACTCAATCAAGAAGCCTCAACAAGAAACCATAACTAGTGTCCAACTTCACATAACATAACATTTAGATATACATTTAATCTTATATTAACAATATAACCCAATGCATGCTCATAAGTTAACTAACCAACATATAGTATCAACAATGTGCAAGTTCAATATATACATATAATATATCTTCATAACATAACATATATAATAACCTCCTCCGAAGACTCCCCTCAAGGATAACTAGTGCGATGCTTAGGTAGAGTCCCATATCCCTACCTAGACTAAGCTAGACCCTTTAGATTATCCAAATTAGAGTTCAATCATTTAATTCTTTTTACCTTTTGAAAATTTCTTGCCCTAACAGACATAGACTACATGAGCTAGTATGGAATCTGGTTTCATGAAACCCTACATCGAAAGAAGGCAAACTACTTGCCAAGGAAGTAACGAAACAAGAAACATAGCAACTACGTTGATCCACTAGCTAGTATTTCTATGGGGCCAACATAGTTCGAGAACTAGGAGATATAATTGGGACCCTATTTATGCACCATGCATTATAGTCTCCAATCTCAATAGTAATGTAGTGCTCCTACCTTCCCTCAAGGGATTCTCTACAACCTAGTTCACTATGTGCTAAGCTAGAGTCACTTTTTGAATTGTCTTTAAGCCTTTATTTATCAATCATAACTTAGTTTAGGTCATAGGCTCTACCCCTTGTATAATCATCATCATCAATATCTCAATAATAATTGTATGAGTATAAGTCCTTTCATCACAATTCATATAAGTGAGGTTGATACATTACGTATTATTTCATAATAAGGCACGTTGGTATGCATCACCACCCTTATAACCTTTACATCTCAACAACCTCACACCCATTGTCAAGAAATTCTAATTCAACATCATACCACCCTATCAATCCTAATACAAGGCATACTCCAATATAACATCATGACTTAACCACAATTTATCACAATTGGAAGTAAAGATAGAGATTCTAAGACTTACCAAGTATTCCTCATAGTTCATCATCAAGGTCTTACCATAAAACCTCAATTCAATCCAATTTAGACGTTCAACATCATAATTCAATATTAAACGTGATAACAAGACTAGAATAAATACTACAAAATAATTCAATACTAGATCATAACTTAAAATAAGATGCCTATGTCAACTCACGTTCTAACCTAGATCATCTTCTCAAGACTAGCATGAAAGACTACAATTATCTTTAATTTGCTAATGATTATTGTAACTACATCATTTAATAGTGATATAACACACTAGGAAGACAATTGAATCAATCACAACCCAATTTACATTAAGATTAAACTTGGGGTTAGGGGTTAAAGATCACATTCTTCAATTTGAATAAAAACATTAGAATTAATCATAATAAAGTTCAATTAAATGTTTACCTATTCATCATATCCTAAAGAAACTATAAACAACTCAGTTCACAACATCAATTTCGTAATTGGATGAAACCCACATGAAAACTCAACTTTTGAAACACATTTTGAAGGAGCCCTTTGTAGAAAGAGTCTCAAAGGTGAATTAGATATCATACCTTAACGTTTGATGAATACTTTATGGTGAATTCAGCCCTTTCCATTACTTAAACCCCTTTCCTTGACAGTTTTTAATGGTGAGTTCAAGAAGAGAGAAAAAGAAAAGAGAAAGAAGAGAGCTTGTATTGAGAGTTGTAATTAGATTAATTGGGGTTGGGGACTTTATATGGGAGTCAAATTAGTTAATTAGTCTTCCCATAATACCTAAATAACCAGTAAATCACTTAATTAATTAAATGACTTAACATTAAAACGTGCAGGAAAGTCAAGACCCTCACAGATAGAACTCCATCAACGGGCCGTCTGTGAGTCGACGGACTGGCCCCCCTCCATCCGGCACATCCGTAGGCAAGTTCATAGACATTTGCAAGAGAGGGCTTCTTCAAATTGTCTAAGTGTGGGACGACGGTGGAATCTGTAGACACGTAATTTTTGACCGAATTTAAGTTTAACACCAATTTTAGAGCATAAATAATTTTATCAATATATTTTATTATCATCATTAAGTTTATTTAAAAGATATAAGAATAAACAACATAAATATAATTTTTATTAGATAAGTTTATACATACATACATATATATATATATATATATTACATATATTATTTAAATAAACTAATATTTCTTAATTATGTCTTTTTTGTTTTAATTACCCATTTAGCTTTATTTCTTTATTTACTCAAAACAATTAATAATTATGTAATTATCATTTTTATATATATATTGAATATTTATTAAAAAAAAATTAACACACAAACCCACGATCCCACTCCCACTCCCACTCCCCACTCCCCATTCCCCCCACGTACACACTGCACACGTACACCACTACTACTACTACAATATACATACAATGAAAAGAAATCAACGAAAAAAAAAGGACAGAAATCAACAGAGAGAAAAAAAAATAAGAAGAGAAAAAAAAGAAAAGAGGAAAACAAAAAATCTGCAAGTAAAAAAAAAGAGAAGAAACAACAAAGAATTTTTTTTTCCGAAGAACACACGCACAAAGAAAAGCACAACTAAAAATAGTGGAGTTCGAGGTTTCAAGTTCGTGGTTCCTAAATTCTTTCTTTTTGTGAAATAATTTCCACAAGAGGTAATACTAATTTTATTTTTTATTAGTTTTATGTCATTATAATGCGAGAATGAATTGCAATGTATATTAAAGTTGTTAAATTTCGCATGTGTTTAAACGATTAATATTTATTCATGTTATTGTATGAAGTATGTTCAAACGTTCATATCAACTTTATGTTTAGATCCTTTGTATAATTATATATAGTATGAAATTATTATTTCAAACCATGATTTATTTTGTATTTAAATAACCCATAGTTTATTTTATATTTAAGTAAAATTATTGTCTAAGTCATGTAATTTTTAATATTTAGTTTATAATGATAACATGTGTAGCTGTTATGTAAATATATTAATTTTAGTTAGTAGAATTTTTATTTAATGTTAGTGACGTAAAAAAAATTGAATAAAAAATAAAAAAATCTAATAATAATAATAATAATAAAAAGAAAAAGGGAAAAGTAAAAAAAAAACTGTGAAAAAGAACATACAAAAAAGAGGGAAAAGAGAAAACAAAAAAAATAATAGAAAAGAAGTATAAAAATAATATAAAAAAATTCAATTGAAGAGGAAAGAATTTTTTATATTTATTTTTTAAAGTTTCTTTGTCCAAAAAAAAATAATTAAGTTGAAAAAAAACAAACAAAAACAAATAAAACCTTGAAAGTATAAAAAATAATAATAACAATAAATAATAATAATAGCAAAAGATGAGAAAGTAAAAAAAATGTAAAAAATAGAATAAAAAATAAAAATAATAATAAAAGCAAAAGAAATAATAATAATAAAGAATATCTTATTTTATTCTACTTTGCTTGATTTAATTTATATGTGTATATATATATATTTTAATTAAAAGGCATAGATTAATAAAATAAGGTAGTTTTAATATATTTATATAAGTCAAAGAATGAGGGTAAATTAGTTTAAGTCATGAATGTCCATAAAGCGGCCGTGCTAAAACCACGGGACTTGAGGGATGCCTAATACCTTCCCCTTGGTCAATAGAATTCCTTACCCGAACTCGTTCGCAGACCAAACAAAGAGTCATTTCCTTTTGATTAGGGATTAAATAAAAGGTGACTTGGAACACCGTAACTCAATTTCGAGTGGCGACTCTAAAAAAACTAAAATAATCCCCTAATTAATAACGTCACTTAAATTGGAAAAACCCTTACACCGCCGCGCGAAAAAGGGGTGTGACATCTCTGGCCACTCCGCTGGGGACTTAGAATTCGAGCTTGTAAACATGGACTTCTATATGACTTTATTATGTATTTACGTACTTATCGATTTGTGAATATTGTGTTTAATTGCGTAATATGTTATTTGTTTGCTTATTTACCCTTCTTGATAGTATGTTAATTATGATATAATTGTCTTTCGTCGCGCATCTATCTGAGTCTTCTGAGATACTTTATTCGGAGATGCGATTACGCTCCCGAGCCATGAGATACCAGAGATGCGGCAACGCTCCTGGGAAGGATTCTATAGTAACACATGTCTTAGGATGGGAAGGACTAACAGTGAGGCCAGAAAGCCCTGCTACTGGTAAGCTGTCCCTTCTCGACTCGAGTAGTCCACTCGTTTTATGGCCAGTCTAGACACCTTCCCTATTAGATTGTTTCCTAGTAAAACAAGCCTCAACAATGACTATCCCTAATAGGATTCGATTTATCTGTATCATGCATAATGTTGAATTAATGGGGAGCTCGACACAAGGGTCGAGCCTGTCTAGGAGAAATATCCCTACTTGAGACTATCATGTACATTATTTTGTGTTATTTTTTGCATTATGGGGAAGACTATACAAATGTTGATCGGCTTTAGATGAATGAATTATAATGAAAAATTAATTATAACGAAAAATACCAAATTAAAGTTTTGACGTAATCCTTTTATTAAACACAATTTTTTAAATCAAAATTCATATTTCTTTTCAAATAGATAAATCTATTATTACTATCAAAGCTTTTCTATATATATATATATATATATATATATATATATATAAAGGATTGAAAATTCAAAAAAATAAGAATAAAAAAAATTACTTTTTTATGTGTGTGTGTATGTGTATGTGTATGATTATTTTATTAAAAAAAATAATAAAAAATTACTTTTTTTTGTGTGCATGATTTTTACTTATTCTTATTTAAAAAATATATTTTATTATAAAAAATAAAAAAAATTACTTTTTTTGTGTGTTTGATTTTTCCGTTATTCTTGTTAAAAAAATATATATTTTACTAAGCCTAGTTTGTCACTATCATAATATAGGAAAATATGAATCCATATGGAATGGGAGATAAGAGACAAAGAGAGGACCAATCACCCCGATTCTTGATAGTTGATAAGGCCCCAACACTCTTGAAGACATGGTATGAAAATATGACAAACCATGGACGAGGAATGGTGTTCAAACGCTTGGGATTTCTACGAAGCCTTTTGTATGTTGAGCCACGACAGGATTTGATAGAAGCACTAGTGCATTTTTGGGACCCGTTAAGGAATGTATTCCGTTTTTCTGATTGTGAACTCACCCCCACCCTTGAGGAGATAGGGGCATTCATTGGAAAGGGTAAACATCTTCACAAAGAAGAGCCTATGATACCAAAACATATTAATGGGAGAAGGTTTCTAGAATTACTGCATATAAATGAGAATGATATAGGTGGTTGTCTCGATAATGGATGGGTTTCGTTAGAATTTTTGTACAAAAGATATGACAAAAGTGATGGATTCGAAGTGTATGGAAAGAAACTCCGTAATAATGGGTGTCGTCTGACCTGGGAAGCACACAGTTATGATGCCTTCGTGGTGGCTTTTTTATGGATCATGGTATTTCCAAAAAAGGGAGGAAAGATTAGCATGAACTTAGCTGCAGTGATTACAGCTGTTGAGAAAAAGCCTAATATCACCCTCGTACCAATGATTCTGGCAGACATCTATCGTGCTTTAACTATTTGCAAGGATGGGAAAGACTACTTTGAGGGATGCAATATGTTATTACAACTATGGATGATTGAACACATTCATCATCACCCTTATGCAGTGGACTTTAAAGTAGAATGGAATGATTATATTGGAGGTCACAAAGAAAGAATCAAAGATCATAGTTTTCCGAAGGGTATTGAAGCTTGGAAGCAACACCTCAATAATCTGACTGCTGACAAGATAGTGTGGAATTATCATTGGTTTCCATCGGCCGAGGTGATATACATGTCTACTTTTCGATCGTTCATTGTCCTAATGGGTCTTCGAGGTGTCCAACCTTACATGCCACTTAGAGTCATGCGACAACTTGGGCGACGCCAGTTTATACCACCCAATGAAGATATGCGTGAATTCATGTATGAGTTTCATCCCAAGATACCTTTAAGGCAATCAGAGATATTTAAGATTTGGGGGGATGCATACTCTCAAGTCCCCACGATATGGTGAAGGATCGCACAAGAGGCGAGGTGGACCAAGCATACTTAGACTGGGTTCATGATCATCCCCTTCCTAAGGTTATGCCAGAAGGGTCAATAAAAGGACCTATAGATCGAGAAGCAGAAATTGAGGTTAAGATTAAGCAAGCTCGCCTCAAAGTCGAAAGAAGCTACAAATCTACTCTGGATATCCTAAGTAATGACCTGAAAAACGCTAAAGAGGAGTTGGCCCAACGTGATGCGATATTTGAAGTTAGAGTTAGAAAACATCGCTCTATCATTCTAACCTTACAAGAAGACTTGGGTATTGCCACAGGCGCTATGGAGCAACAGGAAGAGGAGTATAAGAAAGAAAAGGCCCAACTTGTCTGCGCACAGTCTAGACTCCAAACTCAAGTTAAAGCCTCTATGGAACGGGAAAGAGAAATAGCACGGCGTTTTAGTGCTTATCAGGTAGACTGTGAGATTGAGAGAAGTCAAAGAATAGCCGAGCGAGATGCACTCCACCTTCAAATTGAAGAACTCCAAGAACAAAGGGAAAATTTGACGCATGAAGTCAATACTGCTCACCACTGGTTACAGAATTATTATGACAATATGGATGAAGCCAGAGACCGAATACTACAACTCAGGGATGAACTCAACAGTGTTTATGCTAGATATTTACAGCAGAACGATGAGAGGTTGGGCCAACAGGCCCGTGCTTTGGCTCCATATCTATCGAAAGTGTTGGCGAAGATTTATAAGGGCCTTGGAGATGATTAAGATTCGAGGATTCAGTTTCTTTTAGAGTCTATTCTCTTAGTAGTGATTATTTCATTATTATTATTATTTTAGGTTTTTCTCTTTCTTTTCGTTTTGTTATTTTATTTCATTTAGAGTCTATCTAAGTCCTAGGTACTTCTGTTTTTTTTGTTTGTTTTATTCAAATCATTGTTTCAAATATTTGAAAATGAATGAAAAAGATTTACTTTCGGTCACCTTATGTGCATATGTCATACAAAAAAAAAGTAAATTAATATAAAAAAAATTATTATTAATATCATCCTCGAACTACGCAAGATCTGATTCATGGGCCAAACATGATACGTAGGCAACCCAGGGGGTTCGATCCAAATTATTATTATTATTATTACTATTATTTTTATTATTATTATTTTCTTTTTTTTTCTTTCTTCTTTCTCTTAAAAAAATGATAATCATAATGAGAATAAATAAATAAACAAATAAGTAAATGAATAAGTAATAATAATGAAGAGAAGAATGCCTAGGTAAGCCGGGATGAAACATGAGGTCCTCCATATTAGAAGTATGTATGTGGATACAATGTGCATAATTTCTTAACACTAATCGGTTTGTTACTCTATTCAGAGAGAGAGAGAGAGATAGAGAGAGAAAGAGAGAGAGACATACTAGCTTAAAGGTGGTTGGTTTGTGATTAAACTGGCATCACATCCTTACAACACAAGATCGAAAGGGAAACAAAAAATGGCCCCCAGAGACGGAAGTGAATCGGACATTGATGAGGAGATCCAAAACCAGATGACTTCACAAGAAACGGGGACAACAGAAGAGATAAGGGTGTTAAGACAACAAATGGAAGAGATGTACAAGGCTTGGATGAGTGGACAACCTCCACCATCTTCAATCCGAGATTATTTTAATACAAATATGTCTCACCCTATCCAGGTGTCGACAAGCGATCCGATATATCCCCCTGGATTCGACCCCTATGCTAACACATCCAATGTCGCTGGAACTTCTATGGCGCGCCCTTCGAATACACCTATAATAAGTAATCCATTCCTTGTGTCAACTACCCCGACTAACAGCATCCCGCAGCCAACGATGGTGCCCAAATCCAACAGCGATCCTCCGCCCAAAGTTCGGCGTGAGCAGAGTTACACTCTTGAAGAGACCATTAAAATTCCAAGTTCTCATCCCCACATTCATCAATATAGTTCCCCTGTTGAAATTGAGAGGATGGTCAAGAATGAGGAACATGAAGAAATGACTAAGAAAATGAAGAGTTTGGAACAGAGTATAAGAGATATGCAAGGACTAGGAGGCTACAAAGGCATCTCGTTCAGTGACTTGTGTATGTTTCCTCATATTTGCCTGCTGGTTTTAAAACTCCAAAGTTTAAAAAATACGATGGTCACGGAGACCCCATAGCTCATCTAAAGAGATATTGAAACCAATTGAGGGGTGCAGAGGGCAAAGAAGAGTTACTTATGGCCTATTTTGGGGAAAGCTTAATAGGGATTGCATCTGAATGGTTCATAGATCAGGATATCACCAACTGGTACACATGGGATGATTTGGCTCGATGTTTTGTACAACAATTCCAATATAATATTGACATTGTTCCAGATCGCTCCTCGTTAGCCAACATGAGAAAAAAGACCGCGGAAAATTTTCGTGAATATGCTATCAGATGGAGGGAACAAGCTGCTAGGGTTAAACCACCGATGAAGGAGTCAGAGATGATTGACGTTTTTCTCCAGGTGCAAGAACCTGATTACTTTCACTATCTTCTTTCTGCCGTAGGGAAGACATTCGCTGAAGTTATTAAGGTAGGGGAAATGGTGGAAAATAGCATCTAGTCTAGAAAGATTGTAAGTCAAGCTGCCTTAAAAGCCACAACACAAGTGCTTCAAAATGGTTCTGGAAATATTGGAGGGAAGAAGAGAAGGGAGGATGTGGCCATTGTTGTATCAGTGCCTAGGACTCATGTTCTAGGTAATTCCCCACAACACTATTTTCCTTCCCAAGCTCCACAATATTCTATGCCATACACTCCATATCATGTTTTCAATGCACAACCAATTGCACCCCCTTCTTATCTACAATGGCGTGCACCAACTCCACAAAATCATCCACCACCCCCACAAGTTCATCAAAATACTGCTAGAATTCCTTTCTGTCCTAGACCAAAATAAAAAAAGGGAAATGGATTTAAAGGTGAGTTTACTCCTATTGGGGAGTCGTATGCTAGCTTGTTCCAAAAATTAAGGACATTGAATGTTTTCAGTCCTTTTGAGAGAAAGATGTTGAATCCCCCCCCCCCCCCCCCCCCGAGAAATTTGGATTACTCTCAACATTGTGCATATTGTTCTAATGCCCCAAGGCACAACATAGAGAGATGTTGGTATTTGAAAAGGGCCATTCACGATTTGATCGATTCTAATCGAATTATAGTTGAAAGTCCGAGTGGACCCAACATCAATCAAAAACACCTTCCAAGGCATACTGAAACAAACATGCTAGAAATGATGAAGGGTCATGAAGATTTTGCATCTCCGTATAAGCCAATCCTTAGGGTTGGAACTGGCATTGAGAAGTCAGCAAGTGTTGTTGATTTAACAAAAATGATGCCTTGGGGGGGGGGGGAAGTGTGTTAGAAAAGTTGAGTCCATCAAACGCACCCATGTTAAATGTAAAAGGAGCCCTTGAAGATGTTTGAGCAAGTCCGAGTAAGGCAAAATCATTTGTTCCAAAAAGGCCAAACAAACCTATCTTGATCGTGCAAGGGGCCCATATTCTTCCTGTGATTATCAGGCCAGTATCCCAGCTCCCAATGACTAACCCCAAAGCTGTTCCTTGGAATTATGAACCTACTGTCGTGATATACAAGGGAAAAGAAGTTGCTGAATAAATATATGAAGTGGGAGGAATAACCCGTTCAGGAAGATGTTATGTCCCGATGGAGTTAAGGAAAACTAAAAATGACCAAATACAAGTAAAGAGTCCGGTCACTGAAGGAGAGGCCGAGGAATTTCTAAGGAAGATGAAACTATCAGACTACTCCGTGGTGGAACAATTAAGAAAAACTCCAGCCCAAATCTCTTTGTTGTCTTTGCTAATACATTCTGATGAACATCGTAAGGCTGTAATGAAAATTTTGAAAGAAGCACATGTTCCTAGTAAAGTTACAGTGAGTCAGTTAGAGAAGATTACTGGGAGAATATTTGAGGTAAACCGTATCACCTTTTCAGATGATGAACTACCCAAAGAAGGTATAGGACATAACCAAGGCCTACATATCACTGTAAAGTGTGAGCTTTCATATGTCACTCGAGTTCGAATTGAAGGAGGATCTGGAACAAATATTTGTCCTTTATCAACTCTACAGAAATTGAATGTTAGTGCTGAAAGGGTCCGACCCAACAATGTATGTGTTAGAACTTTTGATGGGTCAAAAACAGATGTTATTGGTGAGATAGAGCTCGTACTAACCATAGGGCCTGCGGATTTCACTGTGAATTTTCAAGTGTTGGATATCAACGCATCCTACAATCTATTGTTGGGGAGGCCATGGGTGCATAGGGCTGGAGCAGTCCCCTCAACGTTGCATCAAATGATTAAGTTTGAACACGACCGACAAGAGGTAATTGTCATGGTGAGGGGGATTTGTCAATCTACAAAGACTCTTGCTTCCCTTTTATCGATACGAATAATGAGAATGAGGCACTAGTTTATCAAGCTTCTGAGGTAGTGTTTATTGAGCATGTCCCCGAGGGGAGTGTCATTCCAAAACCAAATATGCCCATCGCGTCTGTAATGGTGGTGAATGAGTTGCTGAAACATGGGTTTGAGCCGGGTAAAGGCTTAGGAATCTGCTTGCAAGGAAGAGCTTATCTTGTGAGTCTACCAAAGAGCATCGGTACTTTTGGCTTAGGCTACCAACCTAGAGTCGAGGACAAAATGAAGGCACAGAAGCAAAAGAGAGATGTATGGACACTTACCAAGCCTATACAACCAATCTACAAATCTTTCATCAAAGCCCGCGCAACAGAATCTTATCAATCATCTTTTCCAGAGCCAGTGATGAAAGTTAGCGAAGAAATGATCAACTATTTTCAAGATTTCTTTGTCGAGGTTGATATGGTGGAACTCGGAGAAGGCACTAGCGACAGAGATGTGCAATTCATTGGTCCTTATGTCAATCTAAATAATTGGGAGGCCACCCCTCTCCACGTTAAAGACGAGTCTTGGTAGTCTGTCTTGTTTTTTCTTTTGTCATCCGATTCATTCAAGGATTGTAATTCGGATTTTATCTTGTCATTTTATTTCAAAAATTTTATTTCCCTTTTCAATAGGATGTAATTGCATCTTTATTTTAGTCTAATATATTTGTTCGTTTTCTTTTATACAGTTCTTTCTATGCCGATTCTAGTCATATGACATGCATGCAGAATTTTTCGCCAGATCTTAATATCCAATCTAATCTTCTACCTAATATTGAAATAATAAGTGAAGAAATCGAACATGATGAAGACAGAGTATTTGAAGAAGTAAGGAGGGATTTCAATCATTTTGAAAATAAGTCAAATCCAAAAATGAGTGAAACTGAGACGATAAATTTGGGGGATCAGGAAATTATTAAGGAGACTAAGATAAGTATACATGTTCGACATCAAAAAGACGATATAATCCAAGCCCTGTTTGATTACAAAGATGTTTTTGCGTTATCTTATGATGACATGCCTGGATTAAGCACGGACATGGTTGTTCACAAGTTTCGAATTGATCCTAATTTTCCTCCAATGAAGCAGAAGTTGAGAAAACTCAAAACCGACATGAGTGTAGTAATTAAAGAGTAGATCACAAAACAACTCGAGGCCAAAGTCATTCAAGTCTCTCAATATCCTTCTTGGTTAGCCAATATCGTACCTGTCCCTAAGAAAAACGGCAAAGTTCGAATGTGTGTTGATTATCGTGATTTGAATAAGGCAAGTCCAAAAGATGATTTTCCTTTGCCTAACATCCATATTTTATTGGATAATTGTGCTAAACATGAGGTTGCTTCTTTTGTGGATTGTTATGCGGCTACCATCAGATTATTATGGATGATGAAGATGCAGAAAAAACATCTTTTATCACTCCATGGGGTACATATTGTATCGTGTTATGCCTTTTGGATTAAAAAATGCAGGAACAACTTATATGAGAGCAATGACAACCATGTTTCACGATATGATGCATAAAGAAATCGAAGTTTATGTGGATGATGTTATCATTAAATCTAAAAAACAGTCAGATCATGTGAAAGACATGAGGAGATTCTTCGAAAGGCTCCGCAGGTATAATCTCAAGCTTAATCCTGCAAAATGTGTATTTGGAGTACCATCGGGGAAGCTTTTGGGGTTTTTGTCAGTCGAAGAGGTATCGAGTTGGATCCTTCAAAAATAAAAGCAATTCAAGAATTGCCACCTCCAAAGAACAAAACTGAGGTTATGAGCCTTCTAGGAAGGTTATACTACATCAGCAGATTCATTGGTCAACTCACAACAACTTGTGAGCCTATCTTTAAGTTGTTGAAAAAGAATGCCACAGTCGAGTGGACCGAAGAATGTCAAGAAGCTTTTGAAAGAATTAAGAATTACCTGTCGAATCCCCCTGTGTTGGTTCCTCTCGAGCCGGGAAGACCTTTGATATTGTATATGTCAGTACTTGATAATTCTTTTGGTTGCGTACTGGGTCAGCATGATGACACTGGGAAGAAAGAGCGGGCCATTTATTACCTGAGCAAGAAATTTACCGTTTACGAAGCAAAGTATACCCTTCTTGAAAGAACGTGTTGTGCCTTAACTTGGGTAGCACAGAAGTTGAAACATTATCTTTCATCTTACACTACTTATCTCATCTCTCGTATGGATCCGTTGAAATATATTTTTCAAAAGCCCATGCCCACAGGCAGGCTTGCAAAATGGAAAATATTGCTCACAGAGTTTTACATTATCTATATAACGCGGACCGCAATGAAAGCTCAAGCATTGGAAGATCAGAGAACCCTATTGATGAAGAATATGAACCACTTAAAACCTATTTTCCAGATGAAGAGATATCTTGTATCGATGAAGTTATTCACGATAACGATCAAGGTTGGAAGTTATTCTTGGATGGTGACTCTAATAGGAAAGGAGTTGGAATAAGAGCTGTTCTTATGTCTGAATCAGGGGAATATTACCCTATATCAGCCCAACTTAGATTCTATTGTACTAATAATATGTCTGAGTACGAAGCGTGCATTTTGGGTCTGAGGTTAGCTGTTGACATGGGCATCCAAGAATTGTTAGTGTTAGGAGACTCAGACTTACCAGTTCATCAAATTCAAGGAGAATGGGAAACTCGAGACCCAAAGCTGATACCATATCAACATTGTTTACAAGTTCTTTGTCAACGATTCATGTCGATAAAGTTTAGACACATTCCCAGAATGCACAATAAGATTGCAGATGCATTGGCCACTTTGTCTTCGATGCTCCAACACCCTGATGACGCCCATATCGACCCTTTATACATACAAATTCGTGATCAACATGCCTATTGCAACATGATTGAGGAGGAATTTGATGGTAAGCCTTGGTTTTATGATATCAAAACTTATCTTCAGTCTGGAGAATGTCCGTCAAATGTAACTAGTAATCAAAAAAGGACTATTCGACGACTAGCAAGGGGTTTTTTCTTAAGCGGAGGCATACTATACAAGAAGACACCCGATTTAGATCTTCTAAGGTGTGTAACTGCTCAAGAGGCTTCCACAATCATGATTGAAGTACACTCAGGAGTTTGTGGACCTCATATGAATGGATATGTTCTAGCCAAGAGAATACTTCGAGCAGGATATTATTGGCTTACCATGGAGCGGGATTCCATACGATTTGTTCGTAAATGTCATGAATGTCAAATACATGGTGATTTAATACATTCTCCCCCTTCTGAGTTGCATGCAATGTCGGCTCCATGGCCTTTCGTGGCATGGGGAATGGATGTGATTGGACCGATAGAACCAAAAGCATCGAATGGTCACAAGTTCATCTTGGTGGCCATTGATTATTTTACAAAGTGGGTGGAAGCAGTAACTTTCAAATCAGTGACCAAGAAGGTCGTGGTGGATTTCATCCATTTCAACATCATCTGTCGTTTTGGTATTCCAAAGGTGATTATAACTGACAATGCCGCAAATCTCAATAGCCACTTAATACAAGAGGTATGCTACCGATTTAAGATTGAGCATGGAAATTCGACTCCGTATCGCCCAAAGGCAAATGGGGCTGTAGAAGCTGCAAACAAAAATATAAAAAAGATACTTCGTAAGATGGTGCAAAGTTCTCGACAATGGCATGAAAAGTTGCCTTTTGCTTTGTTGGGTTATCGCACTACAGTCCGTACGTCAGTGGGAGCTACCCCATATTCACTGGTATACGGGACTGAAGCAGTTATACCTGCAGAGATTGAGATCCCATCTTTACGAATCATTGTGGAGGCTGAAATTGATGATGATGAATGGATCAAAACTTGGTTAGAGCAATTAAGTTTGATTGATGAGAAGCGTATGACATCAGTATGTCATGGACAATTATATCAGAAAAGAATGGCACGGGCATACAACAAAATGGTGCGTCCCAGACATTTTGAAGAGGGTCAATTAGTGTTGAGACGCATTTTGCCACATCATGCTGAAACCAAAGGCAAATTTTCTCTAAATTGGAGAGGATCATTCGTTGTTAAAAGGGTATTACCCAATGGTGCTCTTTACTTAGCAGATATAGAAGGCAAAGTGAAAGAAACGGTTGTCAATGCTGATGCTGTGAAAAGATACTACATATGATTGAGTTTCGACATTAGAAACCCTTATGTTTGGGCTTGATATTTCAAAGGTTGATTCAACGGGATCTCTTGGTTATGCTGTGTCCTTGAATTTTCCAAAAAAAAAAGAAAAGAAAAACAAAAAAAAACCAAAAAAACCAAAAAAAAAACAAAAAAAAAACAAATTGCCTGAACTACGTTTTACCTAATTCTTGTTTCGGCAAGATACGTAGGCAGCCCCAATATTGGGTTCGGTTCAACCAAATACAAATCCAAAATTCATATTGTAGTATACTGGGGCAAAAGTCGTTTGTTTATTTATTCGGTCTCTTATCTCACAGCTCAAAATCAACCCCATCATCTAAAGTCAAAAAAAAAAGTCTTTGCATCATCCCTTGATATGTCGAGAATAAGTTGGTTAAAGGTAGGTAAAAATCCTGAATGGGCACCATAAGACAAATGTGAGTAAAAAGAAATAAAAATGAGAGAGTCTTATTGGTGAAAACCATAAGTGGGCACCGTAAGGCGAAAAGGAGTTGAATATAAGAGAGTCTTATTGGTGAAAATCCTGACATGCACCATAAGGCAGACGTGAGCTGGAGCAATTAACATGATTGAGTTTTAGCGGCAAAGACCTTCGTGAATACCACAAAGTCTATAAGGGTTAAGATTATTTATGGCTTCATTAAGTGTTGGGATTCCACATCAAGATTGAATAATCAATAATGGTTGATGAATAGATTTGATAGCCAAGTCTGGAAATCAATTCAAATTGCATGGCATGATCATTAGACTCGGCTCCCACACTCAGATAAGTTTTTCTTTCTTCTTCTTACAAAAAAAAGAGTCTTCATCGAATCTTTTCTTTTATTCTCATATAGTTCGTAATTTTCTTATACTTTTTTTCGTCACTTTCTTGGTATGTATTTGAGTCGAGTCTTTGTCGAAAAAAAAACTATGAAGGAATTTCAAGACTCGCTACCAAGTCTCTAATCGTTACTAGGCAAAGCATCAGGCTACTGAGTTAATCTGTCTTCAAGTGTTGAATTCGAAAATTCTCTGATCCTATAAAGGCTAAACAATGAGTGTTATGAGATAAAGACATTGGATTTAGGTCGCAAAATAAGCAAATGTGGATGAAAGTACAATCAATCAGTAAGAAGTATTGAACGTTGGAAACAACCAAAGCGTCACAAGTGTTTGAGCCGCCCTTGTCGAAAGATGGAACCAAAAACCAACAACCACCTTTTCAAACTCACAAATTTTCTTTGTTGAAGCAGGGACACAAGTTGTTTCAAGATTAAGGATTCGAGGAACCTAGATGTTCAACCTAGTCTGCAGCGAGCGAAATGGAAACCCTACAATAAAGACTTGTGGAATATTATATGAAAGTTGGCTAATATATATCAAAATAGCAATTACTTGAATGTTGGAATATTTATTTTATTTATTACTATTATTATTATTTTTCTCCTTGAAGGAACTTCCAAATAATGAAGATAGCATTCACAATGTTTCGTTGGTATAATTAGTTTGTTGAAAACTTTATTAGCAGGACCCTCCTGGATAATGGGATTAGCAGGACCCTCCTGGATAATGGGAATAGCAGGACCCTCCTGGATAATGGGATTAGCAGGACCCTCCTGGATAATGGGACTAGCAGGACCCTCCTGGATAATGGGATTAGGAGGAACCTCCTGGATAATGGGATTAGCAGGAACCTACTGGATAATGGGACTAGCAGGACCCTCCTGGATAATGGGAATAGCAGGACCCTCCAGGATAATGGGATTAGCAGGACCCTCCTGGATAATTGGATTAGCAGGACCCTCATGGATAATGGGACTAGCAGGACCCTCCTGGATAATGGGAGTAGCAGGACCCTCCTGGATAATGGGACATGCAGGACCCTCCTGGATAATGGGACTAGCAGGACCCTCTTGGATAATGGGACTAGGAGGACCCTCCTGGATAATGGGATTAGATTACTTTATCATAGGATTAACACTTCCTAGTCTAGGTTTTTAGTTTTATTTTCTCCTCAAATAAACACTTCCTAGCCGAAGTTTATGTTTTATGTTTATATTTGCTAATAACTTAGAAAATTTTCCCAGTGAAAACTGGGGCAAAAATTTTATTTATTATTTTTTTGTTTGTGGTGGTTCTCAGGTTTTCTCAAGCGAGACCGGGATTTGAAATTCAAGAACAAAGTTTCAAATTTTTTAGAATAATCAATTCCATGATGGTTAGATTTAGTTTCTTCAATGCATGTAGCAGTCTGACTTCCACGGATCTTTTACTAGTCAACTTTTGATCAAGAAAACACGCATTCATTCCAGAGCATTTTTGAAGTTGTCAGTTTGAAGAATGTCAAAATTTCCGTCTAAGAGGCAAATTCAGCCTCCATTCCAATTCTAAGTTAAGATATTCACTCAAAAATCAAGGTGATATCTTAAAGTCAAAATTCAAGTGAAGATTCAAGAAAATCTGCGTGGATGGAAGTTTGTACATTTGTTTTTCTTTTGACTAATAGTTTTCAATTTTTATGTAAAGATAAGAGCCGCGATCTGGAGCCTCGATGGAACCTCACTTAACTTCCAACTCCTCACTTTATCTCCTCGAAATACAAGTGGCCTGATTCCCTTATCACCCGGGATATGTAGGATGTCCAAACAAGGACTCGGTCGCACAAATTTTAGTCTTTCAAATAAGAGTTCGGTCAAAACTTGTCACTTTGTCTACTTCTTTGTCTGAAAAACTCTTCGTGTTTCAGTCAAAGAGGGGAAAACTGTAGACACGTAATTTTTGACCGAATTTAAGTTTAACACCAATTTTAGAGCAAAAATAATTTTATCAATATATTTTATTATCGTCATTAAGTTTATTTAAAAGATATAAGAATAAAAAACATAAATATATTTTTTATTAGATAATTTTATACATATATATATATATATATTACGTATATTATTTAAATAAACTAATATTTCTTAATTATGTCTTTTTAGTTTTAATTACCCATTTAGCTTTATTTATTTATTTACTCAAAAACAATTAATAATTATATAATTATCATTTTTATATATATATTTAATATTTATTAAAAAAAATTAACGCGCGCACACACACAAACCCACGATCCCACTCCCACTCCCACTCCCCACTCCCCATTCCCCCCACGTACACACTGCACACGTATACTACTACTACTACTACTATATACATACAATGAAAAGAAATCAACGAAAAAAAAGACAGAAATCAACGGAGAGAAGAAAATAAGAAGAGAAAAAAAAAAGAAAAGAGGAAAACAAAAAATCTGCAAGTAAAAAAAAAGAGAAGAAACAACAAAGAATTTTTTTTTCTGAAGAACACACGCACAAAGAAAAGCACAACTAAAAATAGTGGAGTTCGAGGTTTCAAGTTCGTGGTTCCTAAATTCTTTCTGTTTGTGAAATAATTTCCACAAGAGGTAATACTAATTTTATTTTGTATTAGTTTTACGTCATGATAATGAGAGCATGAATTGCAATATATATTAAAGTTGTTAAATTTCGCATGTGTTTAAACCATTACTATTTATTCAGTTTATTGTATGAAGTATGTTGAAACGTTCATATCAACTTTATGTTTGGATCTTTTGTATAATTATATATAGTATGAAATTATTATTTCAAACCATGATTTATTTTATATTTAAATAACCCATAGTTTATTTTATATTTAAGTAAAATTATTGTCTAAGTCATGTAATTTTAATATTTAGTTTATAGTGATAACATGTGTAGTTGTTACGTAAATATATTAATTTTAGTTAGTAGAATTTTTATTTAATCTTAGTGACGTAAAAAAATTGAATAAAAAATGAGAAAATCTAATAATAATAATAATAAAAAGAAAAAGGGAAAAGTTAAAAAAAATAAACTGTGAAAAAGAACATACAAAAAAGAGGGAAAAGAGAAAACAAAAAAAAATAGATAAGAAGTATAAAAATAATATAAAAAAATTCAATTGAAGAGGAAAGAATTTTTTATATTTATTTTTGAAAGTTTCTTTGTCCAAACAAAAAAAATTAATTAAGTTGAAAAAAAAAACAAACAAAAACAAATAAAACCTTGAAAGTATAAAAAATAATAATAACAATAAATAATAATAATAGCAAAAGTTGAGAAAATAAAAAAAAATGTAAAAAATAGAATAAAAAATAAAAATAATAATAAAAACAAAAGAAATAATAATAATAAAGAATATCTTATTTTATTCTGCTTTGCTTTATTTAATTTATATGTGTATATATATATTTTAATTAAAAGGCATAGATTAATAAAATAAGGTAGTTTTAATATATTTATATAAGTAAAAGAATGAGGGTATATATATTTGTCTTAATAATACAATATTCATAAATTAGTTTAAGTCATGAATGTCCATAAAGCGACCGTGCTAAAACCACGGGACTCGACGGATGCCTAATACCTTTCCCTTGGTCAATAGAATTCCTTACCCCAACTCGTTCGTAGACCAAACAAAGAGTCATTTCCTTTTGATTAGGGATTAAATAAAAGGTGACTTGGAACACCGTAACTCAATTTCGAGTGGCGACTCTGAAAAAACTAAAATAATCCCCTAATTAATAATGTCACTTAAATTGGAAAAACCCTTACACCGCCGCGCGAAAAAGGGGTGTGACAGAATCGATGCCTCGTCGATCCACACACAGACCGTCCCTTATCTCGTCGATGCACACTGCCTAGGCGGTGTTGTCTCAACCTACAGGGGCTCTCCTCAAGGTCCCTTGGTTGTTCAATGGAGGGTCGTACCCGGAAGTTTCGTACATGAGTCAACTCAAACACCTATTAGCTACTCTTTTGCCAGTTTTCATAAATTTCTGACTCTTTAAAGCTAGCCAAATAGGCTAAGGCACGCTAATTCCCCTTTGAACCGACTTTCGAACGCCATGGACGTTCTTGGATGTTATGGTTCTTAAACTTACTAAATGACCTATATTAATTAAAATATGTCTTATAACAATGCTTAGACCCCATGGTACATATGTTAGGCTCTAAGACTCGTCTTGGATTTTTGATGTGTTACATTATCCCCCCTTTAGGAACATTTGTCCCCGAATGACACTAAAATTCCTTTGAAGGAAAGAATAGACTCAAGACTAGAAGCCTAACCAATCAAGAATATTAAATCAACATAAATCATAGCATTTCAACAAGGCAATTCTAAAACTCCAATTACCACCGATAAGGTTCAAAACACTATATCATGAGGTGTTTCTTCTCACAACACACACGAGCTCAACATACATTACATTAGATAATTTGCAAAAAGTTCAACATAAAAACATGCTACATATCATTTCATAAAGACTCATCATATCAAAATGCACAACATAACTCAAAACAAGCAAAAAGCAAAAAGCAAAATTTCAAGTCCAAAGGTATTCATTGTAACTTCACTATGAGGTATTCAAAAATGCATATTATGCAACGCATCACCCAAAATAAAGAAACTTCAATTCATAGTAATATTTATATTTTTAAAAGAATTACTAAACACAATTATAGAAAATATGAGGGTAACATGACTTCATGTAAGCCTCGGCCTCCCATGTTGCAACCTCTACTAACTGATTTTCCATAACACCTTTACGGAAGCCACTTCCTTATTTCTTTACTTCTTGACTTGCCTATCAAGAATTTGAACCGGAACTTCCTCATAAGAGAGGTTATTCTTGACCCAAAGACCCTTAATAGGAAGAATGGACTCGGGATCACTGATACATTTCTTGAACATTGAAACATGGAAAATCGAATAATCTGAAGTCGATTCATTAGGGAGTTCCAATTCATAGGCCACCTTTTCAACCCTTTGCAAAATATCATAAGTACCACATAACGAGGTCGCAATTTCCCCTTCTTGCAACATCTTACCACCCCTTTCATTGGTGAAATTTTCAAATACACCTAACACCCTTTTCAAACTCTAAATCTTTCCTCCTGTTATCGGCTTAATATTTTGATGACTATAGGCCGTTTGCAGCCGGTTGCTTATGATATGAACCTTCTCTAAGGTCTTATAAATCAAATCGGGGACAAAAAGCAAAGACTCACCCACTTCAAACAACCCTATAAGAGACCTACACGTCCTACCATACAAGGCTTCATAGGGAAGCCATGGAAATGGGTAAATGAAAATTATTATTACAAGCGAACTCCACCACAGGCAAATGTTTATTCCAATTCCCTTTAAAACCAATAACACAAGCCCTAATCATATCCTCAAGGGTTGAATAGTGTGTTCCGCTTTACCATCTGTTTGGGGATGAACAACGGTACTCAACTTCACCTTAGTACCCAACCCTTTTTAGAAAAACCTCCAAAACCTAGATGTGAATCGTGCACCCCGATCCGATATGATGGAAAACGGAATACCATGTCAAACACAATCTCATTTATGAAGATCTTAGCATAATCTTCTACCGAATAAGTATACTTGATGAGAATAAAGCGAGCGGACTTATTCAACCTATCCACAACCACCCATATAGAATCATATGACCTTTAAGTTTGAGGTAAACCCACTACAAAGTCCATATTAATGTCTTCACATTTCCAAGTAGAATTTGAATCTCTTGTAATAAGACACCCGACTTTTGGTGTTCGGCCTTTACTTGTTAGCAATTTGGACACTTAACGACAAATTACGCATCTCCCTCTTCAAACCTTCCCACCAGTATTTTTCCCTTAGGTCATGGTACATTTTTGTCGAACCCGGATTAATGGAGTAGCGGGACCCATGAGCTTCTTCAAGGATCCGGTCCCTCAACCCATCTACATCGGGAACATATAATCTCCCTTGGTACCTTAACACACCATACCCCCTAAGGAGAATGACTCATTTAACTTGCCGAGAACTGATTCTTTCAACCCCATTAATGTTTGATCAAGGTGTTGTTTAGACTTCACCTCAACCACTAGAGATGACTTGGATTTATGATGGACTATGACACCTCCATTCGGAGAACCCTCCAATCTCACCCCCAACCTAGCCAACCTATGAACTTCCTTCACTAGGTCCTTCTTGGCTTCGTCAATGAGGGATACACTACCCATAGTCATACGACTTAGGGCGTCTGCAATCACATTAGCCTTGCCAGGGTAATTGAGGACACTCACATCATAATCTTCCAACAACTATAACCACATCCTTTGCCAGAGGTTCAACTCTTTTTGGGTAAACACATATTGCAGACTCTTATGGTCGGTAAAGACATCAACATGAACCCCATACAAGTAATGCCTCCATATTTTTAAAGCAAACACCACGGCCGCTAACTCAAGTTCATGAGTGGGATAGTTTCTCTCATGTAACTTAAGTTTCCTCGAAGCATAGGCTATCACCTTCCCATGTTACATAAGCATACACCGTAAACCTACACGGGATGTATCATTGTACACCACAAACCCCTTTGTACCCTCTGGTAAGGTCAATACCAGAGCGGAAGTAAGCCTAGATTTCAACAATTGGAAACTTTTATCACATGCCTCCGACCACTCAAATTTCTTACTCTTTTGGGTCAATGTAGTCAAGGGAGATGCAATGCACACAAATACATCCATGAACCTCCGATAACAACAAGTTAAACCCAAGAAACTCCTAATGTCAGTTGGATTTAATGGTCTCGGCCAATTCTTCATTGCCCATTTTCCTTGGGTCTACCTCAACTCCCTCACTAGAGATGATGTGCCCGAGAAATGCCACCGATCTCAACCAAAACTCACACTTGCTATATTTGTAAAACAATTGATGATCGTTAAGGGTTTGAAATACGTTCCACAAATAACCCATATGATAACCCTTATTCTTTGAATATACCAAGATATCGTCAATGAAGACAATGACAAATGAATATGGGAAATTTCAAAACAGTATATTCATTAAGTCCATTAACTTTGCCTGAGCATTAGTGAGACCGAAAGACATTACCAAGAACTCATAATTCCTATACTTTGTCTAAAAGGCCATCTTTGGCACATAGTCACCTCTCACCCTAATTTGGTGATACCCCGATCTCAAGTCAATTTTTGAAAAGTTGCTAGCCCCTTGGAGTTAATCAAACAAGTCGTTCCTCCGAGAGAGACAATACTTATTTTTAATGGTAACCTTATTGAGTTGGTGGTAGTCAATACACATTCTCAAGGACCCATCCTTCTTCTTTAAAAACAAAACCGCAGCACCCCATGGAGAAATACTAGGTCTTATGAAGCCTTTATATAGTAAATCCTTGAGTTGATCCTTTAACTCTTTCAATTCGGCCGAAGCCATCTGATAAGGAGGAAGTGAAATGAAATTTGTTTCCAGTATAAAATCTATACCAAAATCAATTTTCCATTCGAAAGGAATACCGGGAAGGTCATTACGAAAAACCTCTGAAAATTCACTCACTATGGGGACCGACTCAATGGGAGGAATCTCGAAGTCTAGGTCTTGGACTTTTACTATATTATATAGACAACCGTTTGAGATCATTTTGCATGCTTTTAGATAAGAGATAATACGAAATCTAGGAATAGAATTTTCCCCTTTCCACTCAACAAGGAGTTCATTTGGGAAGTTAAACCTCACTACTCTTGTCCTACAACCAATAGAAGCAAAGCAATCATACAACTTATCCATACCCAATATAATATCAAAATCACACATATCAAGTTCTACTAGGTCAACATGAGAAACTCTATTGGGCAACATTATAGGACATTTTTTGTACACTCTTTTTGCAACAACCAATTCACCTTTCGGAGTCGACACTATAAAATGTTCATGCAAAATAATGGGTAAAATAGCAAACTTTTTCGCTACTAGAGGAGTGACAAAGGATAAAGTAGAGCCGGGATCAAGTAAGGCATATACATCAATAGAGAAGACTTTCAACATACCTGTCACCACGTCAGGAGAAATCTCTTGTTCACCTCTAGAGCGGAGAGCATACAAGCGGTTCTTCTATGGAGATCACTAGAACCACTTGCTTGAGCTTGACCACTATACTTGTATTGACCCCTCATATTTGGGAAATCCATAACCTTATGATCACTTTTACCACAACTAAAACAATTGTACGTCCTTTTAAGGCAATCACCATAGAGCTTCTTGCTACATTTCCCGCAAGTTGGCTTCTCGGTTGGTGAATTAGTACCTTTACCCTTCTTGGATTTAGAGTTTGACTTTTTATCACCACTATCTTTTGGGAGTTTTGAAGGGGCTTGAATTTAAAACCGCTTCTTAAATCTAGGTTTGTCTTGCATTTAAAGCCTATCTTTGAAGAACTTCCATCAAACGCTCTTATCCTTTAGCATCATTACTCTTCCTCCTAGTCGTTGCCTCCTCTACATGCTTGGCATGCACCATAAGATGAGAAATGTTCATGTTATCGTGTAGCATAGTCCAATTAAACTCCTTTTGCAAATCATCCGACACCCCCGTCTCAAAGAGGCTCATTTCATCTCTAGGATCGGAAACCAAAGAAGGAGCATATTTCTACAACTTAGTGAATTTCAAGGAGTTTTCATGAATAGTCATACCTCCTTGGTGAAGGTTGATGAACTCCATAATTTTTGCCTCTTTCATCTACATAAGAAATAACCAATCAAGAAAAGCCTTCTTGAAGATCTCCCAAGTCAAAGGACCGCCTCTCAAGGGCCTATTAACCTTCCATTGCACAAACCATACTTGTGCCACTTCCTCGAGTTGATAGGTGGCGAACTCGGCTTTCTCATTTGTGGACTAAACCATAGATAAAAGTATCTTAGAGACTTCATAATTGAATTCTTGAGGGTCTTCATCAACTTTAGACCCATAGAAAGCAGGAGGGTTCATCCGGGTGAAGTCACTTAGACGGGAAGCCATAGTAGTGACTTGTTGATGAGGACGGAGCATAACCTCCCAGTATGCTTGGGCCATCATAGCTTGGGCTTGATCTGTGGCCTCTTGTACTTAGGTAGTGATATATTGGGCCATTTGGAGAACAGCGGTCCTTATATTCTCATCCATCAAAGGAGGATGATTGACCAGTGCATGCTCCGTGTTAGCATCTTCTTCAAGTGGAAGAACTTAATCACCATGGGGAGGATCTCCCGTATTGAAAATTTTATCTTCAAGTCTCCGAGCCGCATTGTTTCAAGTGTTCATGCTTCCTATAAGCACAACAATAGGATAAGATGCAAAAGTACACCATAAATATACTCTAATAGCACGATTAGGATTTACAAGGAAGAGAGTGATTCCTAGCTATCACATTGGTTCCTATTCATAAGTGTGACGCGCTTCACAATTATGAATACAAACTTACATAGATATGGTAGAGAGAAAGACATAACTCAACGATATTAAACTTCATGCTCTAATATCAAAGTTTGTCACATTCGGGTTTACACCCTAGACATAATCGGCGTCATCGTCCTCGTTGAGGACTAAGACTAGCCTTTTAGTCTCATGTTATTACATTCATAGGTTGAAAATGTGGAAAAATTTAAAACTACTCATTAAATCTACTTGGAGGTTTACATAGACCTCTACATACACACAATATAGTTGAATCAAATATACATAGACCCTTCTTATAGGAAGGTTACATATATATAAGATGGAAATATAGTCTCAAAGATTGTCTCATCTCATAAAAGATAAACGATCATCACAATATGGGCATAACCCTACATAAAATGTAAAGAAGACACATATAGTTTTATACAAGTCGTACAAAATTAAAGTGGAATGAACATAGAAGTCTTAGAAAATAAAGGAACTTCATAGGCAAGATATTGGCATCACCCTCGAAAAGTGAGGACCTACCCATTGGATGATAGAGAATATCCAAGCCTTCTTCAAGTCGTCCTGAATGAGCCTTCAACGACTGGAACCTAAAATGTTTGGTAAAAGGGAAGAAAATGGGGTTAGTACTCTATATGTACTAAGTATGAGACTGTATGCACATATAAAAGAAAAACATGCTAAAAAGGACATTTAGTCAAAACATGTCATTTTACCCTTTTAAAAGTCAAATACCAGTCAAACCAGTCATATTAACCAACAAAATATGCTTACTAACTCAAACAAGCAATACGTATCCCAACATTCTTGAACACATGATTTAGTACAACCCTATCATCACGGAATAACAACACAAGTATGAATAAGATTCAATTACATCATAATAAGCAAGACAACTACTAATGAATCCTTATAAAGTCAACAAGTGCAATGACGAAGAAAAGCCCCATAACCTTAGTCAATCATGTAGCCTCAACAAGAAACCATAACTAATGTCCAAATTCACATAACATAACATTTAGATATACATTTAATCTTATGTTAACAATATAACCAAATGCATGCTCATAAGTGAATTAACCAACATATAGTATCAACAATGTGCAAGTTCATTATATACATATCATATATCTTCATAACGTAGCATATATAAGAACCTCCTCGTAAGACTCCCCTCAAGGCTAACTAGTGCAATGCCTAGGTAGAGTATCATACCCCTACCTAGACTAAGCTAGACCCCGTGGGTTATCCAAATTAGAATTCACTCTTTTAATTTTTTTTTACTATTTGGGAACATTTTGCGCTAACTGACATAGACCACATGGGCTAGTGTGGAATCCGGTGTCATGAAACCCTACATGGAAAGAAGGCGAACAACATTCCAAGGTAGTATCGAAACATGAAATATAACAACTACGTGAATTCACTAGCTAGTATCCCTATGTGGGAAACATAGTTCAAGAACTAGGATATATAGTTGGGACCCTCTTTTGCACCACACATTATAGTCTCGAATCTCAAGAGTAATGTAGTGCTCCTACCTTCCCTATGTGGGAAGGGACACTCCTCAATCTAGTTCACTAGGTGCTAAGATAGAGTCCCGTTTTGAAATCTTTAAGCCTTTATTTATCAATCATAGCTTAGTTTAGGTCATAGGATCAACCCCTTGTATAATTATATATATCAATATCTAAATAAGAATTGTATGAGTATAAGTCCTTTCATCACAATATAAGTGTGGTTAACACATTACATATCATTTCATAATAAGGCAAATTGGTATACATCACCACCCTCATAACTTTTACATCTTAACAACCTCAAACCCATATTCAAGACATTTCAATTCAATATCATACCACCCTATCAATCCTAATGCAAGACATAAATATAACATCATGACTTAACCACAATTAATCACAATTGAAAGTAAAGATAGAGATTCTAAGACTTACCAAGTTTTCCTCATAGTTAATCATCAAGGCCTTACCATAAATTCTCAATTAAATCCAATTTATACGTTCAACATCATAATTCAATATTCAACATGACAACATGACTAGAATAAACACTATAGCACTATTTAATACTAGATCATAACTTAAAATAAGATGCTTAGGTTAACTTACCTTCTAACCTAGATCATCTTCTCAAGACTAGCATGAAAGACTACAATTCACTCTAATTTGTTAATTGTTATTGTGACTACATCATTTAGTAGTGATATAACCCATAAGCAAGACAATTGAATCAATTACAACTCAATTTACATCAATATTAAACATAGGGGAGGGGTTAAAGATCAAATTCTTCAATTTGAATAAAAACGTTACAATTAATCATAATAAATTTCAATTACATGTTAATCTATTCATCATATACTAAAGAAACTATAAACAACTCAGTTCACAACATCAATTTCGTAATTGGATGAAACCCACATTAAAACTCAACTTTTAAAATCCATTTTGAAGGAACCCTTTTGAGGAAAGAGTCTCAAAGGTGAATCAGATCTCATACCTTAACGTTTATGAAGAATTGATGGTGAATTCTTCCCTTTCTAGTGCCTTTCCTTGATAGTGGTGAGCTCAAGTAGAGAGAGAAAGAAAAGAGAAGGAACAACGTTTATATTGAGATTTGTAATTAGATTAATTGGGGTTGGGGACTTCACATGGGAGTTAAATTAGTTAATTAGTCTTCCCTTAATCCCTAAATAATCACTAAAAAACTTAATTAATTAAATGACTTAATATTAAAAAGTGCAGAAAATTCAAAACCCTCATAGGCAGAACCCCGTCGACGGTCTGTCTGCGAACCGACGAACGGCCCCCCTCCGTCCTGCACATCCGTAGGTAAGTTCAAAGACTTGTGTAGGCGAGGGATTCCTCAAATTTACCAAGTGTGGGACGACGGTGGCATCAACACGCCGTTGATCAACACACGGTGCGTCCCTTGTCCCGTCGATGCACACTGCCTAGGCAGTGTTGTCTAAACCTGCAGTGGTTCTCCTTAAGGGACCTTGGTTGGTCCTTGGGGATTCGTACATGGAAGTTTCAACCATGAAACTACTCAAACACCAATTAGATACTCTTTTACCACTTTTTATAAATTTCCAACTCCTAAAATCTAGCCAAATAGGCTAATGCACACTAATACCCCTTTGAATCAACTTCCGGACATCATGGACGTTCTTGGACATTTTGGTTCTTAAACTTCCTAAATGACCTATATTCATTAAAGTAGGTCTTAAAACAGTGCTTAGACCCCATGGAACCTTTGTTAGGCTCTTAGAATCGTCTTGGATTTTCAGAGTGTTACAATATCACAAGTTAAAATTGCAGAAAAATCAAAACGTTCGTGTATATTTAGTGAGATTTACATAGCCCTCTCATGTAGGAAGCTTTCTTAGGATTCTAGCTTAGACAACATAATAATACATAAGAATTTTGTCTAAATATTCATCTCTCATTAACCATCTAAAGAATGAATCATAATAGTTTTTGCATAACCTTTAGTCTATTACAATATGCCCATATAGGCTTCAATGAAATATCAAAATAAGAATAGAATAATTGTCTTAAAATATAGACAAAACTAATAAATCTTGATGAGTGGCTCTATCTTCAAAACTCATGAGGACTCACTAATTGACTTATCAAAGGTCCAAGTCTTCTTCTCCAATGACAATGAGTCTCCTCAATGGCCGAACCTTAATTGTTTGGGAAAACGTGAAGAAATATGGTTTAGAAAAAAACACATGTACTAAGTATGGTGCCTATGCATAAAAATCATTAATGCATGAAAAAGGCATAATTTAGTCAAATCCATGCAAAATATCCAATAACTCAATACACACATATATGGAACATTATAAGTAAACCCAACATATAAGATCCTCAAGAAACACTTGTGCAATGCCAAGAAAAAGCCCCATAACCCTATCCAAAGCTAAGTGTCACATTAAGCAACCCACTTAATACTTACAACACATTACATAACATGCTTCATTCGTGAATACTTAATCATAGATTATCAATATAGCCAAAATCATAATCATAGTTATAATCATGAAAGAACACCACTAGGACCATCTCTTTGGATCCCACATATGCAATGTGTAACAGAAGTCTCATACCCTCCCTCATACAGTGTAGTAAATTTCAAGACGACCCTAATAATAGTTCACATACATAACTTGTTCATTTACTTTTACATTAGGTAAAGAAGTGCAATAATCAACATGAGACCATGTGAGATACATTGAATCTGGTGTTCTACTCCGACATAAAAAACATAGGGTTAGCACTTACCTATGGTGTAACCATTTGTACATAACTATCTACGTGGATCCACTAAGATAGAGTCCTATGTGGGCACATAGTTAAGGGTCAAGGAGATAGTTACTACAAACCTTCACTTGTTAGACGTGGAGGTTTCCATCTCATGAGCCAACACATATTTTGGGAATCTGGAATTATTAAGGTGAAGAAACCCATGTGGGAGGCCAAACTTGCTAAATGTGTGACCTTCATCTCATTTATATTCCCTTGCAGTGCTAAGCATTTATTCCGTTTTGTAATCATCATATTCATTATACAAGATCACGTTAGTCTCTTCTAGACACCTATGCGAACATCTTATCATAATAGCTCATAGGTATTCATAAGTGAGAACTACCCTTTAACTTTAGAAACCACATATAAGTGAGTAAACCTTTCACTTAGCACTTTATTATAATCATGAGAAACTACTTTCAATCATATAATATTCATATCATAGCTTACATACATAATTTATGTCTAATTTAATGTCTTAGGGTTAAGGATTAGGAATTTCTAGACTCAACATCACAACCACATATAAGACATAGGAGCATTACTATCTAAGTAACTCATAATTTACAATTGAATCCAAGAGGAACCAATCAACATACCTCTTTTTCCCTTCCAAGAACCTTCATACTTCCTTTACAAACAATAAATAACCAATTAAATAAACAAGGTAAATTCAAGAAGAAATTACATAATTAACAACAATGTTTCCATCTACTTGTTCTTCATCTTCACAATTCACCCTAATAATTCAACTCTTCACGAAATTGGGAAAAGGAGATGGGTCTAGGGAAATATCATAAAAAATCATAAATTGATCATAAATATATACTTAAACAACATTAATTCATTATAATTCACCACAGTTGATACATATTTTGTTTTTCAAAGAAGACCCATGTGTAGAAGAAAAACCTAGATTTTGGGAGATTTACAAATCATCTTTTGGAGGGAACTATTGGGGAAAGAATCCCAAGAGTGAAAGAAATCATACCTTAATGAATCTTAACCAAAAAATATTCAAGTGAAACCCTAGAGAAATTGGTCTTTTTCTTCACGCTTTCTTGCTTCTTCAATGGATAATTTCGGGAGAGAGAAAGTATAGAGAGATGAGAGCTTTTTGGGTTTTTTGTTTTGGGGAACTGATTGAAGAGGGTAAAAATGACTTACAACTGGCTGTAAGACCTTATACAGTCACCCATTGAATTATCCAAAATACCCCTCACTTAAATGGGTCTTTTTGTGAAGACAAAATTTTTGAAATACGACTTTTACAAATATGGGAAGTGGCTGCACTCACGGGGTCAATTCATATATTATTTTTGAAATACGGGTTGATTCAGTAAGCCTCATGTACGAACTGGGTCACGAGGCCAAGTTGTGATGTTTGCGCGTCGCGCAACACCCACCAAATTCATGGCTGCTCGCCCATGTTTGGTTCCTCCCCAAGGACCCTTCCTGTGGTCCTTGGGGTGTCGTGACTGTATGTTTTAAACATATATTATGAATTTTACCTATTTAAAGTCTTTTTACAAGTTTTACTCTCAATATTACCGCCAAAACATTCACCAAACAGAGGGACGTCTACTAGTTCAATTTAGCTAGTTTGCGGACGTTAAGGCCTTTCTTTGATGCTATGGCCCCAATACTTCTCAAACAAGTTATTTACACTTATTTAGGTCTAAAATATTCACTACTCAAGATATGAGGCTCTAGTATATCTCATTGAATTTCCGGGGTGTGTCAACAACATAGTAAAATACTCAATAACATAACAAATACCAACCCTTCAAGTCATATACAAGACCAATTCATAGTTAAGTATAAGGGAAAAGGGTCATTAAGGAGTTCATTTAATCTATAGTTCCAATTCCAACATTTTCATGTTATCAAGTGATATATATAACCCAATCAAAACTATTTTATAGAGAATGAACATGCTTCACGCGAAAATCAAACATTACAAACCAAAAACCCAACAATCATACTTAATTAACCTTTGGAAATTTTTACTTTTAATCAGTAGTCATAAATCTTGAATTAGGAAGAAACCCGTTTTGTAGAGTAGAAACCCTAGGAGTAAAATTCTTTAAAATCATCTTTGAAAGGACCTCTTTGGAAAAGGAATCCCAGAGTAAAGAACTCATACCTTATTGACGAATATTCCACGAATTTCAAATAAAAATCTTAAAGTCTTTGTGTTCTTCCGTAAGCTTTTCTTATTCTTCGATGGAGTTTGAAAAGAGAGTTATTTAGAGACATGAGAGGGATTTGTTTAATCCGATTTGAAGTGCGTGAAAGTTATACAAACTGACCTAAAATCATTATAAACTCGTCCCCAAAATACCCAAAAGACCCCTCACTTAAATGGGTCTTTTGTGAAGTTTGACTTAAAAACGACGCGGACGAATCTGAGAAGTGGCTGCGAGTGGCGGGGAAAATTCCAATTCTTTTCCAGAAAATTTGGGTCCATGCAGTGAGACTCATAGAGGAACCGCATCGCGAGGCAAAATTTTCCTAGCCCGTGTTTTCTGCATGACGTGCAAGGGGAATCCACATCTTAGTTACCGCAAGCTTCTTTGGCAGATTGCTCGCCAATGTTTGGGTCCTCCTCAAGGACCCTTCGGGCGGTCCTTGGGAAGTCGTTACTGGAATATTTAACCCTTTGTACTATGTCTCACCTATTTAAAATATTTTTACAAGTTTTGGACTTCATTTGACACTCCCAAACCTTCACCAAACATAGGGACGTCTACTAGTTCAATTTAGATAGTTTGCGGATGTCATAGTTCAATTTAGCTAGTTTGCGGATGTCAAGATCTTTCTTTGTCGTTTTATCTATAACCTTTTCTAATTGAGTTTGATACATTAATATAGGTATGGAAATAACATTTAAAAATTATTTAATAGGAAAAGCTCTAGTCTAAGTCATGGAATCCCACATTAGGAATATTTGTTCCCAAATGACACTAAAATCTTTTGGAGGGTAAGGATAGACTTAATACTAGAAGCCCAACCAACAATAGCATATAACCATAATGAGTCACAACTCAAACGAGTACTTCACAACTCCTTCCAACACATACTACAACATTACACATAGCAACTCAATTTATGATTCACAACATATACGAGCTCAACATTTCATGATACATTTTGGTGGCACCTGGATGAATAGAATAACGGGAACCATGGGATTCTTCTATAATTTGATTTCTCAAATCCTCAACATCTGGTACACATAATCTCCCTTGGTACCTAAGAACACCATCCCCCTCTTGGGAGAATGATTCATTGAGCTTAGGTCACGACCGGGGAGCACCCCCTAGAAGTAACATGGCGTACTTGACCTCTCGGAGGTCTTATAAAAGCCCCCAGCTATCATTCATCGCATTCTCATAGGTAAATTAAGCATAAAATTTCAAACTTTCATAACACATAATATGCTATAACATCACTTTCATTATATATAACAATATCATAATAAATAGTTAAAGGTTCTAGTCTCTTCTTTCCATCCTAAACTCAACTTCATTAGAGTACTTTAGGCACTCGGAACATACAACGTAAATCATAAGTACAATATTAAAAGACTTTACATTAAAGACACAACCAAAGAAATCCTTGAACTTAAATATTCCATTCCTTGAGCTTGGGAATCACATATAAAACTCCTTATCATAGAGACATCGCTTAAGAAACCATAAACTACACTTTGTGTAAAAAGGTAGAGAAGAATGAAGTTAGTACAAGAATGCGCTAAGTATGACAACCATGCAAAAACATGCGTTAAAAAGGGACATTTTACTTAAAATCACGCTTCATGCCTTTTTGAGAATTTTTTATAAAACTTTGATACAATAGCATTTATACAATTTACATACTTCATAAAGGCATATTCAAAGGCAAAACATCCTATTAAATCACACATTTAATTTAAGTCACATTTAGGGTCACTTTACAATGAACTATTTGCACTATATAGTAAACTTCCTTTCTTTTAATTTCTTAACTTCCCAAGTACCCCTCTAGTGATACTTGGTGAAATGCATCACCTTAAGGCCACAACTAAAGCATACATACAACCTACATAAGCTAACACATACTACCATAGGAATATAACATACCACAAGACACTTTCAATTCTAAGACCCTAAAGGCATTACAGTGAACCATAGTCAATAACCTTACTCACAATTCTATTATATGTCTACTAGTACAATGTACATTTCAAGCCACATAACCTCAGAAACCTATCATAAGACAATAAGCATCAAAACTTGTACTTCACACTTAAAACATACTACTATAGTAAACAATATGAACCTCAAGTAGAACCCTCATTCACATAGTCAATAAGCCAACATCATACACATAAGGAAATACCTCATCATATAAACAAGACTACAAAGTCATTCATAAGAAACATATACATATACACATGCATTAGAACACCTTCATAGGACTTCCCTCAAGATCTAATTGTGCAATGCATAGGTGAAGTCCCATACCCCCACCTACACTAAGAAACTACCCTTAGGTTAGGTCCTTACTTTACTTCCACTTTCAATTTTACTTTAGAGAAACTATAGCCTTAACCGACATAAGACCATGGGTGCTATATGGATTTTGGTAGCATACTATGTGAAATCACTTGCTAGATCATATGTGGCAAGCATAACTTATGTAACTTGGAGGTACATGTGGAACCTCTCTTTATGCCAAATTGTATATTGTAGTTATCAACTATGGGATCATAACTCTATCCCTTTGGGCTATAAGTCTAAACACCTCGTGAGGACCATGGTGACCTACCTTCCTACAATGGGAAGGGACACCCCTAAACTTCAAGTTCTCTTGGTACTAAGTTAAGGTACCTTTTATTAAAAAGTTTTTATTAACATTACTCATATAACCATAGGATTTAGGATATTGACTCCTCATATGCTTAGATCATAGGTCTAGATGAGATTCATCAACGTAAATCATATGAGAAGTCATTTCACATGGACATAACATATGTAAGCACCTATCTAGATTAGGGTACTTTCAGAACTCCTTTCAAGATTCACTAGATCATCACTAATGTGTGTGTATAAATATATGTGAGCAATCCTTTCACACAACACATTAAGACCACACATGTTCATATATTAACATAATCATGCATTCATATTCATGTACATAACAAACCAAACCTAGGAACTATCCTATTAAGGCACATATGTGCAATGCATAAACAAGGTCCAATACCCTTGCCAATAATAGTAAACCTATCAAGTCATCCTAATGAATTATACATCACATAATTCATAGATACATATCTAACATGCATAGTCGTAGACACAATTGCATATCAGAATACCCTTTCATGTTGACACCATGAACATTAACTACTTGTAAGCATGCATGAAGTGTGACTGTGTGTACAATGTTCAACATGATCACATAATATATATCAACAACACCTTGAGGCATACACCCTCTTAGGACCATGATACATCTTCAAGCATAGACCACACAACAGAATTAAGCATAGGAGACAAGCTAACTTCATATTACACTTAAGACTCCTAACTTAGCTAATCACACATTCGTATAGGGTACATTAGTATGGGACATCAACCATAAAAAGTAATCAATGGAAGCACCTAACCTATCCCTATTATAGTCATTCACATGCTCATAACATTAGCAATACAACCTACATCATAGCTAGAATAGGAAACTAGGCATAGGCTTCACATTGGGTGATCACCACCACCACACATTCATAATATAATTGCCTTGAAGTCCATGATCACATCACATATATATTTACAATAAAATAAACACCGCCACCATAAGTCGACCATGCCACACAATGCCATACTAGACTTCACCAATACCAATACTATAAAAAGTAGAGAGGAAGAATCATTCACATCAATTCATCAACCTTTGATCACCATTGATCGATACACCTTTTTCATCAACAATTCAATTTACGGGTAGTAGCTCAATAAACTTTAACATAGATGAAATCATGCATAACCCACTACAATATCATACTACTAACAAGTACACTACATTACCAATACACTAGATAGTAGAGAGACATAGATCATTAGTCAATTTCCCTTGCATTGATGATCAAGCATATTTCCTTAATAATATCAATATAACACAGTAGCTACACTTATCTTTACATAAACGAATCCTTCAATCATGCACTACTCGAGATTACAATGAAAGCCATGTGTTAAAATTAATAAGAACTAGAGATCAAGTTCCTCAAGCATCAAGCCACAATAATCCAATATCACATAATTCATCATCAATACACGTACTAAACAGGACATATAGCAATTCTCCATGCTAGAATAATAATTCAATCAACATTAATTTAAGATCACAAGGCCCACACATAGGCTAAATCGTGAGTTGAAGGGAGCTTAGGTTCATCATGCCATTGGATTGAAATTCACGTTACAATCAACATATAACATAAATTGATAATGAGGAAGCCTTTAAAAATGTTTTGAGAAAAGCCTATGGCTAGATTGTTGAAGAAGATGAAGAAGAGATTTGATCATAAACTTCCATTGAAAAACATTGAAAGGAACTCTCTAGATGGAAAATTTAATAGAGATGAAGGATCACCTTACATTAATGTAGAAGAAGAGCTCTAAATCTTGATGAAGAACCCATGAAAATCCAAGCTCCAATCTGTTTTGATCTTCACCTTCAAAGGAGGTTTTAGAGAGAGTTGGTTTGGGAGGGAAGTCTAATTTTTGTGAATTGAATTGGGAATAGGCTAGTCACGTTTTTTACCACTTAAATACACCCAAAAATAACCAAATAAACCTTGAACAAGGGAAGGGCAGCATAGCATTAGCTTCAATGGAACAAGATCAACCTTGAAAAAAAAAGGTGGTAGGCCAACGTTGAACGCTTCAGCTTGGCTACTGAATAAGGCGAAGGCAGGGCGAGAGACTAGTCCAGGAGTTAATCAGTGATGGGAAGGCGTTCATTTCAATATCTATAAACGGTGACAATTGCTCAGTCTATTTGATCGAATTGATAGATACGAAACCCTCTCCATTCTTTGGATTTTATCAATCAGATGAAAAAAAAAGACTTATCTTTTTTCCTAAGATGATCAAAAGTTATTTTTAACTATCAAATTTCTTGGAATAATGATGTCGAGAGGGGAACTTTCGAAATTGATTCGAAATTTCGAAAGAGAAATAGTTTAAATCATTGCTTAGAAGATGAATCTTTCTCTCATATTAAGTCACGTGAAGATGCAGGTTAGCATGTGAGGTGAATTTCCAATTCACCTCTTAATGAAGCAACGTGCAAGTAGTGAAGTTGTAGACTGCATCACGGGCACGGTAAATGGGGCATCGTTTGGATGGAATGCGATCTTGTTGCTCCATCGTTTGCAATTGCAACCGTTTCCTGGAGGGATAAAATAAAATAGCTAAGTATTTATTGACGCCTCCCATCGACGGGGAGTTGATTGAAGGACGGGCATCATTTGACCTCATCAATTGACATTACCAAGGCAGTGTCTCAACAACCTTTGGGTCTTTAATTTGAGGGCCTTTTGCGAGGCTCTTGGGTAGTCTTACCCCAATGTATCCAACGTAATTATGAATCTTAAAAAGTGAAGGACCTTTCATATCAGTTTCACAAAAAACAAATACTCGTATACATCTAAACATGCTAGGCACACTCAAGACACACACATGAACGTATCAAGGGCTAACTTTGGAATGTCTTGATAGTTTAAACTCTTAAATTTCATATAAGGACATCATAAGTGAATGACACATATAAGCACATAAAAACCTCTAAGGCCTCTTGGTGACTAGTTGTCAAATGTCTTGGTCGTCCCTTCACATTTGACTTCCAAATGACTTCAGATAACTCACACATCTTGTAAAGAACTTAATTAACATGTTAACAAACTAGTAATCACATGTGAGTCTCTAGACACCCAAACTCATTTTGGGGTTCTTACAATATTCCCCACTTGGGAACATTCGTCCTCAAATGACTCTTGGAACATTTTAATCATTGCACCAAACTTACAAGGAACATGACTTCAGATCATTTATCACTCAATGCAACACAAGCAAGCAAAACCTTTATTCACTCACTGCATCAGACACATAGTCTCTTGTCATGTTCATAGTAGGAACATCCTTTTCCTAATTATAACATGGTCTTTACATTTACATTCATTAAGAACTCATTATGGAACAATCTTTAACTCACACTTAGGTAGATTCAACAACATTCAAGAAACTAATTAGGCACTCATATTGCAATGCACATAGACTTGAGTCAAATATGTTGACAATGTATTCTTATTAGTTAAGCATAATGCAATGAGGGTCATACTCAACCATACCATGCTTAGTTGTGTCCATGGAGGAATGTCCTTCTCCTCAGCACACTTACATGTCTCATGAGTTCACACCCAAGCAAGACACAAAGGTCTATTCATTTTACATGAGATATTCTCAACTTTTAAACCATAGCATGCTCCAACTTTCTTCGTACTGAAGTTAACATGGTATTTCACACCACACACATCACAACAATAGGAAGTCATTTCACAAAGTTTCCATCCCTAGCATGACACTAGCTTTTTTAAATATGCATTATCTAGATAAAATTTTACAATTCATAGGAACACACAAGGACTATGGCTAAACATGCCTTCACCTTTCATGAGTGATCCTACAATCATGCTTTCCAAACCATACAAGTCACATAGTTTTCAAGAGACTCATCATTTTCATTTCGAGGAGACTTAAATTTCTCATTATGGGGATAAACCTTTCATGTTAAAGGTGACTAAAACTATGTTTCTTAACTTATCTCATGAAGTTAAATGCACAACTAACATACAAAGATGTACAATCAACATGAGAAAACCATAATTTGATCAAAAATCCATTTTCATGCTATTAAGAGTCTTCAAAACATGCTTAACATAGTGTCAATTAAGACATACAAAACATAGGGAGAACATGAAACTCACACTTAAATGCAAAACTTCTATAATGAAAAAACACGTAGGAACTCTTTAGTTTCAATCTCCAAAAAATCATCGAAGGAAAAGATGGAAATACCTACAATCTTATTAATCACATCACCATCCCCCACTTAAGGTGAACCCATTTGAGCGCAACTTTACTCAACTATCATCATTCCTCTAGGACCAAAACCCAAAGAAAATCCATAACATTCAAGATAGGTCATACTACCCAACCACATAAGGTTTCAACTATACCATAGACACCAAGGGTCATACAAAGTTACAAGGAAAACAATAGAAGAGACTTAGCCATAAGGCCTCTCTCTTTTTTATGAAAATTACAGTAAAGTGACTTCTAGGTCAATCAAACCCACATCATCACCCTACAAAGACAACATGCTATCCTTATTTCTAATATCAAGTCTATGCGAAATACTCCGATCCATGCAAGGCAACAATGAAGGTGCACACATACACAAAGTAAAACATTTTAACCATGACACATATTTAAGACAACATTGAACTCTTAAGCATACATATATCGAAAACAAGCATTCTTGTCTATCTACCACACTTCCTAAAGCATTTCTAGTCTAAACCATATCATAGGACTATCATCATGCAAAGTCATATAGTTGCATGCCAATCCAAAAGAGATTCATTTTACCATAACACTTCGAACATACTTTAACCATATCATGACATCATTTCTCAACATAACATGGTATTTCACATAGAACTCTTATATAGCCACAAAGGACATCATATCAACATAACCTATCATTTGTCACATTTTACATACATAGCCATAATTGGCATCACCTCCTCAAAACATGCAAAAATTAACCTTCAAACATACTCATGAAACCGTAAAACCAAGATAAGCATCAAAACTCACTTTTTCTCCCTCAAGCATAGAGATACCATCTCATCCAAGCAATCACATCTAAAAGAGCACCTGAAAAGAAAACATAAAAGAGAGATCATATATAGTCAAGTTCTATGGCACGAAATGAGAATGATGAAGAAGGAAAACTATATCGTCCTATAGCCTCTCTCTCATAGATGTGTCGCGACTCACCAACGATGATCGAGACTCTACTAGACCTGGCAATATGATACTTTGGATCCTAAAACTACTTTTACAAACCTCATGATCTGATACCATGTTTGTCACGACCAGAGAGCACCCCCTAGAAGTAACATGGAGCACTTGACCTCTCGGAGGTCTTATACAAGCCCATAGTTATCATTCATCGCATTCTCATAAGTAAATTTAGCGGAAAATTTAGTACTTCCATAGCACATCATATGCTAGAACATCACTTTAATTATATATAACAATATCATAACATAGTTAAAGACTCTATTATCTTCTTGCCATTCTATACTCAACATCATTAGAGTACTTTAGGGACATGACCCTTACAACGTAAATAATAAGTACAATATTAAAAGACTTTACAGTAAAGACACAACATAGGAAATCCTTGAACTTAAGGATTCCTTTTCTTGAGCTTGGGAATAACATATCAAACTCCTCTACATAGAGACACCCTTTAAGCATCCATAACCTACACTTTGTGTAAAGAGGTAGAGAAAAATGGAGTTAGTAAAAGAATGCACTAAGTATGATAGCCATGTAAAAACATGCATTAAAGAGGAATATTTTACTTAAAATCATGTTTCATGCCTTTTTGAGAAATCTTCATAAAACTTTGATAAAATATCATTTATACAATTTACATACTTCATATAGGCATATTCAAAGGCCTAACATCATATTAAATCACACATAGAATTTAAGTCACATTTCGGGTAACTTTACAGTAACCTATTTACACTTTACAGTAAACTTCCTTTCTTTTAATTTCTTAACTTTCCAAGTACCCCTCTAGTGATACTTGGTGCAATGCATCACCTTAATGCCACAAAGAAAGAATACATACAACCTACATATGCCAACACATACCACCATAGAATATAGCATTAAACAAGACACTTTCATGTCTAAGACCCTAAAGGAATAACAGTGAACCATACTCAATGACCTTACTCAAAATTCTATTATAATTCTACCAGTGCAATGTACATGTCAAGCCTCATAACCTCACACATACTTAGTAAACGTATCATAAGACCATAAGAATGAAAAAATGTACTTCACACTTCAAACATACTACTATAGTCAACTATATGATACTCAAGTAGAACCTTCATTCACATAGTCAATAAGACCAACATCACACCCCCCTCCTAAACTAAGCAACTACCCTTAGGTTATCCTAGTTAGGGTCCTTACTTCACTTCCATTGTCCATTTTACTTTAGGGAAACTAAAGCCTTAACCGACACTACGAACATGGGTGCTACATGGAATTTTGTTTTGTAGAGCCTTACAATAATGCAAAGTGATATAATTAGCCAGAGTAGAACATTAACACGTGCTAGCATACTAACTAAAATCACTTCCTAGATCCTATGAGGCACGCATAGTTTATGGAACTTAGAGGTACATGTGGAAACCATGTTTATGCCAAATGGGGCATTGTAGTTATCCACTATGGGAACATCACTTTATGTCCTTTGGGATATGAGGATAAAAACCTCGTCGAATATGGTAACCTACCTTCCTACAATGGAAAGGGACACCCCTCAAGTTCAAGTTCTCTCGGTGCTAAGTTAAGTTTCTTTTTTATTAAGAAGCCTTTATTAAAATTACTCATAAAAACATAGTATTTAGGAGATTGACTCCTCATATGCTTAGATCATAGGTCATAGATGATAATTTTAACCTAAATCATGTGAGAAGTCCTTTAACATGGACATAGCATATGTAAGCACCTATCTAGTTTAGGGTACTCGTAAGAACACCTTTCAAGTGCCCCTCTATTGACTATATCATCATTCATGTGTGTGTATACATAAATGTGAGCAATCCTTTCACAAAACACATTAAGACCACACGTGTTCATACATTAACATAGTCATTCAATCATATTCATGTACATAGCAACCCAAACCTGGGAACTATCCTATCAAGGAACACATGTGCAATGTATAGAAAAACTCACATACCCTTGCCCATAATATTAAACCTATCAAGTCATCCTAATGAATGATATATCACATAATTCATAGATACATATCTAACATGCATAATAGTAGACACAATTGCATATGAGAATACCCTTTCATGTTGACAAAATGAACATATACTACTTGTAAGCATACATGAATTGTGACTGTGTGTAGAATGGTCATCATGATCAACAAAATATATATCAACAACACATTGAGGCAGCCACCCTCTTAGGATCACACTACACCTTCAATCATAGACCACAGAACATAATTTAGCATTAGAGACAAGCTAACTTCATTTTACACTTAAGACTCCTAACCTTAGCTAATCACACATTCATATCGGGTTACATAGGTAGGAGAATTAAACCATCACAAGTAATCAACAACACTTAACTTATCCCTGACATACCCATTCACATGCTCATAAAATTAGCAATACAGTGTAGGTCATAGCTAGAATAGGAAACTTGTCATAGGCTTCACATTGGGTGATCATCACCACCATACATTCATAATTTCATTTCCTTCAAGGTCATGATAACATCACATATATATTTAAAATAAAGTAAACACCTCCACCATAAGTAGACCATACCACACAATTCCATACAAGACTTCATCAACTACCAATACTATAAAAAGTAGAGAGGAAGAGTCATTCTTACCAATTCATCAAACATTGATCATCATTGATCAATAAAACTTTTTCATAATCAATTCAAGTTTATGAAATTATCTAAATATACATTAACATAGGCGAAATCATGCATAAGCCACTACAATATCCTTCTACTTACAAGTACACTACATTACTAATACACTAGAAAGTAGAGAGACATAGATCATTAGACAATTTCCCTAGCATTGATAATCAAGAATATTTCATCAATAATATCAGTATAAAGCAGTATCTACAATTATCTTTACATAAAAGAATCCTTCAATCATGCACTTGTCGAGATTACACTGAAGGCTATGCATTAACATTCAATAAGAAGTAGAGATCAAGTTCTTCAAACATCAATTAAAATTGATCCATTATCACATAATTTATCATCAATAAACATACTAGACAGTATATATAGAAATTTCACATGCTAGAATCATAATTCAATTAAGATAAGTACAAGATCACAAATCCCACACATAGGTTAAATCGTGAGTTTAAGGGAACATAATTTCATCATGCAATTGGATTGAAATTCATGTTACAATCAACATATTAACATCACGTCATAATGAGGAAGCCTTTAAAAACGTTTTGAGAAAGAACCCAAGGCTAGATTGAAGAAGAAGAGGTTTGATCATGAATTTGCATTGAAAAACATTGACAGGAACTCCCTAGATGGAAGATTAACTAGATATGAAGGATAACCATACCTTAATGTACAATAAGTACTCTAAAACTTTATGAAGAACCCATTTAAATCAAGCTCCAAGTTGTTCTTGAGCTTCACCATCAATGGAGGTTCTAGAAGAGTTTGGTTTGGGAGGGAAGTCTAATTTTTGTGAATTGAATAGGGAATAGTCTAGTCGCGTTTTTTATCACTTAAATACACCAAAAATTAATAAAATGAACTAACTAGGGTCATGTTATAATGTGGAATGAATTTCTTTCACCCCTTAATGAAGCAACGTTCAAGCAGTAAAGTTGCAGACTGCATCGATGGGCACAGTTGATGGGGCATTATCTGGTCGACGAGCTGTCCTATTGCTCTATCATTTTTAAATTCAATAGGTTAGTGGGAGGCTAATATTACATGTTCAGTATTGAGTGATGACTCCCATCGACGGGGCGTCAATTGAGCTTGTCAATTGACACTACCAAGGCAGTGTCTCGACAGCCTTTGGGTCCTCCTTGATGGCCTTTTGCGGGGACCGTGGGGAGTCATACCCGAACATTTTCAATGTAAATATGAACCTTAACAAGTTAAGGACCTTCCACATAATTTTCACCCAAAAAAAATACACGCAACACGTCCAAACATGCTAGGCACACTCAAGACACACACATGCACGAAGGGCTAACCTTCGAATGTCTTGTACGTTCTTGGACGTTTAAGCTCTAAGATTCATGACACTTAACATACTACCTATAAAACCGTTGTTAATCATATAAGGAATTCATAAGCCAATGAAACATATAGGCACATAAAAACATCTAAGGCCTCTTGGTGACTAGTTGTGGAACGTCTTAGTCGTCTATTGACGTCTGACTTCCAAATTACTTCAAATAACTGATGCATACTTTAAAACACTTAATTAACATGTTAAAAAACTTATAATAACATGTGAGGCTTAGACACCCTAATTCATTTTGGGGGTCTTACAACTTACCATGTACCGGTTCCTTCAACTCCATCAATAGAGGATCAAGATGTTGCTTAAATTTCACCTCAACCTCTAATAATGAATCGGAGTTATGATGGACCATGAAAATACTATTTGGATAATCTCCTAACCGCACACCTAAATGATCCAACATATGAACATCTTTCAAAAGTTCTTTCTTCTCTTCTTCCATATGAGACACACTACGCTTAGTCATATGACTAAAAGCATCTACAACCACATTGGCCTTGCTGGGGTGGTAAAGGACACTCATGTCATAATCCTTTAATTTTTTACCATATTCTCTGTCGGAGATTCAAATACTTTCATGTTAACACATATTAAAGACTTTTATGGTCAGTAAACACATCAACATGCACACTATACAAGTAGTGTCTCCATATTTTCAAGGCAAAGACTACAATAGCTAACTAAAGTTCATGAGTCGGATAATTATTCTCATGAACTTTGAGTTGCCTAGAATTATAAGATATCACCTTGCCATGTTTCATAATGACAGATCCCAAGCCCACTCGGGAAGCGTCACAATACACTTAAATCCTTCATTGCCTTCCGGTAAGGTCAATACCGGATCGGAGGTAACATTATCTTTCAACTCTTAAAAACATTTTTCAAAATATTACAAACACTAAAAATTCACCTTCTATTGGGTCAAATATCTCAAAGGAGAAGCAATGGACAAAAATCCATCCACAAACCTTCTATAGTACCCGGATAGACCCAAGAAGATTCTTATGTCGGTGGGAGTCAAAGGTCTAGGCCAATTTCTACCCATATCTGTCTTCTTTGTATCAACCTATACACCCTCATCAGAGATAACATGGCCAAGAAAAGCAACTGATCTTAACCAAAATTCACACTTACTAAATTTTGCATAAAGTTAGTGTTTTTTGAGGACTTACAAGGCCAATCTCAAATGACTGTCATGCTCATTTTAATTCTTGGAGTATATCAAAAAATCATCAATGAACACAATCACAAATTAGTCGAGGTACTCTCGGAAAACTTTATTCATTAGGTTATAAACGCCACCGGGTCATTTGTTAGCCCGAAAGACATAACTAGAAATTCATAGTGACCAAATCTAGTTCGAAAAGCTATTTTGGGAATATCTTCACCTCTGACCCTAAGTTGGTGGTATCCTGACCTTAAGTCAATTTTGGAAAAGTAGATAGCCCCTTGGAGTTGATCAAATATATCATCAACCCAACAGACAAGATATTTGTTCTTTATGATGACCTTGTTGAGTTGGCGATAATCAATGCACATTCTAAGGGACCCATCCTTATTTCTTGCAAACAAGACCGGAGCACCCCATGGAGAAATACTAGGTTGAATGAAACCTTGTCTAGTAAATCTTTGAGTTGGAGCTTCAACTCTTTCAATTTGGACGAGCCACCCGATATGGAAGAATCGAAATGGGATTCGTATCCGGTAACAGGTCAATGCCAAAGTCAATTTTCCATTTGGGAGGAATTCCTCAAAGGTCATTAGGAAAAACCTCCGTGAATTCCCTGACTACAGGGACTGACTCAATAGAAGGAGTTTCACATTCTTGATCTTTAACCCTCACTACATGGTATAGACAACCCTTGGCTATCATCTTACAAGCCTTCAAGAAAGAAATAATTTGACCCCTTGGCATAGATTTTCGTCCCTTCCACTCTTAAATGGGTTCATTTAGGAATCGAAACTTCACTACCTCGTTCTACAATCTATGGAATCAAAACAAGCATCAAGCCAATCCATACCCAATATGATATTAAAATCAAGCATGTCAAGTTCTACCAAATCAACAAGGGTAACTCTATTGGGAAGCATTATAGGACATTCCCTCTAGACACTCTTTGCAACCACAGAGTCACCTATAGGAGTACAAATTGAAAAGGGTTCAATCAAAACATCGAGAAGTACATCAAACTTTCTACCTACCAAATGTGTAACAAAAGAAAGGGTAGAACCTTGATAAATCAAAGAATAAAAATTAACAAAAAAGACTTGTAACATACCAGTTATAACATTGGGAGAGCTCTCTTGTTCTCCTCTAGCCTTGAGTGCTTAAAAATTCTTCATTTTTGGAGCTTCGGAGCTAGGAACTCTTGATAGATCTTGGATATTCCCCTTTACTTGATTCCTCACATTAGGAAAATCTTCCACCATATGGTAACCTATGACACAACCATAGCAACTTTTAGTTCCAACAAGGTATTCACCCACGTGTTTCTTACCACACATACCACAAGTTGGTCTTTCTCTTGGTGGATCAACATTTCTCCCCTTTTGAGGTTTAGGATTAGACACCCTATCATTATGAGTCTTGAAGAGATTTGAAGAAACCTGGTTTGATAACCTCTTATTGAACTTAGGCTTGTCTTGAGTATCAAACCTACTCTTGGAAGAACCACTTTCAAAAGACCTTGCCTTCTTAGCTTCTCTATTCCTCTTCCTTAGACGACTCTCCTCTATTTGTTGAGCATGAACCATAAACCTAGGAAGATCCATATTTTCATAACGCATAGTCGCACGACATTCTTTTTCAAGCTCTTCAAACACCCTCATTACGTAACAGATCATTTCATCCCTAGCATTGGAAACTATAGAGAAAGTATATTTGGAAAGCTTAATGAACTTTATGCGATATTGGTTAACACTCATACCTTCTTGATGGAGGTTAATGAACTCGTCTGACTTATCTTCCCTTTGCTTCCTTGGGAAGAATCTGTCAAGAAATGCCTTTTTGAAAATCTCCCAAGTTATGGGACCACCTCCTAAAGCTCTACTATCCTTCCATTGATTGTACCACGTTTGAGCTACACCCTTGGGTTGATAGGCATCAAGCTCAGCCTTTTCAGTAGTACTCACACCCATAGAAAAAAGGTTTTATAGACTTCATCAAGGAAATCTTGGGGGTCTTCATCAAATCTTGATCCAAGGAAAATAGGAGTATTCATTTTCGTGAAATCCCTCTGATGGCTAGCCATAGTACTAGCATGTTGGTTCTCTTGAGGAATAACCTCCCTGTTTGCTTGTGTCGTGATGGCTTGAGCTTTAGTAGTGATGTCTTGGTCCATTTGGAACAGGGCTTCCCTACCTCACCGTCCATCATGGCCGGATGATTGACCGTAACTTGATCATTTGCAGCACCTTGCACTTGAGGAGGAACTTGATTTACTTGAAAGTAGCTCAAGCATTAGCAATCTCTTCTCCTACTCTTCTTGCGGATATCATTCTTGTGTTTATTGCCTATAACCACAAGAAAGGGATTAGATACTAAAAGACACATAGTGTCCACAACTCTACAGGCATGACACAGGATTACCAAGAAAGGAGAATTTTCCTATTCATAACATAGCCTCTCATCCATAATTATGGCGCGATTCAGAACCATGAACAAGACACTATATAGATGTGGTTTTAGTGAGACACTGACCGAAGGTTATTTAGCCCCATGCTCTGATACCAAGTTTGTCATGACTAGAGAGCCCCCCAGTTGCGACCGGCGTCGTTGTCTTCTCGGAGGACTCAAACAAGCCGTTAACATTTGTCATAATATTTCATTAGTTAAAAATGCAAAAAAATTAAAAATTTTACATATACTAAATGAGGTATACTTAAAACTCTCACATAGAAGATTATTTAGGCTTTTCTTATAGCAATATGTTAACATGCATACGAAAGTCTAAAAACTGTTTCACATAAAAACCATCTAAAGAGTACGAGTCTTGGACTTAGCCAATACAAAGTCAATATGCCATATAGGCACTACTACAATAGAACACAAATGATAAAAGGAAATAAAGAGTATCTCCTAAACCTATAAAAGTCTTCATATGCTAGAATAACAAAAAGATAGCATATCCGAACATGAGAACCTACCAACACTTGGAGAAAGGGTTCCAAGCTTCTTCAATCGACCTTCTTAATATTTCATGGCCGGACCCTACATTTGTATTTATATAAAGTAAGGGGTTAGTGCGCCACATGTACTAAGTATGGGTATATTAACATACACATTTAAGGGCATTCATGGAAAGGACCATTTATTTTGAAAGCATGCTAAGTCATTTGAAAACCTTTAATGGACATATAAGACAGAATATACAAGATAGGGATCACAACAAAATAAATCATAGTCATAACCAAAGACATATCATCATAAAGTAATATTAACATTTCATGTTCATTAAATCATATAACATAACATACAAGACAGTTATCAACGATCCCATCCCAATCCTACAAGTGCAATGATCATGTGAAGCCCCATAACCCAACATACTTAAGTAAACAATATAGGAGACCATAATTAATGTTTTGCTTCATACATCTTATAACATATGTATTCATCATCACATATAACAACATGAACCATTTCGTGTTCATTAACATAGTCAACATCATATAAGAGAAACATCACATACCATAAGCATTATACATTTCATATTCATATTACATGAGGAATCTCCTAGTACTTCCTTTAGAGTCAACTTGTGCAATGTCTCATACGCTTACCTATACTAAGTAGACTCCTTAAGTCTCCTAGTCAATGTTCATTTACTTGTATTTCATTGTAGTTTGGGGGAACAATCTCCTTAACTGACAATCGACAATGTGAGCTAAACATAAAATCCGGTGCCATGAAACCTAACACCGAAAGAAGGTGGTCTACCGGACAAAGTAGATACAAAACATGAACATAATATTCTAGGTGGATCCACTAGCTAGGATTCCTATGGTGGCAATATAGTCCAAAAACTAGGAGATATATTCGCATAGTTCCACATTACGTGGAAGACTCTATATCATGAGAGTCATAGTGAACCTACCTTCCAACTTAGGAAGGGATACCTCTCATATGAAGTTCATTAGTGCTAAGATAAACTCCCTTTGTGAATAACCTTTAACTCATCATTTATTCATAAATCTTATCATAGGTCATAGGAGATTAACTCTTCATATGAACATGATTATAATATCTTTGGGTTTAGATGAGAATTATTTTCATCACAACCTTCATACGTGAGGTTAACATATCATAATCATAGTGCATAAGGCATACAAGATAAACATCATCAACTTGCATTACCATATTTTTACCATGATTTCGCATTTAAAATATTTATATCCCAACATATATACATAGAAACATCATACATACTTCAATTGCATAGAAACATCATTTATAGGCTAACATAAACATAATAGAGTACTTACAACTTTAGAAGACTTACCTATTGCTTCCACGAACCATCATCAAGAAGTTACGTTCAATTTACAACAATCATCCAACAACATAGTAAAATACTCAATGACATAACCAATACCAACCCTTCAAGTCATATACAAGACAATTTCATAGTTAAGGATAATGGAAAAGGGTCATTAAAGAGTTCATTCAATCTATAGTTTCAATCCCACGTTTTCATGTTATGAAGTGATAGATATAACCCAATCAAAACCATTATTTAGAGAAGGAACATGCTTCACGCGAAAATCAAACATTACAAACCAATTACCAATAATACATACTTAATTAACCATATAAAATTTTTACTTTTCATAATTATTCATAAATCTTGAGTTAGGAAGAAAACCCTTTCTATAGAGTAAAAACCCTAGGATTTGAATTTTTCAAAATAATCTTTGAAAGGACCTCTCGGGGAAGGAATTCCAAGATTTAAGAACCCATACCTTATTGACGAATATTCCACAAATTATGAATGAAAATTTTGAAGTCTTCTTCTTCCTTATGTTTTTCTTGTTCTTCAATGGAGTTTGAAAAGAGTTAGTTCATGAGAGAGATGAGATGGATTCAGTTAATCTAATTTGAAGTGTGTGAAAGTGGTATAACACTAACCTAAAATCATCATAAACTCTTCCCCCAAAATACCCAAAAGAACCCTTACTTAAATGGGTGTTTTTGTGAAGTTAAATTAACTTAAGAACGATGCGGACGAATCTGGGAAGTGGATGCCCGACGCTGGGCCAATTCCAATTCTTTTTTTAAAATTTGGGTCAAGGAAGTGAACCTTGTGGAGGCCCCGTGTTGCGATGAAAAATTTTCCTAGCCCGTGTTGTCTGCGCGACACGCAAGGGGACTCTATAACTTGTCTTTCGCAAGCTGATTTGGCAGCTTGCTCGCCAATATTTGGGTCCTCCCCAAGGACTCTTCTGGTGGTCCTTGGATGTCGTTGCTGGAATTTTTGACCCTTTGTACTATATTTTACCTATTTTGAATCTTTTGAAAAGTTTTATAGTTCATTTGAAACTCCCAATCCTTCACCAAACATAGGGACGTCTACTAGTTCAATTTAGCTAGTTTCCGGATGTCAAGGTCTTTCTTTGTCGTTTGGGTCTAACCTTTTCTAATTGAGTTTAATACATTAATATAGGTCTTGAAACATCATTTTAAATATTATTTAATAGGAAAAGCTCTAGTCTAAGTCATGGAACTTCCACAGTGTTACATAGTACATCACAAACCACATCAAATCCCAAGGTAATTGAACTAATACGTACGAATAAGTAGAACCCAGATCACACAAAATAATAGTCATTAGGAAATAGACAAGAGTAGCACTAGTTAACACTACATCACACCTCAAACTAGACTTTGCTTGGGAAATCATATAACTCAGCCCTGTCATCTTCACGGGCACTTCTTGACTAGAAACACTACTCCTCTGCCAGCATCACCATTTCCCCGGCCTCTAGGACTTACTGATTACCACCTCGTATGCCCCAGTTTCCACAGTTTTAACATATTCTGTAACTTATATTTGATTGTTGAACACTAAATTAGATCGCAGGGTTAGTTCGGGTACGATTCAGGTTCCATGATATTGACTAGGGGAAAACATGCAGACAAATTTGATATTTTCTCTCACTTTAGCAGGAGAAATCCCACACTTTCCTAGCCTGGCGGGGGAAATCCCGCCTCAGTGGCCCTTACAAAAACACAAACTTTGCCAACAATTTTTGGGGTTCCTATCTTCTCTATATTTCTCCTTGATTTCCCGACTATAACCTGAAATATAAGAAAGTCCATTTAGCTAGGACAATCTTTTTCTATCTTCCGTTTAACCCAACGAAGCACAAACATTGGAATTCCTTTTACATTATTTCAACACTACCATGCACATATCCCTAGGATATACCCAGATTTTCACGCGGTTATAAGTTGGTTGCAACACACTTCCAGATTTCTCGCTTACTAACCACACATAATTTATCTTGAGCGTTGCACCTAATCTTGTGACGACTTCCCTTTCATAAAAAGTTTCATGTTACCCAAGTAGTTACAACTTATAAACAAGTCCAAAATATTTAATTAGTTTATTCCATAGACAACTAGTACCGATCATCTATGCCTTATACGTTCACTAAGGCCAAGTACCAATTGGAACCTTCTCAGTTCGTAACTTGATTGTGTCCCTTCAGCTGGGACTACGACACCTAGTTCATTTCGTTGAGATAACAATTGGATTCTGGAGATGGCAATTGGAATCAACTCATACAACAAGCGACAATAGTAGTTAACGATCCCTAGAAAATTTCTAATTTCAACCATTAAACTTGGTCAAACCCAGTTCTCAAGTGCCTCGATCTTTAACTAATGGTACCCAACCCTTAATCAATCTTTAGGGAAAATAGATGCACCTTGCAATTGGTCAAAAATGTCATCTATCCGAGGCAATAGATACTTTTTCTAAATGGTGACCCTATTTAACATTCGATAGTCTATGCACATCTTCTCTTGCTAGTGATGGTGTTACCACTTTTGTTGCTGTAGTTCGGACTATAGACTGAATGAGGAAAGATACCAATTGGATTCAAGTCATAGAACGAAAGAGTAGAAAGAATTGAATTTTTCCTAAAGTCCTATATCCTCTCGAATAAAAGGACTTGTCCCAATATCTATCATAGTTATAAGAGGCTTCGTATACAATAATACCACGAGGAGTCCTTCACTATCCATCATTGATGTTTTAAAGACTTTGAGTTGAACAATTATGTTTATTGAGTATTTTACACTATATTGAGTTAAACTGTCATAGTAATAAGATCTTATGATTTAATTGTTGCATTTCAGTTTCCATTGTTATTGATTAAATCTTCCGCTAAGTATTGAGCCAGTCCAAGGGTTCACTTGGGGACCAACGATGGTTCTCAAGTGACACTAACGCCCAAGGTGGCTCGGGCGTGACAATTTTGGTATTAAATCACAAAGTTCAAGAGTCCAAGGGTGTCTATTAAGTCGTGTATGTAGATTCCAAGTTATAGGTGTGAAGTGAGCCATATATATAATTAGAGGGCTATAACATTTAGGGAATATTTCCCTTCCTTGTTACTCTCTTTAATGAGATAGAGTTCAATACTATAAAAGTTGCTTCTGATTTGTTCTTGCCTTATCTTTAAAGATTACACCTCTATGAAGAGCTTTTCGAGGTTGTCCTACAAGAAAAATATTGACCCTCAGGATCAATGGGTACCCAATGCACCAGAAGTGCAACCCCTTTAAGGAGAGGACACTAAATGTTAAGTTCTAGAATGCCATCTGAATGTTGAGTCACATTCTAGCAAACCATTTTTGTCAACAAAGAAGGGTTAGTCCGGATATGACTGATATATCTAAGGTCTGTGGGTTCTTGAGAATTAAAACTCCCAAATTCACATGATCAAATGTCACTGAGGATCCATAAAAAAACAAGGGTGTTACTAGGATCTGGTCAACCAATGGAAAAAGAGCAGGGCTGAAGGGGCCCCAATTGTGAGCTGGAATGTGTTTGAAAGTGTCTTTATGGGTTTTCTTTCTTTTAGGGCTTAGATAAGAAAAGGCAAGTGAATTTCTAAACTTGAAATAGGAAACCATGAGTGTGAATGATTACATCCTCAAGGTCACTCAACTGTCCCGATATGCTCCAAAGATTGTTGCTGATTTGAGAAGCAGGATGAGTCTATTTACATTTGGTACATCCTGCTTGTCAAGAAATGAGGGTAAGGTTACTAAATTGATAGGGGACGTGAACATAGAAAGTCTTATGATCCATGTGCAAAAGGTTGAGGAAGACAAGTTCCGCAATAAGAGGGACACAACAACAGGCAATGAGTCTAGTCAACAAAATACCATGAATGTGAGCCGGTCATCTTTTCAGTATAGGCCAACTAGGCCTGCTCCATAATCGGCTAGTGCACTTACAACAAATCATAGAGGTGACATTAGAAATTAGAATTCATAGAACTTCAGAGCTCAACCTACTCAGTATTAGGGTAGTTGTTACAAGGGGATAATTCGACTCTTACATGTGCTAAGTGTGGTAGAAACTACCTAAGAATGTGTAGTTGTTATAAGAGGCTAATTGGACTCTTACATGTGCTAAGTGTGGTATAAACTACCTAAAAATGTGTCGTGTTGGCTCCAATGATTGCTTCATGTGTGGGAAAACCGGTGACTTCACTAGAGAATTTCCAAAGAGCATGCAGGAAATGGTAATGGGGACAATAAAGCCCAACTGCCTTTAGTAGATCCAATAGATAAATTTTCTCCAAGAGGAGCTACTTCAGGGATAGAGGGAGGATAAAAACATGTATATGCTATTATTAGTCACCCAGAGCATGAGTATTCACCATATGTTATTACAGGTATGATCAAAGTCATTACTTTATATGTATATGCATTACTTGATATTGGTGCAAGTCTATCTTTTCTGACTTCATATGTAGATATGAGGTTTGATAGTCTTCCTAACGGCTTCTTAAACCCTTAAGTGTTTCCACACGCGTTGGCGAGGCCATTCTAGAAGAAAGAGTTTATCGTGATTCTATCATCTTTGTAAATCACAAGGACACCATGGTTGACTTAGTCGAGTTACACATGGTGGACTTTGATGTTATTATAGTATGGATTGATTTTATGTTTCTTATACCTTAGTTGATTGTAATTCTCAAGTTGTTAATTTTTAGTTTCTGAATGAGCCTACTTTAAAATGGGGGGAGTAGTTCGGCAATGCATAAGCGTTGTTTTATTTCATACCGCCAAAAATTTAGTCTCTAAGGGGTTCATACAGCATTTATTTCAAATTAAAGACTAGTGTTGAGACACTTGCCATTCAGTCGATTCCAATGTTAAGTGATTTTCTAGAGGTCTTTCCAGATGATGTTCCAGGGGTCTCTCGTGAGAGAAATAGAGTTTAGACTATACATTCCTCTCGATACTCGACCTATATCCATTCCACTATATAGAATGACTCTATCTGAGGTAAATGATTTAAAAGAACAGTTGAAAGATCTTCTCGATAAGGGCTTAATTTGAACCTAATGTCTCAACTTAGTGCGCTTTGGTATTATTTGTGAGGAAGAAAGATGGTTTTCTTAGGACGTGTATTGACTACTAACAATTGAACAAGGTCAATATCAATAGTAAATATCCACTTCCTAGAATTCATGATCTTTTTTTATCAACTTCACTGTGTCACTTGATTTTCTATGGTAGACCTTAGATCTGCAATCATCAGTTGAGAGTAAGGGAAAGAGACATCCCGAAGACAACATTCAGAGCCCGTTATGGTCATTTTGAGTTTCTTGATATGTATTTTGGTTTGACTAATGCTCCTGCAATATTCATGAATTATGAACAGAGTGTTTAAGATATATTTGGAAATGTTTGTTATTGTGTTTATTGATGGCATCCTAATTTATTCGAGAAGTAAGAAGGATTTTCCCAGCCATCTCAAAGTAGATCTAAAAACACTCAAAGATAGAGAGTTGTAAAGTAAATTTTCTAAATGTGAGTTTTGTTTTGAGTCAATGGAGTTCTTAGGACACATAGTGTCTGGTGAAGAGATGCGAGTTGGCACTCAAAAGATTGAAGCTGTGTAGAAAAGGCCCAGACCCACATCTCCAATTAATATAAGGAGTTTCTTGGGAATTGGGTGGTTACTATATAAGGTTTTTCGAGGGGCGTTCATCTGCTTCATCCTCATTTACCAAGTTGACTCAGAAGATAGTAAAGTTTCGATGGTCTAAAACTTTTGAGTAAAGCTTTTAGCAATGGGAAACCTAGTAAACTACTGCCCCAGTATTGACCCTACCATAGAGTACAAAAGGCTTTGTTATGTATTATGATTCATTCAGAATTGCACTTGGTTGTGTATTGATTCATAATGGTAGGTTATATCCTATGCCTCTAGACAACTTAAGATTAATTAGAAAACTTATCCAAAGTCATGATCTAGAGTTGGTTGTTGTAGTATTTGTTTTGAAAATATGTTTCACTATCTATACGGTGTTCATATAGATGTGTTCATTGATCACAAGAGTGTTCAGTATGTTTTTAGTCAGAAAGAACTCCATCTCAGAAAGAGAGGTGGTTAGAGTTGCTCAAGGATTACGACGTGAGTATCCTCTATCACCCAAACATGGAATGTAGTTGTTGATTCTTTGAGCAGATAACTGTTAAACGAATTACAAAAATTAATGAATGAAAACAAGGCGACAATAAAAGTAAAGAAAAAGATATATGTTGGGATTTATCAATCTTTTGGAGAGTTTTGTGTTTTCATTTTAATATGTTGAAATGTCTTTTTTCATTAGTGATATTTTTAATCACAATAATATGTTACTTAATTTTATTATTGTCTTTTTCAGTACTTTCAACTTTTTTGTCTCATTTATCTTATTCTTTTTATAAATTTGCACTATGAAGCCATGTGTAATTGATAAGCTGGTTAAAAACTTGAAATTTGATAAGTATTCATTTGTATATATGATATTATATATGAATATGAGTGAATGATTCATTTCTTTTTAAGAAAACACATAATAGTTGTTGTGACCTGCTTATTAAGCTATGATACATAAAGTTGTGAGCTGCTATCATTTTTCTTTATTTGGTATATAACAATTATGATGTTTTTACATTGCTCACTGAAATTTATTTTTTTGTGCATTTTTATTTTATGAATATATTTGATTAAATAAAAATCGTCAAACTTTATAGGATTGAATTAGAGAAGAGTCTGGTAAAGAAGATGTAATATATTTTTTTTGCAAATTATATATTGATTTTAGCTAAGTTATTATGTTTTAGACTCGGATGAAATCTGATCTATGAATTTAACATTTACTAAATGAACACAAACATCAATTCAACACAAATCATATAAACTATAAATATTTATTATACTAAGAGAAGTAAATATTGATATAATAAAGTTTTGTTTTCTTAAAATAACATATTTTACGATAAAATTGTGTCAGCATCAACTATTAATATAAAATTACAGCATCATATATAATTATAATTGCACTTCTATTACTCGATACAATTCATATTATTCATTTTAAATGTATAAAAGAAATTACATTTGAGTATATCTGTGCAATGTGTGGGTACATATGCTACTAATATATAATTGAAAGGTGATAGCAACGACTTGTCAGCAGTATCACAATGAGTCTCTACTTTTTAATTTTTAAATTAGCAATATTAAAAAATAATTATTCAATATTTTAATCAAAGAAAAAATAATATTTTAAAAGAAAAGTTAAAGTATTTTAACTAATCAGAATTGTCAGTTTTTTGTAATTAAAAAAAGTTATAGTTTTAAGAACAAATTATAGCCTTATATTTTCAGTTTTAACAAATACTAAATATACAATAATTTAAAGGCAAAAGTATTCATTACCCCCCTGAACTTGAAGCTTTTTCTTCAGTGTACACCCTAACTTTATTTTGTTTCAATTACCCCCCTGAACTTGCTTATTCATCGAACACGTACACCTTTTCTGTCCACCTGACATAGAAACTGAAATTAAACTCTACAAGGCGCGTGAGACAATGATTTTTCGCCACATCATAAAGTTACAACGGTAATATACGTAAAAAATCTATTTTTTCATTAATATTTGGCTTATTTTAAGAATTTTTCTCTCTCTGTTCTCTAGCTATTAATTCTTCTTTATCCCTTCTCCCTTTTCAAATTTCAGAATTTTCTCAAGGGCTTCGGGAATCCTCTTCTTGAAACACAATCCATCAAGTTCCAAATCAAATTTTTTCCTCTTATAGAAAAAATCTTTTGCATCTTCAATTCTAGGAGCTGCACCATATCTATAAATCAAATACCACAAGTTTTTTCATTAACCAAATTTTCTCTCTTAGACATTTCGTCAAGCACTTGGTTGAGTTCATCAAACGTCTCATACGACCAAGAATATCGAGAATTTCATTGAAAGATTCAGTATTTGGTGAATACCTACATGGATTTTCACATGCTAATATCCATTTGAAGAAGATAAAAGTTGGTTTCCAATCATAACGGTGTCGTTTAAGCACGTTTAGAACAAAATCTTCAGATATCGTGAAATTGCAATTACTTAGAGATTGAAAAATATCACTCACTGATTTATCTGCTTTATTCTTGAGAAGGGTCTGCACTTCCAACTCGCAGTTTTCTTCGTCGGATATTGTGTGCATTAGGAGATGAAAGCGACTCGTCATTTTGGGTTGAAAACTGTAGAAACGCTGAATTCTCCGGTAGAGTTCTTTAGTTGACATTCCCATGACCTTTCCGGTGGAACACGGGAAAAGTAGACTTTATTGCAATGAAAGCAAGATCAAACAAGAGCAAGTCATATAAGAGAGAGTTGGATTTGTGAATTGTGAAGGTTGATATTATCTAGGTGACAAAATATTTATCTTGGTGGCAAAATATTTAACTAGGTGGCAAAATATTTATCTAGGTGTTGTGCGCGTGTGGACACGATCGTAGTGAGTGGACAGAAAAGGTGTACGTGTTCGATGAATAAGCAAGTTCAGGGGGGTAATTGAAACAAAATAAAGTTTTGGTGTACACTGAATAAAAAGCTTCAAGTACAGGGGGGTAATGAATACTTTTGCCTAATTTAAATTATTATTATTATTATTATTATTATTATTATTATTATGTACCATAATTTAAAATACCACTCATGACTCGTTTATTGGAAGTTTTTAATTAAATTCAAAAGTAAAAATTTAAAGCAAAGTCAATAAGTTAGGTATATCTTAAGTAATTGGTCGTCCATGTAGCAAATTTCACCACAAAACTTGGTCTCTATACAATGCATGTTTTACTAACCCTTTCTTTTGACCCTAGATTACCCTTGTGGTAGATGGCTCAGGTTATTAAAAAGTGAATTATCACGCTAAATCTGCGTTGTTTAATCCCTTTCTCATTCATTACTTCCTTGGTCGGGCAAGTTAGAATGAGGCGAGTTCTAACATTGTACGCAGTTAAAATCATTCGAAAAGGAGGGATTAACAATACATGCATAATCACTAGTCCAGATTTACTTAATTATTAATTTTATGTTGTTAATTACTCATGGTTTCCACAACCCTAGTTATAGATTTAATCATTTATGCTTGAATTATTACAATTCATATTAGGGTTTGAAATATAAAATTATGAACTTATAATTAGAATCGATGAAATCCGAAATCATGAATTGAAGAACAAACACAAATTGCATAAATAAAAATTTGAAAATTAAATGTTGAAAGTGTTTGCAAAATAATTCCCAAAGCCAAAATAAAAGTTTCAAAAAAAGTCTAACAACCCAAAATTAAAATTAAACTAATATTGATATAAAATAAATCTTAAACCAAGTAGGAATAGTAAGCCTAAGGAAATTCGGGCTTGGAAGTGTCGTCCATGATTGGTCACCTATGACTCGCTACACAAACAACGACTTGTAGGTGACATCACCACTCAATAGTTGGTCAAATATATAATGGATACAAATGAAGGACATGACCTAAGGCTCATACGTCTATGAATGATATATCATGTACGCTCGTTTTTCATGTACTGGAACTCATGTTTTCTGAAGTCATCAATGGTTCTTCATCAACGGTCAGTAACTCAACTCATGGCTCGTCAGTAGCCTTCGTGGCTCGGCGCTTAGTAAATTTTTTTGAACCTTCACCTATGGCAGCCGCCTACTACTCGTTGAAGGGACAAAAATACGGAGGTGGGGCTCTTCTATTGCCACTTTGCGGCTATTTCAAAGCACTTAGACGCTACTACTCCAAGATCTATTCAATGTAAAATTCAATCAAAAATCATCACAACTAATTACAAACTGTCTAAGACTCACGCACAATGTCAATTTTATGCATCAAAGATATCAAAAGCGCAAGGTACATCAACACCCTTAAGTTCAAATCATTGCTTGTCCTCAAGCAACATAACAAACTCTAAACAATACTCATGTCGAAGCAACACACAAACATCAAGCAAGCACATGGCATTTTGTAAAAGTCGCCCTCTTCAATTATTTTTTCGAATAGTACAAAAATCTTTATTCAAATTAACAAGTAACTCATGAGGATCAATTTATAACATAAACATACCAATAGGCACATTCACATACACAATCAACAATCACCAACATACTAACTCTTTAACAATGGAACTGTTGCCCTTACCACAAAGAAATCCCTTTCGTCACACAGATTTTGATATTTTATTTAGTGTTTTCATAAACACTCACACTCAAAAGTAAATTCAAATACATTTTAAGCTCAGTTCCATATACATGCTCTTATTTTCTATGCTTTAACTTTCCAAAGTGCTCACTTAGGATCACCATAGGACTTTTTTAGCTTGTAAATAGGCTCAGGGTCAGAGATGGTATATTTGCTTATTAAGTGACTTTCCCTTCCCTCTTTGACATTCTATGGGCTATTTTACCTCTTTTATTACTAATTCTGATATTTTCTTATTTTCTACTCTTCTCCCTGATTTATTTTTGCACAATGTGATTTTTTACTTGATATTCTTGCGTGTTTAATCTTTTCTTTATTATTTAATTCAAGGATTATCATTCTTTTGTTTATATTTTTTCTATCACATCATACTTCTCAATACTTTTTTCTCATCATTTCTTTCTCTATAAACGACTCTTTTCACACCCTTTGTTTTGTTGTTTATCTTTACATTTGCAACCCGCAACTTATGTATTTTGTAGGAGTTGAGTTTCACGATATCCTAGGGAGGAACAGGGCAAAAATCAAGGCAAACATCAGACATATCCACCCTCAACATATGCTTTTAGCTTGGATTGAGATTAACAGTGTCAAAGGAGGAACCAAGGACCACGGCACACAAATATTTATGGAAGATGAGGCGGGTGTATTAAAAAAATGGTATTCATTAGGCTCAAACATTTAGATCAAATGAAGAATTTATTTATTTATATTGAAGACACTAATACGATATATGAAAAGTTTTTAAAACAATAAGCAACTCAATATATAGAAAATTAAATAGTAACTCAGTTTGTTTGCAAGGATACATGATAAAATCTATATATATATATATGAAAATACAAAGTAAAATTTGTGTATATGAAAACACAAAATACTTTTATTGGAGTTTATGTAACCAACAACCATCACTTTAGCGTTATGTGATGATACAACATTTCGCCTCACGCTACTAGGGTCTTCCTATACCTTGCCATGGTATAGAACCTAACTACTAAGTGGATATACATGTAGAAATAAGGAATCATCGAAAAAATATGAACTTTTCTATCCACGTTGACTACATGGTATGTTGGGATTGTGAGTTGTCTAAACTCTCCCCCATATAGATGTTGAATACTACTCCCAAAATATAACTACATCATATGTATAAAAACGTAACTCTTGAGAATACTTTGTTTTTTATATACTATTTAAAGAAAAGAACTTCACTCTTTATTTTTTCAAATCAATGCTCAAGTCTTTAAACAAGTTCAAATTGTGAAAACTTGTAAGAATAAAGTTCATGTCAAATTATTAACGTGAACGGCTCAATTAAAGGTTTTTAATAACCATCACTAGAACTCAATACTCGAGACTCAAAACTCAAAAATCAAGAACATTAATGGTAATACTCTCTTCAAGAATTTTTTACTCAAGGGTTCATATGGAATTATGGGCATGAATTATTCAACTCAAGGAATCAAAGATACTTCTCATCTCAAGGCTACTCGACTTATGGAGTTCATGCGGAATTATGGGTATGAACTACTCAACTCAAGGACTTCATGGATAATATGTATCAGCCCCATGATTAGGAATAAAATACCAAAATTAGTAGTAACTCTTTACTCAAGACTTAGAACTTGAAGATACTACTCCTCTCAAAGATACTCAAGTCATGGAGTTCATGTTGAATATATTGGCATGAACGACTCGACTCAACTCAAGAGTTTATATAACAATATGGAACACAGGTATAAATACCAGTGTTCTCATTCTCATACCTACTTCCTCAAACCTTAACTAAAATTGAAAATTGATCTAAAAAGGTTCAAAATTGAACTCAAATACTTTCTTGAACTCTACTCTTAACTCTTTCTTAAATTTGAAATATGAATTTAAGAATTATGATTAATGATATGAAGGATCTCGTGATGATAAAGTAGACTCATGAATATATTCTCCTTACTCTCATTCTCACTTACTTTAGTCTTGAAACAAGTTAGTAGAAATTGTAGAAGACTCCTCAAAATAACTCAAAGGGACTTCCTCAAAAGGTTGGAAAGAGCTCTCAAGACTTCACTCTTAAATCTAGCTTGAATTTGAATTATGAATTTAAAGTTTTCAATCATGTTATGAATGATTTCTAGGTGTTTCGAGGTAATTTAAAGGGGTTTAGAATCAAAAGGGAGTAAAGGTTGTTTAAAAGAACTCGAACGAATGAAACGACGTAAAATAGGTAGGGTAGGCAACCCTGGCTCACTGAGTGGCGTGGGCCACCAGCCCTCTACCTACAGAGATGTGGTTGGGTCGCACTGTCTAGCGTGGAGAGACAAGCCTTGACCCAGAAAACACCAACGACTCTCTTTGCTCGTTTACTCACCCAATTTCACCCATATATAAAAGGTTCTTCTCAAATCATTTGGATTTAATTTTTTAACATATGTACACACTAATCTACTCAATATAACTCTACTACTCACTTTCATATCAAGAACTCATCAAAACCCCAACAAACAAGCTATAGAATGAACTTCAAGAACACTTACCAAACACGCTTCAAGAAATTAAATCTCTCAATATTTACGGATATATTGTCAAAAGAAACTTAAGATTGTCATGTGGATGAAAACAAATAACACTATGGAATCTTACATACCTCTTAGGGATTAAACTCAAGGCAAAATTTGCAACCATACTTAAGAACCTCGACAAACAATTTGATCCTCTTCTCTTGTCTATTCTCTTCTTGAGCACTCAATTAACCCCCCCCCCCCCCCCCCGCGGGCGTATATTAGGATTACAAAACTGAACTCAATAGTATTAGAACCTTAAAACCTTACTAAAAATGAATTAAATCTTATTTGGTAAGGAAAACACCAAAATATCCCTCATATTTTTGGGTAGTGTTCCTTAATTGGACAACCTAACTTCAAACGAGTATATCTTCATACGAACTTGAATATTAGCAAACTCGGTGGAGTGGAAAGATGATTCAAAGACCTTTCATTGAATATATTTTACCGCACCTATATCATCATTTACTAAGAGTTAATGTTGTTTTGAAGTTGACCCAAACTTAAAGGAACTAAGGATTGACTTGAATGAATTTTCATTAGTTCTTTTTGAAACTCAATGTGCTACATCTAGTGAACTTAACACTTACGAAATTTGAAATTCCTTGGTAAAATCCTACTCAAGAAGATAGGATGGTTTGAGTCTTAGCTCAAAAAAATTTTAGGGTGTTACATTATCTCCCCCTTGGGATCATTCGTCCGCAAATTACGGTTGCATTAGGTATAGAATGTGGTTACTCTTACTAAGGTCAGAGTCTAATGTTATGATCTTACTATATTCAAGCTTCAAATCCTTAGGTCCAGGTTCTATACCTCTCTATGGGGAATTTCATCCCAAGATTATTACTCATTAACACCACATTGTGCTCATATGTAGAATCATCTTAAGTTTAACAACAGCACATTCAAGCTTAGTACTTCTACCAACTTCATGGACGCCTACTAACAATATCCTTCAGAGGCAACTAAAGGATCTCATTTAACTATTTCTCATAGTAAAAGCCAACCTCCTCTTTTATAACCATTGATAGAATTATCAAACCATCATCATCACAATAAAATCATCAACCTTCTCCTTTTAACATTACTCCACTACTAAAGGACCTCTGAAAATGATATCTCTCATGCTCCTTTAAACTCATTACTATATTACTCTCAAACACTTGACTAGATTTCTCATCTTTTCATCTACCCCTTAGGTCTAAACCAGATACTTGAAAGCTATGGACTTATTCAATTATATCTAACTGGTCTACATTCTCTTTTACTCTAGTACTCGGGAGTAGTTTATCTCATGGCTACAAAACTCTCTATAGGTGGGTAGTAAGACCTCTTTCTAATGTGTTTCTCTTAACCACTTCTAATTACATACCACCTTTGTACAACATGTAATGCTCTTTTTACTCTTGTGGCTTAGCCAAACTTCACTACCCTTATCGACATGTTAGTGCCTCTCACTTGTACCGCTCATATTTATTGTAGCTAACATCTCAATTCCTCACCTACTCTATGTCAAGGCTACCAGATCAAATTTCAATACTAACATTACTACCCTCATGTTTCCATTCTTTGGATCAAGACACTTATCTCAAATTCAAACTTAATGTTCATTACTAAACCCGAATACCAATATGATTTATCTCCTACTATACTACACATTATTACTTAATCATTTCTATAGAACGTCATGACCCTCTCAAATATATCGTGATCCTAGAGTATATCTAATACTTCATGAATGGTCTGTGCTTCTATTCAACACATATATTTAACCTCCTCTAACACGATGTCACCTCGATCGTAAATGTACTCTACTTAATATATATATATATATATATATATATATATAGGGTTTTCCATCCCTAATAAAAATGGATGAGATGAATGTGCATTTCCCACTGAATGTTAAGAAATCTACTGTATCGGATGAAGATACAGCTAGTCCGGTTCAAACGGTAGCCGATAAAGACTTATCAAATCCGTTTATGGCTGTCACTTTGCTAAAAAATGAAAATGAAGAAAGTTCATCTTCTTCTCAGAATAAACGAAGATTACCACTATCTTTTACCCAAAACCTGAAACAGAAAACTAAAGACATAGAATTTCTCATTACCAAAACAGTAGAAAAACTACTCAAACAAAAACAGGAACAAGACAAATACATGATTAAAGACCCAAGCTCAATTCCAAGCCAAAAAAGTAGTCAAGAAAATTCAGAAGAAAACTTAGAAACAATGCAATTTGCCCAAGATCCTAATGATGATGACTCTGGGATGAATTTTGATTTTATAGGATTACATAACTTAGACACATAGTAAATATATATATATATATATATATATATATATATATATAATAATAAGAAAATAAAATAATAATAATAATAATAATAATAATAACAATAAAATTATGCAATCAAGAGGGGTGCTTCTTTAGACAATCTGTGAGTCCCACTTTACTCACTACCACACATCTGTGGAAAAAATGTTGGGACACACTTTAAAGGATAAGACAGATACCATACTACAAGGAATAATACAAGAAAAGGAACATCATAATACGAGGATATATTTCAATAATATATTTCAATATAATAAGTGGTGTGTTTGTTATTTGATGAAACTTTTGATTGTAAAATCCTACTAAGTACTCCTTCACTCTCTTGTTCATTATGTAGTTTTCAGTATAAGTTTCTAGTAATCTTCCCTTTTTTTTGGACTTTGTCCATTAATGAATTGATTTTTACTGTTCATTTCTTTTGCTTAGCTTTTGTTCCTAATTGCAGTCTTCTTTAACCACACCCCGAATATGGTCATTAATAGTTCTTCCTGAAGAACATTTACTATGACCTATCAGATTCCTAGGAATTTACAGGTTAATCCATCGATGCTTTTTAGGGGCTAAGAGACTAACCATATACTAAGTAACATAGATTCATATTAAAGAAAATATATTAAACATTTTTTACATAAAGTAAACAAGCATAATTTACATATATGAGAAGTTACTAGATCTTAAAGATGAAAACTTACATAATTAACGGAGTGAAGTTTCCCTTTTGGAAAACTCGAAAACTTACAGAAAAATAACTTCTTCAAACTTAGTAAAATCTTTATATTACAAAGGACTTTTTTATGCTAGGGATTTTTGGAAAGGAATTTCTGATATTTTTTTACTATGGATTTTTTATTCTTCTTGTTGTTGTTCTTCTTCTTCTCTTGATAATGTCTGCTTTTATAGAGATCCTCGGACTTCAAACTTTGAATTTCAAATGAAAAAGGAATCTTATCATCTCAATCGGGTACACTTCTGGGCCCCATCGTCACGTGAAATGATGTTTCTTTTCTTGCATTATTGTCCTTGTAGTCTTGTATCTGTCTTATCCTTTTAAGTGTGTCCCAACAGTTTTTCCACAGATGTGTAGTACTGAGTAAAGTTGGACTCACAGATTGTCTAAAGAAGCACCCCTCTTAATTGCATAATTTTATTTTTATTATTATTATTATTATTATTATTATTATTATTATTATTATTATTATTATTATTATTATTATTATTATTATTATTACTCTTATTATTATTATTATTATTATTATTACTCTTATTATTATTATTATTATTATTATTTTATTATTTTTTTACCATGTGTCAATTATGAAATGCTATATAATCAAAACTCATTCCAGAGTGATCATCATTAGGATCTTGGGAATATTGCATTGTTTCTAAGTTTTCTTCTGAATTTTCCTGTTTACTTTTTTGCTTGGAATTGGTCTTGGGTCTTTAATCATGTATTTTTCTTGTTCCTGTTTTTGTTTGAGTAGTTTTTCTACTGTTTTGGTAATGAGAAATTTTATGTCTTTAGTTTTCTGGGCCTTTTTAGTTTTCTGTTTCAGGTTTTGGGTAAAAGATAGCGGTAGTTTTCATCTATTCTGAGAAGAAGATGAACTTTATTCATTTTCACTTTTTGGCAAAGTGATAGTCATAAACGGATTTGATAAGTCTTTACCGGCTAACGTTTGAACTGGACTAGCTGTATCTTCATCCGATACAGTAGATTTCTTAACATTAAGTAGGGAATGAACACCCATCTCATCCATTTTTATTAGGGATGGAAAACCCTGTATATCTGCTGAATTTGTACATCTTGTTTAGTTTGACCTTTGCTATCCATTCTTCGGAGTCTTTCTCTGAGCTTGGCATTTTCTCGAATTAAATCTTCATTTCTTAAATTTAGCCTTTTGAATGCTTCGGTCATGGATGAGCAATGATCACAGAATATTACTTTGTCTGTATCCTTTTGGATGTTGTATTGTGGAGTTTCATATGGGTTTTGTCTAAGGGCTGGAGAAATATAGTAATTTGGTCCTAATATCCCTCTAGCATAGTCTAAAGCTTCTTTAAAATCATTAATGCCTTTAAAAAGAGGTTTTTGAAAAACTTTAATAGAGTCTAAAACTTCTATCCATGTCTGAAAAACACCATTTGTTTTACCATGAATTACCACATAATATTTAAATCTATTTTATTTATTTTTGTTAGTAAAATAATATCCTAAAGCATTTAAAATGGAAATTACGTATTTAATGTCTTCTTTATTATGTGTTATCCATATATTATCAATAAGACATTTTTATTGTTTGTCTAGTTGGCAGTTAGACAAATGTATGAATGTCCAATTAGACGGTTCATATGCTATTAAGTTTTGTTGTCCAAACTGCAGTCTTTCTATTCTGACATCATCAATATTTTCTAGAGGCCTAAAATGTAAATTTGATAATACTGTCTGTTTGTAAGAGTCTGCAAAATCTGAGGTTGAAGGTTTAACTCTTTTACCTTTGTCTAGTAATAGTGGTCTCATTCTGTAAAGTTTAAACTTTTATTAGTAATCTGCTTAATTGATTGGCTATATGATTATCATTTCCTTTTATATGCGCAAATATTATAGATTGATAAATAGATATAGTATCTAAAAAATTTAACCATCGTCTTCTACTACTATTCTTTTCATTAATTTTCTGATGAAATTTGACTATAGCTTCACAATCTGTCCATATTAATATTTCTTGTTTGTCTAAAATGTATATTCTAAAACTGCTTAAGCCATATATTACAGCTAGGATTTCAATATTTATGCTATCTTTATTTCATTTTTCTTTATATTTTCCACTTTAGTAGGCACATATTTTTTCTTCTTTGTTAGGACTATATTTATGAGGTCTAGCTTTCAATACTGCTCCCCATCCTTCAAAACTACCATCTGTTTCAATAATTAAATAATCTCATTCCAAAGGCATATTAAGATCTGAAATATTTTTTATTTTATCCTTTATTTTTTGTACTAATTTTATATCTTCTATATTAAAATTTCTTTGTCATTTGCTTCCTGTCTTAGAATATAATGGTCCTGCAAGTTTTCCTAAATCTTTAATAAATTGTCTAGCATAGTTTATTATTCCTAAAAAAAATTGTAAGTCTTTTAAACTATTTAATCTATCTGGTATATTTAAGGATTTTTTGGCTATATGAGGTTGTAGTTTTATTTTTCCTTCTCCTAATATAATTCCTAAAAAAATTAGGGATAATGCCCAAGTACCCCCTTAACCTATGCCCGAAATCTCAGAGACACACTTATACTATACTAAGGTCCTATTACCCCCATGAACTTATTTTATTAATAATTTTTTACCCCTTTTTAGTTTACGTGGCACTATCTTGTGGGCCCAACGATGGTTGACTTTTTTTTCGAACTAGTGCCTCGTAGGCTAAAATGGGATAGAAAATTACGTATAAAATAAGTTCAGGGGGATAATAGGACCTTAGCATAATATAAATGTGTCTCTGGGATTTCGGGCATAGGTTGAGGGGGTACTTGGATATTTTCCCAAAAATTTATGTAATTTTGACATAATTCCATTTTCTTTTTACTAATTATTATCCCATAATTAACAAATAACCTAAACACCGTTTGTAAATGTCCTTAATGTTCTTTTATATCCTTGTTGAATACTAATATATCATCTACGTATACTAAGACAAACCTTTTGTATTCTCCAAATATTTTATCCATTTTTCTTTGAAAAATTTGAGGCGCAGTTTTTAAACCAAATGGAATGACTAACCATTCAAAATGTCATTCTGGACATGTAAAGGCTGTCCATTCAATACTATTCGGATGCATTTTTATCTATCAGTATTCTGATTTACAATCAAACTTACTAAATATTCTTTTTTCTTGTATTCTATTTATTAGTTCTATTTTATCTGATAATTTGTATCCATTTGTTTTAATGTTATCGATTAGTCTTTTATAATTTATTACCATTCTAGCTTTTCCTCTCACTATTTAATTATGTTTTCTTACCATAAATGCTGTTGATCTATGTTTTGAGGTTGATCTTTTTATTACTCCTAATTCTAATAGCTCGTTAACTTGTATAGTAAAATCTTCCAGATCTTGATTAGTTGCTTCTATGGCAACAGTTTTTATTATATATTCGGGGTTTATAATGTCTAGTTTACACACAATTTTGTTATTTTTACAATGTTTTAAGGGCTCTCCGCCTATTATTTCTATTTGATCTACGATTTTTATAATACTATCTAAGTCTTGTTGATTTTTTATTTGTCCTATTTTCTGAATTCCTGTTTTAAAATTATATAATTCTGTTGGTATTTCTATTAAGACATAATTTTTGTCTAAATTATCCAAGTCTTCTAATTCTTCTATTTCTGATAAATTTTCAGATATTATATTACAACCTGTCTTACTACATGTTGAATTATCTTTACAATCATCACAACATTTTTCTTTTGATTTATGTCTTATTTTAGTATTAGGTTTACGAGTTAAAACCGATGTATGAGTGATACTCTTCAGAAAAATTATTCCATCACTTGTTATAATAGTGTCTCCTTTATTATGGAATATAAAATCTATTCCTAATACAAAATCTATACTTATATTCAAGTTTCTTACCTATATTTTATCCATTTTATAAGTAGGTTTATAGAATTCTGAACATGTGTTTAAAAAACTAACATGTGCTTTATCTATATAGTGTCTATATACATTATGTGTTCCATACATTTGCATGGATGCGAGCGGCTATGCTAATGTTTTTATTAGTTCAGGAGGTACTATTTTCTTATTGATGATGCTTTTAGTACATCCCGAATCTACTAGCGCTAAGGTTTCTATTTCGTATTCTCCTAATTGAAGTCTTGTTAATACTTTAACAGTATTTATTTTTTTATCTTCACTGCGTATTAAGGTGTTAAATTCTACATTCATTAATTCTTGATTGTCTATTGATAATCGTGATTCAACATGTTTTCCTTTTTCTAATGTTATTCTTCTTCTTCTAATTCTTTTACTTTTGTTTCTAGACTTAATACTTGAAGGTTTGTTAAAGGTTCATTTATATATATTTCTTTTTTGTTTTGGATTATTAGTCCTAGTTGGTTTTCTATGCAATTTATGCATCCTTAATAAGAACATTTATTATATTTAGCTCTTTTATTTTTGCTAGTATACTATTTGCACCAACAACATGGATTACTATGTAAACCTTTGTCTTTTTCAAAATCATGTTCGCCTTCTATTATGTTCATAAAATTAACTTGTAAATCATCTAAATTCAGGTCTTCTAGTCATATTTCATTAATTAGTTCTTCTCCTTCTGAAATGGAGGAACTCTCTGTGTTAGTCTGTTCTTCTACATCGATACTTACTACAGAGTAAATACTCTCATTATCTGACATATATTCGTCTACATTTAATAATGCTTCATTAAATTCTTCTACTAGTTGAGCATTTCTAGTTTTTGTGTTATCTCTTTTAGGACAAGTATTTGTCAAATGTTCTATACTTCCACATGTGAAACATTCTAAATTATTTTTAGAGTTTTTATCTGTTTTGTATTTTCTAACATGTCTTTCTCTATTTAGATATGGTTTTCTAGCCGAAGATTTTCTGAGAAATTATCCTTTCTTACTATATCTTTTATTATATTGTGGTTTATATTTTTTATACTTTTTTCTTGTATATTGGCCTTTATCATAGCTTTGAGCAGTGTATATTACATCTTTACAGAAATTCATCTCATTTTATTTTAATTGTTTTTATATTTGTAGGTGCGTGCACTTTTCTTGTAGTATTTCCATTATATATTGTATCCTATGTCCTATTGACCATTAAGCCTGAGGATTTTGTAATACTCCTTCTCGTTTACTCCATTTGTCTTTTATATCTCTTCCTAAAGCTCCAGGCAATTTATTAAATAACTTTTTTCCTAGATCTTGATCGAAAGCATTACCACTAATTGTACAGTAGTAAAAATAATCATTTAAGAATATCTTTATATAATACCAGTTACTTATACTCAACTGTTCTAATTTTATTACCACATTTCTTTGTAGTGTTACTAATCCACTATTAGGGTCTTCTCCTGTTATTAGTGTATGAATTTTATTTGTAAAGTTATATGGATTTGGTCCTAATGATACCAAGTATTGGAACTCTTGTGAGAATTCTACCTAATAAGCTTCCCATAATGCTTTAGTGGATTCTCCTAAAAAGGTTTCTAATTACTTATACATAGTTTCTACATCTATTTAAGTATAATTTTTTATGAAATCTGCTAAAACAATTCATTTTCATAAATCTATTACTGAATTTCATCTTTGTGGATCATGTGCTGCTATATTTAATATTTTTCCTTTACTTCCTCCTTCTTGTAGTATTATTGGTTCTTCTATAGGCATTCTTTTTCCTATTGGTTTTAGATTTGCTGGGGATTATCACCCTGTCTATACACTCTTCTACGTGGTATATTTACAGTACTATTGTCTGCAGTATATCCTTGTACTGTTGTTCTTTGGAATGGGTTACTTGAGCTTGCTGACTCCATTAATTCTTTTTGGCTAATTATAGATTCTAACTCAGTTGTCTCACTATCACTTTCTTGTATTTCTTTTATTATATTATTAGATTTTTCTAATTTTTCTTGTAATATTTTTTCTAATCTATAGCCTCTATTATCTGTCCTGAATTCACATATTTTAAAATGAGATGTTAACTTTTCTAAGTCTAAATTTCCTAGTTTACATCCTTTACATTTAAACAGTTTATTTATGTTGCTATAACTTATCCCTTTTGCTTTTTCTATTACTAGATCTACTGCAAATTCTTCTTCTAATATTACTTCAATGTTCATTCCTTCTAATGGTACTTCTTCCACGATACTTTCTTCTTCTATATCTCTCTGTGTTACATATTTATAATCTGTAAATCTAATCGACGGTTCACCCTTAGAATTTATGTACATTAGATGAGAATCAGGAATTAAGCTTTCTCTTTTCTTAAATCATCTAATTTCCAATCTAATTTTGCATATTCTTCAGGATTTATCTTTATATGTTTTACTAGTTTTATTCCTTTATTTCCCATTACTTCTACTACATTTTTTATTTGTAATTTAAATCTAGTATTACTATTGTTTGTTATTTTTCCTAAAAATCCTATGCGCATTAGTAGGTTTTTTCCATTTTGCATTTCTTCATATCCTTTAGATAGTATTCCTATTTTAATATGTTTTCCAAATCTTTTAGATTCATCATGAAGTCTGGACTTATATAAAATATTCCTCCGTTATTTGTCATATCTACCTCAGTTAATTCAATAATTGATTTTTTTAGGTATGACCATCTGTCATCATATATTACAATTAATTTTATTGTTCATAAATTTTTTCTAGTTAACCCCTTAACACCTATTATTATTAATCCCATATGCATTAATTCTTTTCTTATTTTATTTAGTTCTATTAGGTATTCTGAATTTATAAGATTTAGGGATACCAAATTATTTCCTATTACTGATAATTGTTCTTCTCTATAGTGCCTATATAATTGAGATATGTTGAGGTAATTTGTATTATATAAAACTTTAGGGTTTAATAATCTTAATTGATATTGTTGAAAAATTTGTATATCTTTATCCATATCTATGTTTCATCTAATTGTTGATTGTTTTCTTCTCTAGTTATTTTATTTAATATTCTTGATATAAAATTGTTACCTATGCTATTTCAGGAGTAGCTTGGTCTAGGTCTTTCTAATACTTCTTCATTTCTTGATCTAGCTGAAAAAAATGTCCATTTCTTTTGTTTCTTTATTGTTTTTCTCTTTGTAGAGTGATTTCTATTTTAGCTAATTTTTCTATTAATTTCTCTACCTCTGTTATATTTTCTCTTTTTTCTTTAAAATTTTTATCTATTTTATTATTTATTTGTAAGAATAGTGTTATTATTATATTATTTTGTTTTATGATAACTTGATATGATTTTGAAGATGGATTAACATCTTTGTAATCTGTAGGAAGAGTCATTCTTTTTTCTATTAACGTGGTATCTTCTTTGTGTGTCTTAGTTTCTGCTAAGACTATCATGAAAGAACTATTTCTTTTAGTAATGCTGATTCTGTTTTAATCTCTTGTATTTTTATAATTAATGTATTATAACTTCTTTTTTTGGTTTATTTTTTACTTCGCTTAATTTTTTATTTAATTCAATTCGTTGTTACATAATATAATCTAAATTACCCTCTATTTTGTTAAAAAATTTTTTTTGTCTATTTTGAGTTTCTTCTTGTTTACCTAGTAATGTTATAATTTTATTATTATGTTCTCTAATTTTTCGCTAAAATTTATTATTAAGTCTATTAGGGTATTATATTAAGAGTCTTCTGTAGTGTGTAAGCAGTGTCCTCCGTTTTCAAAATTGCACTTTATTACACTATCGTCTTTTAGCCTTCTAAATTTCTTTTCTATATTTATTTGTAAATCTAAATATTCTAGGTTTTTTAGAGAAGCTATTTTTACTATATTCTATCCTAAAGTTGTTATTTTACATTGTTCCCTATAGTCTTTTATTCTTTTAGTAAAAATATAAATTTTATCTCTAATTTTTTGTAATTCCCACTTTAAAGCACTTATATATTTTTCGTCTGTATGTCTTTGTAAATAGAAATTTTCTGGTGTATATAATTGATTCTCGTAAATATTTAAGTATTCTATTATAGCTTTTTCTATTTTTTGTAATATTTGTTTTTCTTCTATTTCTCTATATAAATACCAATGATTTATTCTTATACTTCTAGAAGAAGGATGTTTTCTCATAAAACTTGTAGCCTTTAATCTGGATATTTTTTAATCTAAGGTGTCTTAATATCTTGTATTCTAATTTTTTAATTAAAAATAATAGATTATTTAGTTTTTGACTATTATTTAATTTTATTTCTTCTAAATATTTTGTATATTCAAGATATAAACCTAATAATTCATGTTTAACCTTACCATATTCTTTAATATTTTTATGGGGCCTTCTCATATATGTTTATCCTATGGGGCTATTATAAAAAGATCTATTTTTAAAATATTTTATCCTTGCTATAGTCTCTCTAATTTCTTGATTTACCTCATCTATTTTTATGCTAACTTTACCTTTTTTCTTGTCTTACTATTGTCTGGAGTGTTCTTAACGAGAATTTATATAAATATGTTAAAGATAAACGTAATTCTAATCCACTATTAGGGTCTTCTCCTGTTATTAGTGTATGAATTTTATTTGCAAAGTTATATGGATTTGGTCCTAATGATACCAAGTATTGGAAATTTTGTAGGAATTCTACCTTATAGGATGCCCATAATGCTTTAGTGGATTCTCCTAAAAAGGTTTCTATATACTTATGCATAGTTTCTACATCTGTTTCACTATAATTTTTTATGAAATCTGCTACAACAATTCCTTTCATAAATCTATTACTAAATTCCATCTTTGTGGATAAAGTGCTGATATATTTAATATTTTTCCTTTACTTTCTTCTTCTTGCAGTAGTATTGGTTCTTCTATAGGCATCTTTTTCCTATCGGTTTTAGCTTTGTTGGGGAACATCACCCTGTCTATACACTCTTCTACATGGTATATTTCCAGTACTATTGTCTGCAGTATATCTTTGTTCTATTATTCTTTGGAATGGTCTACTTGAGCTTGCTGACTCCATTAATTCTTTTTGGCTAATTATAGATTCTAACTCAGTTGTCTCTCGATCACTTTCTTGTATTTCTTTTATTATTATTATTATTATATTATTATTATTATTATTATTATTATTATTTTATTACTGTACAATTAGTGGTAATGCTTTCGAGCAAGATCTAGGAAAAAAGTTATTTAATAAATTGCCCGGAGCTTTAGGAAGAGAAATAGAAGAAAAATGGAGTAAACGAGAAGGAGTATTACAAAAGCCTCAGGCTAAATGGTCAATAGGACATAAGATACAACATATAATGGAAATACTACAAGAAAAGTGCACGCACCTACAAATACAAAAATAATTAAAATAAAATGAGATGAATTTCTGTAAAGATGTAATATACACTGCTCAAAGCTTTGATAAAGATCAATAAAAAAGAAAAAAGTATAAAAAATATAAACCACAATATATTAAAAGATACAGTAAGAAAGGATACTTTCTCAAAAAATATTCGGCTAGAAAATCAAATCTAAATAGAGATAGACATGTTAGAAAATACAGAACATATACAAACAATAAAAATAAGATAGAATGTTTCACATGTGGAAGTATAGAACATTTGACAAATATTTGTCCTAAAAGATATAACACAAAAACTAGAAATGCTCAACTAGTAGAAGAATTTAATGAAGCATTATTAAATGTAGACGAATATATGTCAGATAATGAGTATTTACTCTATAGTAAGTATTGATGTAGAAGAACAGACTAAAGAAGAGAGTTCGTCCAATTCAGAAGGAGAAGAACTAATTAATGAAATAGGACTAGAAGACCTGAATATAGATGATTAACAAGTTAATTTTATGAACATAATCGAATGCGAACATGATTTTAAAAAAGACACAAGTTTAGATATTAATCCATGTTGTTGGTGCAAATGGTATCCTAGCAAAAATAAAAGAGCTAAATATAATAAATGTTTTAATGAAGGATGCATAAATTGCATAGAAAACCAACTAGGACTAATAATCCAAAATAAAAAAGAAATATATATAAATGAATCTTTAATAAACCTTAAAGTATTAAGTCTAGAAACAAAAGTAAAAGAATAAGAAGACAGAATAATAACATTAGAAAAAGGAAAACATGTTGAATCACGATCATCAATAGACAATCAAGAATCAATGAATGTAGAATTTAACACCTTAATATGCAATGAAGATAAAAAATTAAATAATGTTAAAGTATTAACAAGACTTCAATTAGGAGAATACGAAATAGAAACCTTAGTGCTAGTAGATTCGGGATGTACTAAAAGCATCCTCAATAAGAAAATAGTACCTCCATAACTAATAAAAACTTTAGCAAAGCAGCTCGCAGCCATACAAATGGATGGAACACATTATGTATACAGACACTATATAGATAAAGCACATGTTAGTTTTTTAAATACATGTTCAAAAATTCTATAAACCTACTTATAAAATGGATAAAATATGAATAAGAGACTTGAATATAAGTGTAGATTTTGTATTAGGACTATGTTTTATATTACATAATAAAGGAGGCACTATTATAACAAGTTATGGAGTAATTTTTCTGAAGAGTATCACTCATACATCGATTTTAACTAGTAAATCTTATACTAAAATAAGACATAAATCAAAAGAAAAATGTTGTGATGATTGTAGAGATAATTCAACATGTAGTAAGATAGGTTGTAATATAATATCTGAAAATTTATCAGAAATACAAGAATTAGAAGACTTGGATAATTTAGCCAAAAATTATGTCTTAATAGAAATAGCAACAAAATTAAATAATTTTAAAACAGAAATTCAGAAAATAGGACAAATAAAAAATGAACAAGAGAGTGAAGGAGTACTGAGTAGGATTTTACAATAGAATGTTTAATTAAATAACAAACACACCACTTATTATATTGAAATATATTATTGAAATATACCCTCATATTATTTTGGTATTAGAGCAAGGTTGTCCAGTAAGACCTACATTTGTATATGAAAAGACATATATATTTTAAAACAATAATTGTCATAAATAAAAATCTAATTTCAGAAAGACAAAATTTAAAATTATTAAAATCATATAAAAATCACTAGAAAATCATCTAGCTACTTTAGAATTACGTTTATTTTTAACATATTTATATAAATTCTCGTTAAAAGCACTCTAGACAGTAGTAAGACAAGAAAAAAGTAAAGTTAGAATAAAGATAAATTACGTAAATAAAGAAATTAGAGAGTCTATAGCAAGCATAAAATATTTTTAAAATAGTTCTTTTTACAATAGCCCTATAGGATAAACATATATGAGAAGGCCCCAATAAAATACTAAAGAATATCGTAAGGTTAAACAAGAATTATTAGGTTTATATCTTGAATATACAAAATATTTAGAAGAAATAAAATTAAAAATAATAGTCAAAAATTGAATAATCTATTATTTTTAATTAAAAAATTAGAATACAAGCTATTAAGACACCTTAGATCAAGAAATATCCAAATTAGAGGCTACAAGTTTTATGAGAAAACATCCTTCTACTAGAAGTATAAGAATAAATCATTGGTATTTATATAGAGAACTAGATGAAAAACAAAGATTACAAAAAATAGAAAAAGCTACAATAGAATACTTAAATATATACGAGAATCAATTATATACACCAGAAAATTTCTATTTACAAAGACATATCGACGAAGAATATATAAGTGCTTTAAAGTGGGAATTACATGGAATTAGAGATAAAATTTATATTTTTACTAAAAGAATAAAAGACTATTGGGAACAGTGTAGAATAACAACTTTAGGATAGAATATAGTAAAAATAGCTTCTCTAAATAACCTAGAATATTTAAATTTACAAATAAATATAAAAAAGAAATTTAGAAGGCTAAAAGACGATAGTGTAACAAAGTGCAATTTTGAAAACGGAGGACACCGCTTACACACTACAGAACACTCTCAATATAATACCCTAATAGACTTAATAATAAATTTTAGCAAAAAAATTAGAGAACCTAATAATAAAATTATAACATTACTTGGTAAAAAAGAAGAAACTCAAAATAGACAAAAATATTTTTTAACAAAATAGAGGGTAATTTAGAGTATATTAAGGAACAAGGAATTCAATTAAATAAAAACTTAAGCGAACTAAAAAACAAACAACAAAAAGAAGAAAAAGAAATCCATAGTAAAAAAAATGTCACAAATTCCTTTCCAAAAATCCCTAGCATAAAAAAGTCCTAATATAAAGTTTGTACTAAGTTTGAAGAAGTTATTTTTCTGTAAGTTTTTGGGTTTTTCGAAAGGGAAACTTCACTCCGTTATTTATGTAAGTTTTAATCTTCAAGATCTAGTAACTTCACATATATGTAAATTATAATTGTTTATTTTATGTAAAAAAAATTTAATATATTTTCTTTAATATGAATCTATGTTACTTTATATATGGTTAGTCTCTTAGCCCCTAAAAAGCATCGATGAATTAACCTGTAAATTCCTAGGAATGTGATAGGTCATAGTAAATGTTCTTAAGGAAGAACTATTAATGATCATATCCGGGGTGTGGTTAAAGAAGACTGCAATTAGGAACAAAAGCTAAGCGAAAGAAATGAATAGTAACAATAGATTCATTAATGGACAAAGTCCAAAAAAAAGGGAAGAATACTAGAAACTTATACAGAAAACTACATAATGAACAAGAGAGTGAAGGAGTACTGAGTAGGATTTTACAATAGAAAGTTTCATCAAATAACAAACACACCACTTATTATATTGAAATATATTATTAACATGTAGACTAGAAACTCTTACTCGACCTCCTATCACAAAATCTTCACAACTCATCACTTCTTAGACCACCCATAAGAAAAACTACATGCCAATAACCTAATGAGTCCATGACTATAATAACATAATTTGCCCTATCATTATCTCCCTTCCGTATATCTTTATACCTCTGCATACTTTCCCCTAACTCTAGCCATTGTCACTACTACAACTCATGATCTTGAAACTCATGCTATCTTTTTGGGTGAAAATACTACCTAAGCTAACACACTTTCTCATAAAAATCTCAATTGAAACGAGGCTTAGAGAAGAGAGTACGAGTCACTTATAGCTTAAAAAACAATTTATATGAATATGATTGTATTTTCTTGAACTCAACATTTAACTCACTCATGGGCTTCTCTCAAGCCCCTCTGCAATATCATGACCTAATGAAGACTCTACCTAAGAATAACTCATCCACAAGGATTTTTCAACTTGATATTCAACCACCTTTTAGATGAGGGGCAACTGAATGAATCTGAGAAACTCATGAGTACTAATGAATCTCTATGACATTTATCTATTTTATGATTAAGAAGTATGAAATAAGGGGAAAATTTTCTTAAATGTCTACAGTCACTTATTTATAGAGGTGGGACCCTTACAACCACAAATCAAATCCTACTTTACATTGTTTTATAGACACCCTAGGTCATTTCAACTCTATGCTCTAATATCAAGTTTGTCACGATCCGAGCCTACACCGTAGATGTAGACGATACTTGATAACCATTACTAGTCCTCAAGCGAACTCTCATTCTGGCAGACTAGAAGAGGAAGACTACCACAAGCATACAAAGCTCTAAAATTAAATAAAATTTAGTGTAATTTAAATACAAAGATTTAAATCAAATGAAAAACTCTAAATAAAATAATATATTCAACTCGTCACAAAATAGGCAACTTAATTCTTCAAAACATTTAACAAATTAAATGAACATACTTCTTAAACTCTATTGTCTATCTATGAAGACTCTAAATAATAAAGATATACATCGGGACAAGACCCACGATATCCTAACCAAATTGAAAAGTAAATCAAATCCTTCGGAAGCAATGAGGCTCACATGAGCTAGCTAGAACTTAACATAGTATCAATAAAGCTCATGTTGATGAACATGAATACTTGTATCTGCATCAGGAAATGATACAGGACAAATGGCTCAACACATGGAATGTACTAGCATGTAAAGGGAATTTTAAATCATAAACATAAGCTTGAACTTTGATAAAAAGGAAACTTACTCAACTAAAATCGACTCGCCTAACTAAACTCAACTGAAAGAAACATAGTTCAACTTAATGATAACATATTCAACTAAGTGAAATAAGGCTAAACTCAATTATTAGATATTCAACTGTATGAATGAGGCTCAAATCGATTGTAACACACTCAAATCTGGGTACTCAACTCTGGATACTTAACTAAAAATAAAGAAACAATAGAAATGCAATATATGGAAATCTTTTAAAATAGTAGAAAGCAACTTAATGTGTAGAACAATGCAATAAGTCAGTTAGTATGCAAGGATACAAGATAAACTTTGTTAGTACATCAAAATACAAAGTAAACTCTGTGTTTATAAGAATACAAAATACTTCTGTGGGAGTTTCTCTAAGAGACAACCATGACCTTAGAGATATATGATGAAATATTGTGTTGCCTGACGCTTCTAGGGTCGTCCTATACCTTTCCAGGATATAGAACCTAACTACTAAGTGGATCTACTAGTGTATTATAAAAACCATTAAGGAATCATCTAAAAATTATGACTCTTTGTACCCATGTTGGCTACATGATTTATGGGGGGTTTTAGTTGTCTAAAATCTCTCTCTCTCTTTCTCATGTTGGTTCTCAATACTACTCCCAAAATATAACTATCTCATATGTATAAAAACATTACCCTTTCTGTGGTTTGAGACAATTACTAAAAAACTAGAACAAAGGCTCTCTAGGGAATCAATGTTTCCTCTTTTGCTTAATTGTGAAAGCATTTACTCTTAACTAAAAAAAACTATCTCAAAGGCTCTTTTGAAAATCGGCGTTTCCTTTCTTGACTAGATGTGAAAAAAAAGCTCTTAGGAATACTTAGTTCCCATATACTCTTAACAATAAAATAAACTTACTCTTGTTTTTTATCAACTTAATGCTCACTTCCTCTAAACAAGTTTAGAAAAAATTGTAAAAGACTTCTCAAATAACGTTCATGCGGAGTTATGGACCTGAACGACACAATTTATGGTTTTTGATAACCATCAATCAGAGTCAATACTCGATACATAACAACTCAAAACTCATGAAATTTAATGGTAATACTCACTTCAAGAATTCTTAACTCAGAGGGCTAATTTTCTTTGGTAGTCTCGCATGTATTCTAGATTAAAAGAATCGCGTGAGAGGGTTGAAAAGGAAGCTCGAATGAAGTGAGAGGATGGATGTAATTCAGTTCAACCTAAAAGGAGAGGGAAATTCTTTTTATTACGTTTGATCTCGGTAAATCCTAAAGACCTTGTTGCTTTAGTCAAAGAACTGCCCTGCAATGGCGAGAAAATGCATCTTCCATACCATCATGGCACACCAAACGAAGAAGAGTTGCTAATCCGGATAGGAAGCGTAGGAAAACCAAGAAAATAGCAAGTATGGCTATGAGAACACGATAAGGCGATGGTACAACTGTGGAATAAAAGTTGTGCCTCGTCAAGAAGCTTTATTTGTAAAACTCCGTATCCAAAACAGACCAAAAATCATGTTTTTAGAAATCTGCTGGTGCAATCCACGTTCACTATCGACGGACCTTAGTCTTATCTACAACTGTGCATCCGTTATTTGCCACTGAAACTCCCCCAAAACCCAATTCAGGAAATTTGGCTAAGTCTCGACCCAAGGACAAACCTACGGTCGATAGCTTAGACTATGGTCCGTAGTCTGTGTCCGGGGGATCAAGACCTCATTTACATTAGCTTCTGAAAAGAACCACGGTTGAATAACACGCACCGTCGTTTGATCTATGGTGCGTATGTCTGACCATAAGTGAAATTTAGCAGTCAGTTAGGGGGAAATGTTGTTGGGTCAACTTCAAATGGTCATAACTATTAGCACAAGATGAATTAGGTGGTCCATAACCTACGAAATGATAGATAATTGAATTATCTTTACATAGACCATGAGGTTGCGAAGGTCCAACCACCGAGTAAAATGTTATTCCATTTTAGTAAAGGCATGTCGAGCAAACTCAATTTACGGACCCAAACGACGGACCGTCGATGGATGATGGCCTGCCAGTTTAGGTCGTCATTAGGCCCGACAGTAAAATTTCTAGGGGTATTTGGTCGTTCCCTTCTTTATTTAAATCGTAGGATACGTCGTTTAAGCCCTAAATAATCAGATTTTACTCAGTTTAAGCCTAGAAATATAACAAGAACTTACCTAAGTCAAAATCATAAATCCAAGACTTAGAAAAGTAGAAGCAAGAAAGGAGAATAAGGTCAAGAACCCTAGTTCAAGAACGGAACAAGGTTCCATCAGTTCCAACCCCGAAGTCTAACTATTTCTCCGTAGATTTCATCACCAGGCATGTGAGATTTCACTAGTGGGTTCCTTTCACCCATTAGATCCGTAGTTTTTAGTTAGTTCTTCATTCTCTTATCATGATTAAACCTAGGGTTTCTAGAATTACAGAAAATTATCACAAATTAATTAAATATATGCTCCCAATCAGATTGTAAAGTTATTATTCAGTTTATCCAGAACCCTAGCTATGTAATTTCTTTAGTTCTTGAACTACAAATGCTAGGTCAGATATTTTAGTTATTTCAGATATACATTTCTTAGTTATTAATACATCATTATCAGATTAATTGTTGCATTCTCAGTTACCATGTTCTGTTTTGAGCTATCCAGTATTTATAGAAATTCAGTCATAATATGTTAATCACTTAACTCATTGGGAGCATAATACCGAGTTGGACTAAGGTTCAGTGTACCCAATAGTCCCAGAACTACTAGCCAAGTAGGTTGTAAGTCCTCTCAGTGGGAATCAGTTTAGTGATCACGCCAGCATGCCTTTATACCTCTAGCAGGGTATATTGGGTCCTCTCGATGGGGTGTATATATCAGACTCCACATTTAGCTCATGTAGTTTTATTATCGGTTATTGGTCGCTCCTATAGTTCAGACAGACTCTATTGCGTTGACCATATTTAAAGTTCAGTTAGTATTCAGTCTCAGCATGTTATAAATTTGTTCATTGCATCCATTTAGCTCAGAATTTAGTATATCATGTTTAGAATACTATACTTCATTTTGTTCTTGTTCACTTATGTTTTTATTTAAGCTTTACTCTATGCTACATGCTCAGTGCCTTTCATGTACTGACGCATACGTGCTCTACATCTTCTCGTGATGTAGGTTCAGGTTTTCAGTATCAAGATCATGCTTAGATCGATTCCTAATCTCCGATTCAGCAGAATCAGTGGTGAATCCTCATTCTCTTAGGACAATAGTCATGAGTTTCTTTTAGTATTTTGGTCTTTTAGTTTCACTTTTTTCTAGACTTAGTTGGGGCCTGTCCCAACTTTTCTAGTGATTTGGAGGCTTATTTTTTGACATAGTTAGTTTCAACTTAGTATTTAGTTAATATTTTATTTATATTAAACTCATCACTTTTCAAATATCTCAGTTATCAAATATAGGTATTCCCAATATTTTCATTTTAAATTGTGGTTTAGTTTCCACATTCAGTTTGTTATCTTTAGTATAGTCATGATATTGCCAATAGAGTTAACTTGGGATTACTTGTGGTCCTAGGTTGTGTGTCCACGTCTCAGGGATAGCTCGGGGTGTGACACATCTTGCATGTGGATTCCAATTCCATATCTATGACAAAATTGTGGGTTTATGACCTTTTTTATGCCTATAGGTTAGAAGTCTCGAGCTAAAACAATATGAATCCAATCATCAAGGAACTTGTTTTATTTTTATTCATTATTGCTTTCTTTCATCAGTATCTCGTTAAACATGTATTGTGAGGAATGGAAATTTTTTCTATCTATTGATAATGCTTCATGTAGAATTATGGGCATGAACTATTCAACTAAAGGACTCAAAGATACTTCTCATCTCAATGCTACTCGACTCATAGGGTTCATGCAGAATTATGGGCATGAACTACTCAACTCAAGGACTTCATGAGTAATATGTATCAGCCCCATGATTAGGAATAAAATACAAAAATTATTAGGAACTCAATACTCAAGACTTAGAACTTTAAGATACTAATCCTCTCAAAGATACTCAACTGATGGAGTTCATGTGAATTTATAGGCATGAAAGACTTGACTCAAGAGTCTGTATAACAATATGGAATTCGGGTTTACGAATCTTTTAATTCTCATACTTACTTCCTCAAAACATAGCGCATATTGATAATAAATCTCAAAGGATTCAAAATTGAACTCAAAGACTTTCTTGAACTCTACTCTTAACTCTTACTTAAATTTGAATTATGAAATCAAGAGTTATGATTAATGATATAAAGGATCTCGTTATGATAAATTAGACTCATTAATACATTATCCTCACTCTCATACTCACTTGCTTGAGTCTTGAAACAAGTTATTAGAAATTGTAGAAGACTCAAAGATATTTTCTCAAAAGGTTGGAGAAAACTCTAAACAGTTGACTCTAAACCCTACCTTAAACATGAATTATGAATTTTAGGTTATGATACAGGTTATGACTGATTTCTAGGTGTTCAGAAGTAGTGCAAAGTTTTTGCGATCAAATGAGAGTAAAGGTCCCTCAAAAAGACTTCAAAAAGAAGAAACAATAAAAAAAAAGGGTGGGCAGGTAACCCTGGTGGACTAAGTGGCATGGAGTGCATGATCTCTACCTACAGAGGTGTGGTTGAGGTGTACTCGCTTGGTTGGGGAACCAAGACCCAACCCAAAAAACACCAGTGACTTTCATTACTTATTTTCTCACCCAATTTTGCCTAGATCCGAATGGTTTCTTCTCCAATAACTAGGATGCGATTTCTTAACATAAGTACACACTAATATATTCACTGAAAATCTAAAAACACTCAGTTTCATCTCAAGAGCTCATAGAAACCCCAACAAAACAAGATTAAGAATGAACTTTGAGAACACTTATCAAGAACTATTATATAAATTAATTTGCTCAATAATTATGGATAGATTTCAAAAGAAACTTATGATTGGCATCTAGGTGACCAAACCCAACACTATGGAAACTTAAATACCTCTTAGGTATCAAACCCATGGCGAAATTCTAAAACAATACTCAAGAACCTCGACGAACGTGTTGATCCTCTCCTCATTTCTCGTATTTTCTCTTCTTGAGCTCTCAAATAAAACCCTAGGTGTATATAAGGACTATTAAAATGAAATTAATAGTATTAGACCCTTAAAACCTTACTTAAAACAAATTATATCTGATTTGGTAAGGAAAAGACCAAAATAACCCTCATATTTTTGCATAGCTTCCTTAATTGGACATCCCAACTTCAAACCTGTGTCTCCATCATACAAACTAAAAAAATTAGCAAACTCAGTCACGTAGGAATGATAATTAAAGTACCTTTAATTAAATATCTTGTAGCCCACCTAACTCATCATGTACTCTGACTTATAGTTGTTTGAAGTTAACCCAAAACATAAAGGGACCTAGGAATGACTTGAATGTATTTTCTTTAGTTCTTTTTGAAACTCAAGTTGCTTCATCTAGTTCCCTTAACACTCAAGAAATTTCAAATTTTTTGTTAAAATCCTACTCACAACGAAGGATGGTTTGAGACTTAGCTCAAAAAAATTATGGGGTGTTACATATGCCTTGACCAGTATTATTGTGTTTTTAATCTTTGCTCTATATAATGCACTCTCAATATATTCCAATAACTGATGCATACTCTACACTACAGCCTTTCATAATGTAGGTTCAAGTACTAAACGTCCATACCAATCATATATCGGTACCCGATCTTCATTTCATTAATTTCAGTGGTGAGTCCTCATTCTTCGATGAAAATAGTAATATATTCTTCAGATATATAGTCTTTTCATTTTAGTTTCAATTAAATTTAGAGTAAGTTGGGGCATGTCCCAAAAACTTTAGTCACTCTAGGCCTTTTCATTCATAGTATTAAATTCAGGTTTAGCTTTTCTGTAATTGTTCAGTAGCACTAAACTCTTCTAATTTTATATACATTCAGATTAGTATTAGGTATTCCCTACTTTCAGTTAATTATGGTTTTATACTTCCGCATAGTATATTTGTTCACAAATTTTTAGTATGTTTATGATATGCCAGCTTAGGGTTAGTTTGGGGTCACTCGTGATCCTAGGTCCTGTGTTTATGTCCAGGGCCTATCCTCAGGGTGGAATAAACTTGGCATCAGAGAATTAGGTTCAATAATCCTAGGGTGTATGAAATCCTCACTCAGTAGAATCCTGTTCATGGGTCTAAAGTACACCACATCTAATGAGAGGGAGGCTACAAAGTGTTTTATGAAAACTTCATTTTCTTTGCTACTATTGTCACGCGTAAAGGTATGACCGAACTTCTCGTTCTAATTTTAATGCGCTACATATCATGTATCCTCATAGACCTTACCCAAGGAATGATAATGCAATCCCTCTAATCGCAGACTATAAGGTTTCAAACGCAATATTTTGGAATGTGATTCATCTTTTGGCTCTGAGTGTTACTAATCAAAACAATCAGTAGGTCCTAGTTTCTAATAATAATAAAGGTGAATCAGTGGTAGCTAGGATACGAGATTTTGTTAGGATGAATCCACCTAATTTAGGGTCACAATTTGGTAAGGACCCACATAACATTATTGATAAGGTCAAGAAAATCCTTGGAGTAATGCAAGTGGCTGGTAATAATAGGGTAGACTTTGCATCCTACTAGCTTAAGGATGTAGCTCACATTTGGTTTACTCAATGAAAAGAAAACAAGGACACGGATGCAGTTCCTATGACTAGGGAGTGTTTCACTAGAGCTTTTTTAGAAAGTATCTTACCAAGGGAGTTGAGAGAATCTAAGGCACAAGAGTTCAAGAATTTGAGACAAGGTTCCATGTCAGTCCAAGAGTACAGACTTAAGTTCATCCAATTTTTTAGGTATGCTCCACATGTGGTTGTCGATCCAAAGGCACATATAAGTAAGTTTCTATTTACGGTATTCGACTTAGTGAAGACAAAGTGCAAAAATGTTATGTTATTTGAGGGTATGGTCTCTAGGCTCATGAATGATACTCACCAGGTTAAGGGTGATAAGCTTAAGGAAATAGCTAAGGTTAACAAGAAAGCTACAACACTGAACTATGAGCACTAAGTCACAGAAGAGAGTTTCAAGAAATAGGACCTATCCCATTTGTTGAATCTTTGGTAAGAACCATCCAGGGGAGTGTCTTTTATGCAAGGAAGGATCTTTGGGTGTAGTCAGTTTGGTCATATAGTGAAGAATTGTCCTTCTGCCATGCAGGGACATGGAGGTAATGAAGCATGGATCAGTCTACAATCCCAACAACATAAATGGGTCTCCCAACTCAGTAGGGTGTATCATTTGGTACAAATGGCTGTCACCTCCAGGGGGGTCAATGCCATCCGAACTCGCAAGGACTAGGAAGACTCTCCTAATGTTGTCACTGTTACATTACAAGTCTTTCATTTAGATGTTTATGCATTGTTAAATCCAGGGGCTACTCTTACCTTTGTAACTCTCTTTATAACAGATCTTTGGTGTCAATCCAGGAACTCTTTAAGAACCCTTCTCAGTCTCTACTCCAATCGGTGACCCAGTTAGAGATAGATAGTCACAATGAAATTTCCCGGTGACTATATCTTAGAAAATCTTTTCAGTAGATCTTGTAGCGTTAAAATGGTATATTTCGATATCGTTCTTAGCATGAAATGGTTAAATATCTGTGGTACCACATTCGATTATAGAATTAGGATCAATTGGTTTCAGTTTCAAGCAAGTCAGTCATATAATGGAAGAGTGGTAGCTCAGTGCTTATAAGTCAAATTATGTCTTACCTTAAGGCCAGAATTGGTGATCTAGAGGGTTGTATAGCACATATTGAGGAAAAGCGGAAGGAATTAGCAAAAGATGTTCACCGGCTTGCTTATTTAGGAGTTAGTCTTATGAACACATTATATGGAGGTGTGATAGTTAAGAATATATCGGAACCTTCAGTATATCATGTTCAGAATACTATACTTGCTTTTGTACTTTTTCAGTAATGTATTTATTTCAGCTTTACTCTATCCTACATGCTCAGTACCTTTCAAGTACTGATGCATACGAGCGCTACATCTTCTCATAATGTAAATACAGGTTTCAGTATCCAGATCATGCTTAGATCAATTCCCGATCTCTAGTTCAGCAGAATCAGTGGTGAGTCCTTATTCTTTTAGGACAATAGTCATGAGTTTGTTTTAGTATATTTGGTCTTTTAGTTTTAGTTTTTGCTAGACTTATCTGGGGCTTGTCTCAGCATTTCTAGTGAGTTAGAGGCTTATTTTAAGACATAATTAGTTTCAACTTAATATTGTGTTAATAATTTTTGTATTAAAATCATAAGTTTTCAAATATATCAGTTATCAAATATGGTTGTTCCCCCCTTTTTCATTTTAAATTATGATTTAGCATCAGCATTTAGTTTGTTATCTTTAGTATGCTCATGATCATGCCAGCAAGTTTAGATTGGGATTAGTTGTGGTCCTAGGTATCGTGTTTGTGTCTCTGAGGTAGCTCAGAGCATGAAAATTGGTATCAGAGAACTAGATTTAAGTGTCCTAGGATGTCTGAGAAGCCACACTAAGTAGAGTCTTTCATGGGTGTGAAGTGCACCGCATCTAATGAAAGAGGGAAGCTATGAAGTGTTTTAGTAAACACTTCACTTTGTTAGTCTTGTAGGATCTAATTCCATTCTAACTCAACGTTGTACATTTTTATTCATGCCTCCTCATAGAGATAACACCAAGAATTCGAATGCCAAGAATGCAAACTCAGCTCCTCCAGCCCAAGATCAGAAAATCTCCAATTCAGAATTGAAGATTGCCATTCAGATCATGGCTCAGAGTGTTTTCAACCAGAACAATCAGCAGGCCCAAGCTCATGTGAATGAAAAGGATTGATCAACAGCAGCTAAGGTTATGATAAATTTGCATGAGTTCTTAGGATCACAAACTAATGAAGATCCCTATAATTTCTTAGATGAGATCAAGAAGATCTTTGAGGTGATGGAGGTCAATGGGAATGTTCGGGTTGAGTTGGCACCATACCAGCTGAAAGATGTTTTTCATATCTTGTACACTCAGTGAAAGGAAAATAAGGGTCCTGATGCAGCTCCTAGGATTGCTTTACTAAGACCTTTCTGGACAAGTTTTTCCCAATAGAGTTGAGAGAAGCAAAGGCTCGAGAATTCCTAAATTTAAGGAAGGGAAACATGACGTTCCAAGAGTATGGTCTATAGTTTAACCAACTCTATAGGTGTGCTCCTCACATGGTTGTTGACTCTAGGGATTAGATGAATAAGTTCTTGTATGAAGTTTCAAATTTGGTGAAAATTGAGTGCAAAAATGCTATGTTACTAGGAGGTATGAACATCTATAGGCTTATGACTCATGCTCCCAGCAGGTGGAGGGTGATAAACTTAGGAACAATCTATGTAAAATAAGAAGGATATGATGGGAAACGCTAACTATTCTCAACAAAAATTGGGTGGTGGAAATTGCTCGCAGAGTCCAAAGAAATTTTCAGCCCCAGCCCCTTCATCAACTAGTATTCCATCCTACAAGAACAGGTATGATCAGAATGTTAGGGAACCAGGCTCTAAGTCTCAGGGAAGTGTGTCAGGCACCGAGACTTACCCCACTTGCCCTAAGTGTAATAAGAACCATCTAGGAGATTGCCTTGCAGTAGAGAAAGGATGCTTTGGGTGTGGTCAATCTGGTCAGGGGTTGAGGGATTGTCCATCTAGACAAGTTCAAGGAGGTGGTAATGGTAGAGCTCTATATACAACTTCAGCACAACCAACAAGTCGCCCGACTCAGCAAGGTAAATCATCTGGTATAGGTGGCGGTCAGCGCCAGAATAGGTTGTATGATCTTCAGGATCGCCAGGATTATGAAGGTTTTCCTGATGTAGTTACTAGTATATTACGAGTATTTGACCTCAATGTTTATACATTGTTAGATCCAGGGGCCACTCTTTCCTCTGTAACTTCTTACAGAGTAGTCCAATTCAGTGTTAGTCCAGAAACTCTCTTAGGACCTCTCTAAGTCTCTACTCCTTTTGGTGACTCAATCGTAGCAAGATGGGTATACAGAAATTGCCCTATCACAGACTCTCGGAAATTCACCTCATCAGATCTTGTAGAGTTATAAATGGTACACTTTGATGTTATTCCAGGCATAGATTGGCTACATTCCTATTATGCCTCAGTCGATTGTAGAACGAGGATTGTTTCTTTTCAGTTTTTAGATGAACCAATCTTATAGTGGAAAGGTGGTATCTTAGCGGCTATGGGTCTATTTATTTCTTACGTTAAGGCTTCAAATATGATCTCTAAGGGTTTTTATCTATCATCTAATTTAGGTTAAGGACTCTAGCTCTGAAACTCCAACTCTTTAGTTAGTCCCAGTAGTCAATGAGTTTGCAGAAGTGTTTCCAAAAGATCTTCTTGGAGTCCCTCCCGAAACGGAAATCAACTTTGGAATTGATCTCCTACAAGATACCAAACCTATTTCTATTCCTCCATATAGAATGGCTTCAGGAATGGCACCAATGTTGTTTGTAAAGAAGAAAGATGGGTCTATTAGAATGTGCATTGACTATAGACATTTAAACAAGGTCACAATCAAGAATAAGTATCCCATTCCCCGGATTTATGACTTAATTGAACAACTTTAGGTGCTAGCCATTTCTTGAAGATAAACCTCAGATCAAGTTATCATTAGCTTAGAGTCAAGGATACTGAACTTTTGAAGACAGCCTTTAGGACTCTGTATGGCCATTATGAATTTGTAGTTATGTCGTTTGGGCTAACCAATGCTTCTGGAGCTTTCATGGATTTGACAAACAGAGTGTTCAAACACTACTTGGACTTGTTTGTTATCGCCTTTACTAATGATATCCTCATTTACTCAAGGAATGAAGAAGAAGAAGTGAGTCATCTGAGATTTGTCTGCAGACTCTCAAAGATAACATGTTATTCACAAAGTTTATAAAATGTGAGTTCTGGTTGAAATCCATTGCTTTCCTTCGTCACATTGTATCTAGCGAGGGGAACCGAGTGGATTCGCAGAAGATAGAAGCAGTGAAACAACGACCTAAACCTACCTTTGCTACAGATATCAGAAGTTTCTTAGGACTAATAGGTTATTACAAAAGGTTCTTGGAAGGATTTTCATACATAGGATCACCATTGACTAGGTTTAATAAAAAATTGGTCAAGTTTCAACGGTCAGATGATTGTGAGAAAAGCTTTGCAGAATTGAAAATTAGATTGACTATAGCTCATGTCTTGACTCTACCAGAGGGTTCAGATGGCTATATGATCTATTTTGATGAATACAGAGTTGCCCTAGGTTATATGTTGATGCAGTGAGATAAGATTATAGCTTATGCTTTTAGACAACTTAAGGTCCTTAAGAAGAACTATCCAACTCATGACCTCGATCTTGAAGTAGTGGTGTTTGCACTCAATATATAAAGACACTACTTGTATGGTCTTCATGTAGATGTGTTCAGTGACCATAAGAATCTTTAGTATGTGTTCACCCAGAAAGATTTGAATCTTCGCCAGAGGAGATGGCTTGAGTTTCTTAATGATTATGATATGAGTGAGCATTACCATCCTATCAAGGTAAATACTAAAGACAAGTTCTAAGTCATATTCCCCAGCAACGACTCTATTCTTGATAAAGTTCAAATATACTTCTTGAAAAGAAATATAAACGATCGTATGTAATATAATTATCCAACTATGAGTCGGGGTCAATCCCACAGAGAATATGGAAGAATACAATCAATAGCAAATATTTAACTCGATAGTCGTTATATAAAAATGGGGGGGGGGTTTAAATTGAAATAAAAATAAAAGAATTAAAAATAGCTTTGAACTAAGTATTTATTTATATCCAAATTAATAAAAATAACTAGGGACGTGTTCCCCATAAGCTCATAATGTTGTAATCCTAGTAATAACAACTCTTTCATAGTGTAATACATGCAAAGTTATAAGTTAGGTATCTCAAATTTCTTGGTCCGGCAACTAGAGAATTTCACCCCGCACCTTGGTCTGGCTATGTGTGTATAATATACTAACCCTTACAATTACCTCATATTAGAGATCATAATCGATGTATAGCTTAGTTATTACTTCACACCAATGGACACTAGCCTATTAGATAGTATCTCACTAAATCTATGTTGATAATTCTTTTCTTATTAACTACCTTCTTGGTCCGGCAAATAGCAACAAGGTGATTTCTAACGTTGGTAACTGTTAAAAAGACTTCTTAACGAAAGAATTATCAATACATGCAAAAACCTATTTGAGAATTGCTTAATTACTATTCATACTTTGTTAATGGCTCATGATTCCCACAAACCTTGTTGTGGAGTTTAACCACTCATTATCTCAAAACACAACCAAAATTTATTAAAATAAATATGTTTGTGTTAGTAATAGAAGGTTAAGAACAATAGCTAAACTATCTTTTATTAATCACGAATAAAAATAAATAATAAAGGAGACGAAAGAATAAACTACAATTCTCCGACCTCCACGGCTCTTACAAAGCTCCAAAGCTAGAAGAAAATTTATATTATGTCTTGTATCTTGTTTCTTCGTTTCCTCAAATAATAATTTTTACGTCCTATTTATAGATTTAAAAAATCTTAAATAAAATAATCGAGTCCAAACAAATTAGGAAATCAAAACCTGATAGGAGCTGAATTCCGTAAATTATTTGTTCTTTCTATAATATACTGATGTCGTCACCTTACAAGGAATTGGATGGCTTAGCTGCTGACACGTGGCAGCTGTAAAACAGCCTGAGAATTGAAATTCTTAATTTGAGCAGCAATTTCTATATATATAAATATATTATTTTATTCAATTTAATCCACTAAAATGTTTGCCTGACTTCGTTCGTCAACCTTCCATCTTTAATTCATTTGAGTTCCAAACTTCTTCATTTTCCCACCAAATTAATCCTACGAATAAAAAATATGCAGTATCGCACAATCCACAGAATTTATGCTCAAAACAAAATTATAAATGTCCGATAAATAATGATAAAAATGTGTATGTTTGCCTCGCATCATTAGGCTCATCCAAAGAACAGCCCAAGGACCCAATTGACGAAGCCACAGAAGGTCCATCGATGGACCTAATGGGCGTCGATTGTGGTCATGTTGCAGGCTGTTGGAAGCTGCCTGGCGAGTGTTTCATTAAAGGGGTGAATGGGAAATTCACCCCACGTCCTAACCTGACCCTATTAGGTTTATTTGGTTATTTTTGGGTGTGTTGAAGGGATAAAAAACGTGATCAACCCCACTCCCAATACAATTCACCAAATTAGACTTTTTCCTCGAAAAATATTCTCTCTAGAACCTCCATTGAAGGTGAAGCTCAAGAAAAACTTGGAGCTTGGATTCATATGGTTTCTTCATCAGGTTTTGGAGGTTTTATTCTATATTAAGGTATGGTAATCCTTCATCTCTAATTAACCTTTCACTTGGGGAGTTCATCAAAAAGTTTTTCAATGAAGTTCCATGATCAAATCTCTTCTTCTTCAATATAGACATGGGTTATTTATAAAAACATTTTCAAAGGCTTAATCATGATTAATTGATGATAATATATTTTAACGTGAAATTCAATCTAATTGCATGATGAACCCATGTCCCTTCCCAAACTTGATTTAGCCCTTGCATGGGCATTGTGATCGTTTGTTAATAGTTGAATTGTTATTCTATTACGTTGAATTGCTCATGTCTACTGTTATTTAAGTATATTGATGATGAATTTTTTATCAATGATCTAATTGGATTAATGTATGAAGATTTGAACATGACTAGCTTAGGTATCTATGTGTTCATTGTACCATTGTAAGTATAATGTATAAAATTGGAATTCAATTATGATAGGATGCTTGTAGATACTGCCTTGTTTTGTTTATTGATGAATTATGGGTATAAACCCAAGGTGTATCAATGTGTGATAGTTTGAATAGGATTAACCTATGTAAAATTATCTTCCATAAATTCCTAAGATGAGGCATGCTTACAGTGATTTCGAGTTTATTGGCAATTGAGTAGGATCTTGTTTAGGCTATAATTTCTTAAACTACTGACCTACATGTAAATTATTTATGAATTTTCATTGATAATCAATACTAGGGAAATTTGTTAATGATCTATACCTATCTATTCTCTAGAGTAATGGTGATTTTTTGCACTAGTTGTATCATGATCTTGTAACAATATCTACATGGTTTCTTTCACGATTCCAGTACATTTAGATACTTCCCTATACATGTATGTTTATAAAAAAAAGTGTATTGATCAATGTTGATCAAAAGGGTTGATGAATTGGTAATGTCTACTCTTTCTCTCTACCTTGCTATATTATTGTAGTTGATGAAGCCTTGTATGGCATCGTGTGGTATGGTCCACTTATTGTGGTGGTGCTTACATTACTGTCATTATATATGTGATGTGATCATGGCCTTGAAGGCAAATTATATAATGAATATGTGTTGGTGATAATGACCCAATGTTAAGTATCATGCCTAGTTTCCTATTCTAGTTGTGATCTAGGTTGTATGGCTATTGTGTATGCATGTGTATGACAATGTTGGGGTTTGATTAGGTTCTTCCTTAGATGAGTATAAATGGTTAATTCTCCCTCGTCCATGTACCCCTATGTGAGTATGTGAATAATTAAGTTTAGGATTCCTAAATGTAATGTGAAGATTGTCTTGTCTCCTTTGCTAAATTGTGTTGTAGGGTATATGCTTGAAAGGGTAATGCGGTCCTAAGATGATGATTGCCTCAATGTGTTTTTAATAGTCATTACGTGATCGTGTTGACCAATGTACACGCACACTCACACATTATGCATGCTTATCATCTAGTAAAGGTTCATAGTATCTAATGAAAAGTTGATCTCACATTCACTAAATGTCTACGACTATTCATGTAAGGTAAATGTATGTGAAGTATGTTATGTATGATGACTTGATAGGTGTACTAGTATGGTCAAGGGTATGGGACCTTGTTTATGCATTGCATCTCTGTAATTTGAATGAATAGATCCTAGGTGTAGTCTCTTATGTGCATGGATATGAATGCATTAGTATGTTATGAACATGTCTTTATATGATATAATGTGAAGTATGTGGTATCATGAAGTATGATTATACCTAGTGTCTAAATGTGTTTATATGAAAGCATGGCTCATATAGTTATACTTGTAAAATTTGCATGAATGAAGTAAAGTATGAACATGTGTGGTCTAAAGATGTTATGTAAAAGGTTTGCTCAAATGTAGGTGCACACACATATATGATGATCTAGTCAATAGAGAAGCTCTTGGAAGGTGTTCTCAAGAGTATCCTAAACTAGATATGTGCTTGAATTGCTATGTCCATGTTATATAGGTTGATTAAAGGACTTCTCATCTATAACCAATGAGCTAAGCATATGAACAGTGTATCTCCTATAGCCTATGTTTTATGAAGTAAAGTTAATGAAGGATTTCTAATAAAGGAACTTAGCTTAGCACCGAGTGAACTTGAAGTGAGGGGTATCCCTTCCCCTTATACGAAGGTAGGTCAACATAATACTCATGAGGTGGATAACTACAATGACTCAATAGGCATAAAGAGGGTTCCAAAAGTGAATAATCATAATGCCCCATTTTGGCATAAAGAGGGTTTTCACATATATGCCTCCAAGTTTCCATAACTATGTTGCCTTATAGGATCTAGAAAGTTATATCATTTAATACGATAGCATGATACTCATGTCTTACCTTAGCCAGTAAGATAACCTATTTTGGTGTTAGGGGGTGACACAAATTCCATGTTTGGCTCACATGGTCTTATTATTGGTTAAGGCTATATTTTCCCTAAAGTAAAATGGACAATGGAAGTAAAGTAAGGACCCTAAATAGGATAACCTAAGGTTAGTTGCTTAGTGTAGGTGGGGGATGGGACTTCACCTATGCATTGCACAAGTGGCTCTAGAAGGAAGTTCTAGGGAGGTATTCTAATGCATATGTCTATCTATATGTTCCTTATGCATGACTTTGTAATATTTGTCTACTTGTTGTGATGAAGTGCATCGTATCAGTTTTAATGGATCTATGTTATGTGGTCTTGTCCTTATATGCACTATGTTAGTCTTAATGACTATATGATGAGGGTCTTGTTAACATGAATGAAGTTGCCTTCACTTACTTATTGATGCATGAAATAGAGTATTAAGGCTTGTGGTATTATGATAGGTGTACTAAGTATATGTGAGGTTATGGGGCTTCACATTTACATTGCACTAGCAGACTTAGAGTAGGATTGTGAGTAAGGTCTTATAATGTATTGATGTGAAGTGCAATTTGTATATGTGCAAAGTAGATAGAATTCACTGTAAGATTTCCTAAGGTCTTGGCTTAATTATGTCTATCATGTGTTATACTCTAATGATGGTATGTGTTAGCTTATGTAAATGGTATATATGGTTTTCCTTTTGACCTTAAGGTGATGCATTGCACCAAGTATTGCTACAAGGATTACTTGGGAGTTAAGGAATTGAAGGAAGAAGTTCACGCTATAAATAACAATAGCTCACTGTAAAGTGACCCTAAAGGTGGCTTAAATTCGATATGTGATTCTACATGATGTATGACTTTTGAATATGTTTATATGAAGTATGTGAATGATATAGATGCTATTATATAAAGGTTTTATCAAGATTTACTCAAAAAGACATGAAATATGATTTCAAGAAAATGTCCCTTTTTTGTATGTTTTTGCATAGTTGTCATACTTAGTGCATTCTTGTACTAACTCCATTCTTCTCTACTTTATACACAAATTTTAGGTTATGGATGCTAAAAGGATGGTTCTTATGTTGAGGAGCTAGATATGTGATCCCCAAGCTCAAGGAAAAGGAATCCTTAAGTCCAGGGATTCCTGAGTCATGTATTTACTGTAAAGTGTATAAGATTTCTTATGTATTATGTTTTAATTGCTTTGTACCTAAAGTACTCTTATGATGTTGACTCTAGGATGGCAAATGATACTAGAGTCTTTAACTACGTATGATGATAATTTATATATGTGCTAAGAATGTTTTAAATTTTCCGCTAAATTTACCTCTGACAATGCAATGAATGATAACAATGGGCTTGTATAAGACCTCTGAGAGGTCAAGTACTCCATGTTACTTCTAGGCGGTGCTCCCCGGATGTGACAAGGACGATTTGTGATTGGACCTACTGACCATAGCTTAGGGTTAGCAGCCAGGTAAAGGGAAGTTGTTGATAGGTCAACTTCAATGGGTCGTAAACTTTATCACAAAATGAATTACGTGGACCATAAACCATCAAGTGATTAAAAATTGAATCCTCTTTCCAAAGACACCAAGTGTGCTAAAATCCCATCTCCGAGTACAACGTTATGATTGTTTTAGTAAAGCTCTACCATGAAGACTTGACCTACAACCAACCCACGGTTGGTAGATTGACCTACAGCTCGTTGGTCCTTCGGTGGATGGCCTTCGATAACTTTTAAGTTAGGGTCATTTAGGTCTTTTCCCTATGTGTAAGGCACTAATACTTCTTCCTTTTGCACCTAAACAACGTCATTTTATTCAAAATAAGTCTAATAACTTAGTCAACAGATGATGAGGAAAGAGTCAACCCAAACCTATCCAAGAATGCAACTGTAACACTCCAAAAGTCCTAAACCTAATCTAAATCCTCACAAGTTGATCCAATGTTGGAAATATTGTTTTAAGACCTAATTTAATTTATATAAGCCATCTAAGAAGTTTTAGGATCAAACCGTCAAGAAACGTCCAAGACTTCAACTAGTAGACGTCCCTATGTTTGGTAAAGGATTGGAGGGTAAAACGAGACTTTTGGAATCTAAAACCACTTTCATGAACCTCATGCTCTCATACATGTTTATCACATCTGGGGTGCACCCAACATAGGCTAGCAAGCTGCCAAAGCAGCTTGCGCGAGACAAGATTCAAGGGGTTGTTGCCTTCGTTCAAACCACATGCAGCTTGTCAAAAGTTGCCTCGCAACGCGTGCATGCCACGAGGTCCACTTTGTCAAATCAGATTTCAAAAATATAAAATAAGAAATCAGCTTCGCGATGGGACCCACTTTCAGATTTGTTGAAATCGTATTTTTTAAGCATTTTGACTTCACAGAAAAGACCCAATTAAGTGAGGGGTCTTTTGGGTAATTTAGAGGGTGATTATATATACTATAAGGGTAAGTTTTAAGTCATTTTTCACTATCTAGACCAAATTCCCCAAAAAACCCAAAAGCTCTCATCTCTCTCTACTTTATTTCACCCTAAATCCTCCATTGAAGAAGCAAGAAAGCTTCAAGAAAAATATCAATTTCTCTAGGATTTCACTTCAATTTCGCAGATTTATCTTCATTAAGGTATGGGTTCTTCACTCTTGGGATTCCTTTCCCCAATAAGTCTTTTCAAATTTGATTTCTAAATCACTCAATTCCAAGGGTTTTCGTTTTCTTATGGGTTTTATTCTAAACTTCAAATTGATGATAAATTATGCCTGTGTACGACTAATTAAGTGTATATTGTTGGTTAATTGATGTTAATGGATGCAATTTCATATAGATCATGTCATTTACTCCAAATTCCCGAAATCTTGGTCTTGTGTTGTACAAGGTTATGACTTAAGGATTGTGTGATTATTGGCTTATATGGGTTCTTGATTGTGCATAGGGATTTTCAAAGTACTTTAGCATGGTTTTACACAAATTTCCTCTTTAGAATGATCTCAAATGTTTTATGTGCATATGCTCATACTTAGTACAAGTGTATACTAACCCATATTTGATGTTTACTACAAATGTAGGGTCCAGCCATTGAACTTATATAAGGCCTTTGAAGATCACTTGGATTATCATTCTCCAAGTTCGGCAAGTCCTCACCTTATGTGGATGATGCCACTATCTACCTAATGGATGTTGCTTAGTCTTAAAGACAAATTAGTTCATTCTCTTTCTTTGTTGACTTTGTATATGACTATATGAGGCCTTTATTATAATGAAGTATGGGCTACGCCCAATGTTGTACTCGTTTTAGATGATTTAATATGAGACGTATCCTAGACATTCTTGTGAATCTATATTGTTATATTGTATATGTGAAATAATCGTAGAAGCCTATGTATTGCTTCCTATATGAAGGGTCTATGTATACTCGATATAAATATATATTGTTTGTAAGCGAGAGGTCTAAGTAAATCTCAATGTAGAAGTAGTTAAAAGTTTTAAATTTTCTGCTAATTTAACCTATGAAATGTAATGACTAATGTTAAGAGGCAAGTCTTAGTCCTCTTCAAGGACGACGACGACATTTATGCCAAGGGGGTGAATGTGACAGCAACAAGTTTTCTCAATTTCATTCCCAAAATCGAAAAATATCTTCGTAAATTTTTTCACAATGTATGTGGAATTTTATTAGTGGGTTCTTTTCATTCACTATGTCACTAGAACTCAGTCAGATTTTTGATTCTTTGTATCACGTTTAGACCTAGGATTTTTAGAACCTTGTAGAATTGTTCTGAATTAGTTGTAATAGTATTCCTAATTATATTATCATGTTCTCATGAAATCGTTGCTTAGTTCTTTGCATGAAATTCAAAACTTAAGTTCTGTATATACTCTTAGTTCATGAATTTCACTTGCAAGGTTAGTTAAATAGGTATACATGCTCCAGTTACAAATGCTTCTTTGTTAGTAGTTAAATGTTACATTTTGACATTTCAATTATGTTATTTATACACATTCCAGTTGGGTTGGACTAGGGTTCAGTGTACCCTTATAGTCCCAGAACTCATGCCCCCCCCTAGGTTCATAAGTCTCCTCTTTAGGGCATCAGATATAGTGATCATGTTATTTATGTATGTATGTCTTTATATGACTCACAAGGTATATTGGGTCCTCTTGATGGGGTGTATATATCGAACTCCACATTTATCTCCCGTGATTTTTTGTTTGTTAATAATAGCTCCCGCAGTCAAACTTCAGTGCATTTGACCAGGTTTTTAGTTATATTTCAGCATTCAGTCTCAGTATGTCATGTTCAAAATTAGTATTTGGTCATTGCATTTAGTTCAATCTTTAGTATATCCTAGAATTTACATCAGTTTAGATTATGTTATTAATCACTATGATTTGACTAGTATTATTGTTTTATTCATGTATACTATATATCTTGCATGCTCAGTAAATTCGAAGTATTGACGCATATTGTGCAATACATTATTTCATGATGTAGGTTTAGGTACTTAACATCTAAATGACGTATAGATCAATCCTCGATCATCACTTTAGAAATTTCAGTGGTGAGTCCTAATACTTCAAGGACAATAGACATGTTTTCTTCAAATTTAGTCTTTTCATTTCAGTTTTAGTTTCGCTAAAGTTAGCTAGGGGCATGTCCCAACAACTTTAGTCAATAGAGGCTTTTTCATACATAGTATTAGATTCAGTTTTAGATTTTGAGTGATTATTGAATATCACTAAACTCTTAGAATTTTATATGTATTCAAATTAGTATTGGGTATGATCCTTTTTCAGTTGGTTACTATTTTAAGCTTCAGCATAGTATATTTTATTTATAAATACTTTAGTATGCTTATGATATGTCACCTCAGGTTAGTTTGGGATTACTCGTTTGGGATTACTCGTGATCCTATGTTCCGTGTTTACATGCAGGGTTAGCCTTGAGGCATGACATCTGCACGATCTTGGATTTTAAAGCTCTTGACCTATGAAGTTGTTTTGTAAGAAAAAATCTACAATTTATACAATACAATATTTCGTGAAAAATGATCACACTAAATATGTCGAAGTGGATCGTTTTTTAATTAGAGATAAACTTGATTATAAGATCGTATTGTTTCCATATGTGAAGTGTATAAACTAACTCGCAAATGTCCTTACAAATATCATGAAAAATATTTCGTGAAGCGATTAACAAGTTGGGCATGATAGATATCTATACACAAACTTGAGGGGGACTACTGATGATAAAAGACCGTAATTCTAGAAAATTTATTTACCGTCTCACATATTTATGTTGTACAAAATAGAATCCTAGATTTTTATTTTTTGTATATAAATATATGTATTTGTACAATGATTAGAAGTCGCGAACAAAATATTTCTTTATTTAAGACTATGACTTTGTTCAACAAAAAGAGAAAATTTATAAGAATGTGTTATGAGAAATCACTTACTTGAAAATATTATCATATATAGTATAAAATTTTGAATCTATTTTTATTATCATTCTACACATTGCTTTGAATAAAATTTATCGACATCGGGTATTTACATCAAGTCAATCTATGCATGTCATGAATTTGAAAATTATATTAATTATTTTACATAATTATGTAGGTGTAATATACCATAAACACAATAAATTACAGTTGAAAATAAAATAACGAAAATGAATGAAATATCATTCAGGATGAGGCGCTAATATCATTAGGGAGATTCAAGTTAGATGCACAATTATCTACACTGATCCAGCAGTATTACACTTGACTCATCCCCTCAAGGATATAACTCAACCAACTCAGAAATTAGTTGAAGAGCCAAAAATTGTACATAAGAACACCTTCCTTCAACACATAAATATTTCTTTTATACAGTGAATATAGTTAAAAGACTTAGAATACTTTTTCTGTATAAGTTCTCTCTTTTGACTATACACTATAATATTTTTTTAGGTTTTTCATTTTTTGACATGTAATTCACGAAGAAAGAAACACCAATAGGGGAATAATTATTCTTTTTATTGAATAAAAATAATGTGGATAATAATGTAGGTAAGTGAATGTCTAAATTTTACATATGTTACAATGTATAATGAGGTAGAATATTGGGTGGAATTAGTGGCAGATCATGACAATATTGGTTAGAAAAGTTACACCAACATAATGACTACATTCTTGTCGACATATATCCACTAACATATGCACTTAGCATTTTAATTTAATATTAAAATGCATAAACACCAACACTCCCACTCATTTCAATATTGAAATAAGAGAGTGCTTCACAATTAAGTTGAAGGTAGACTATTATGCATAATGAAGATGTGCTCTACATTGAACCTTCTCTTAGTAGAATAATAACCTTAAATTTTGAGTCAGTAAGGATTTTAGACTTAAACTATGACTTGTTAAGAAAATAAAGTATCACTACCACAAAATAATCTAGGTATTGACATAAGCTTCTGCAGAAGCATATTATGGTCATGAGTTATCCCGATTTACATGATTGTTTTTTAGAGCAAGTCCATTCTTATAGAAAGTGACTTACTTTCACACTCATATTGAAGAATTTGTCAAGGGTACTCTTATAATTTGACACCCCACTATACAAGATACAAAATTTCGTTAAGAGTTTAAAGACTCAACCTCAACAAATCATTAAAATATAAATACAATCACATCATAGGGATTGAAAAACTTAATATTAGGGCATTTCACAACAAGTGATCACATGATTCGTTTTTTTCTATTGAACCTTGTTATGGAATCTCAAGTCTTCAGGTTAGATTTCCTCATATATGACTTAGAATTTTATGAGCTTCAGTCTCATCCCCATCTGTATGTTTAAAACTCTTATCTTGCTAAGGCATTAGTTTATGAATCTGCAAGATTTAACACAATTAATATTGATGGTAATACTAATGATCAATATATCTAACAATACTGTATTTTCTTCTCATGAGTCTAACTATACCGTTATGAATAACAATTATGTATTCTACCAATAATGTTAATATTGTCACAATTAATAAAAATTTAAAAAAAATAATTTCTCAAAATAAAGTGTTTGATATAGTAAAGTTAGTTCACATTTCCACTAGTTTAAGCTTAATTTCTTCTATTACATCAACCTCCAAAGTAGAGTTAGCAAACAATCCAATTTTCTTTTCTCATTGTCAACAAATAGCACCAAATTTTCTCATTTGAGTTACTCATACTTGCTAAGTACTTTAACTGCAAACACAACATCAACTATAGTTGTCAGTCATAAGTCTCATATTTTTATTATGCTAGTGAACTCGTCTTTCTTTATCACACCATTTTCGCAATTGAATCAAAAAGAGTTGCAAGACTTATCAAGGAAATTTTCTTCGCATGTTTTACGGTATTTTTTCATTCCAAGAACAAAATTTATCTCACCAAACATTTCATGTTAAATGGCTACCCAACATTATTTACAACTCTCATGCTAGATTCAAAAATCATTCCATTATAGACAAACTACAACATCTGATTTATTCCATAATAAATATGTGTTTATAACACTTTTTTTTATTCTCAAAGATGCACAAATCACAATTTCATAAATATTTTTTCATCATATCATGAACCCCAGCTATTTTAAGAATAAAGATATCATTTTTTCATTACAAGTAATATGACTTTATTCATGAAAATATTAGGTAAAAAAAATGTTGTTACATATTCTTCCCTTGAATTGAGCAAGTAGAAAAATACCTTACCGTTCACCTATTCTCTTCTATCTCTTGAAGAGAGTGACGTTTGAATGGAATGATGTTGAGACATCTATCTTGATATTTGCATTTTTTAAATCATAACAAAACATGAGTCTCCTTAAAATTGTAGGTGTAATATACTACAAACACAATAAATTAAAATTGAAAATAAAATAACAAAAATGAATAAAATAGCATAAGGACGAGGCACTGATATCTCGCTCTCTTTAGAGAGATTCAACTCCATTACCGCATCATCTACACTGATCTGGCAGTATCACATTTGACTCAGCCCCTCCAAAGTACAACAACATAACCCAACAACTTCATCGCATTACTCAAGCAACCAAATTTGGTTGAAGAGTTTGAAACTCTACATAAGAACATCTTCCTTCAACATATAAATATTGTCTTTTATATAGTGAATATTGTTGAAGTTAAGAATACTTTCTTTGTCTCAACTTTCTTTCACTACACACTAAAATATTTTTCAAGACTTCTCATCTTTTTTGACATGCTTCACAAAAGAAGAAATGCCACTATTTATAGGAGAGGAATTATACTTTGTATTGAATAAGAATAATGTGGAGAAAAATGTAGGTAAATAAATGGCCTAAAGGTACATAAGTTATAACATATAATGAGATAAAATAATAGGTGAAATTAATGAAAAATCATGGCAATAGTGGTTATAAAAGTTACACTCACATTCTTGTCAACTTATACCCACTAACATAAGCACTTCATATTTTAATTTTATTATTAAAATGCATAAACACCAACAAAGTATATAACTAATGTCGGTAATATGCTGGTTTACTACTTTTAATTACTTAACCGTAATAATTATTATATTAATTTAATATAAATATCAAATACTAAAAAGTTTTTGCCCCTCATCTAGCAAACTTTAAGCATTGCAAAGGCTGAGCTCCCTAGTTGAAGTAGTCATCACCACACAAACAAAAAAAGAATTCGATACACTAAGACGATTTCAACTAACTACCAATTTTTTCATATACTCAAATCATTGATCAACAAGTGTAATAATATAACACGATTTTCAAGCTTATCCAAACAAAGAGAAATAAGTAACTAATTGCATGGACAAAATCATGTACAATTTTTCAAACTAAACAAATTTAGAGTTTGAAGATTATTAGGAAATCATGAAGATGAAAACAGACAAATTACTTATTGAACTCAAAAAAGCAGTGGACGCTGTGGAAATTGTCGATGCTCACGCCCACAACATTGTTCCCATCGACACAGATTACCCTTTTCTCAAATTGTCCTCCGATGCTACCGGTGATGCTTTGTATAACACGCCCCACACTCTCAACTTCAAGGTTTGTTCCTAATTATGTGGCGTACATCATTAGGTTGAATAAATCCTTCTGAAATCACATATTCTTTTAGATCCTCGCATGTATTCTATAGATATATGAGTCCATAAACGACACATTCAAGTTTTAGAGTTTACAACAACTCTCAAGTTAATATACAATAAATAAGGACAAATTTGTTTTATTTTTACTAATTTGACGAAAGGAAGACATCATTATTATTGATAACTGGGTTTACTATCAAATATTTACAGCAATTTAGTGAAATTTTATTACATATATAAAATATAGGTAAACATTATTGGTGTCCATGAACCCACATATTACTATGGCATCAAAGAAATTAAATAAAATGTGAACGCATATTTAACACGTTGGAACTTGTTTCAAAGTGTGCATTACATTTGAAGCATGTTCTACGGTGTCTTTGTTATCTGATGTTCAACATCGGTGTAATATATATTTTCTGTCTCATTTATATGACATTATTTGACTTGACAAGATATTTAGGAAACAATTAGAAGATTATTAAAATTTATGGTATGACACAATTCTTATATATTTATTTAGTTATATATATCATTTCCCTAAGGACAAAAGAAGAGGCTTAGTTTAAATTATTTATAGTTATAGAAAGGTGACATTTTATTTTTTTTGAAATGACTAAAATATTGGGGAAATGCGGACAAGCACAAAAATATATATGGTAAAAGTAATGAAAATAAAATGAGAAATTAACGATACCAAGAATTATACGTGAAACCCTTCTGAATAAGGAAAAAAATCACGGGCCAAGATGAACAACTGCTATTACTATAGTAAAGAATTTTACACCGTGTAGTCACGAATACAATACTCAAAGTGACTACTACAAACTCAAAAGGAACAACGCTCTTTTGGTTTTCGCCTTACTAAATTATCGCTCCCACTCTATTTTTTTTTTCACAGACTAGTTTTCTTGTATAGTCTATGGAATACCTTACTTTGCTCTCAAAATGTTTTTTTCTCTAATTTGGTGCGATTTTGAAATGAGCAAGGGCTTTGTATTCATAGGAGAAATCTACTACTAATTATGTCACTAGTGACATCACAAAAAACACAAGGTTTCAACCTTTGCACCTATGGTAAGATTTTAGTTGAAAAAGAAATGGTGAGCTTTGATTTGTTGTAGCATTTGTTGACTTTAGCAATATGCAACAAACATTAATTCAACCTTTTCTACATTTTAACTTTGCTTTTATGTTTATCTACAATGGGTATGGACCCCACAAATCTCTCCCTCCAGACCCGTTCACTAGAAGGAGGCATCTTCATTTTCTTTAGAGAGATCTCATACCTACCAGCTCTTTGCATAACTCAAACTTGTCTTTCAGTATCGTCTTGGTCATCATATCTGCAAGATTTTCACTTGTGTGGATCTTTTTGACGTGAAACGAATTACTCTCCACTTTCTCTCGAATCCAATGATATCTGACGTCAATATGTTTTTTTCTTGCATGGTACAAGGAGTTCTTACTCAAGTATATTGCGCTCTTGCTATCATAATAGACAATATACTCCATCTGATTCAAACCAAGCTCTTAAAGAAATCGCTTGAGCCATATCATCTCCTTGCCGGCTTCAGTAGCCGCAATATACTCAGCTTCAGTTGTAGATAGTGCAACACACTTCTGCAACTTCGACTGCCATGAAATAGCTCCCCATGAAAAAGTAAACAAATATCCAGTAGCGGATTTTCTTTTATCAAGGTCACTTGCCAAATCAGAATATGTATTGCCTTTCAAGATTGGATTTGATGCTCCAAAACATAAGAATTCATCTTAGCATCCTCTAAGATACATGAGTATCCACTTCACAGCTTCCCAATTCTCTTTTACTGGATTTTTGAGATATATGTTGACAACGCCAACTGCATGAGTAATATCAGGTCTAGTGCATACCATTGCATACATTAGACTTCCAACGACGGAGGAATATAGAAATTTGGCCATGTTCTCTTTTTCCTCCATAGTTGTAGGACAGATCTTCTTGTTCAACTTCATATGACCAGCAAGAGGTGTGCCAACAGGCTTAGCATTCTTCATATTGAAGCGCTCAAGTACACGCTCAATGTACTTCTTATGGGACAAATAAATCTTCATTTTATCTCTGAGACGAGTAATTTTCATGCCCAAAATTTTCTTGGCATGACCCAAGTCTTTCATAGAAAAGGATTTACACAACTCTTTTCTCAGCTCGTCAATCTTGGAATTTCCCACAATCAACATATTATGCACATACAACAAAAGGATGAAAAATCATTGTTAGAAATTTATTGTACAAATACACAATGATCTGATAAGTCTTCTTATAACCTTGCTCCACCATAACAGATTCAAACTTCTTATACCACTGTCTAGGAGCTTGCTTTAAGCCATATAGAATCTTTCTGAGTTTGCATACAAAATTTTCTTTACCTTCTACGTTGAAGCCCTCAGGTTGTTCCATATAAATCTCTTCATCTAGGTCACCGTGAAGGAAAGTCGTCTTCACATCTATCTGTTCAATCTCTAAATTAAGACTAGCAGACAAACCTATAACAGTGCGAATCGAGGATATTTTCACAACATGAGAAAATATTTCATCAAACTCAATACCCTTTCTTTGACCAAATCCCTTAACAACCAATCTAGCTTTGCATCTGGGCTTCAAGTTGTGTTCTTCAACTTTAACTTTGAACACCCACTTGGTTTTCAAAGCTCTCATGCCGTTAGACAATTTTACCAACTCATAAGTGTGGTTCTCATGAAGAGACTTCATCTCATCCTGCATGACTTCAATCCATTGATACTTGTGCTCATCTTCCATGGACTCCTTATAACATTCAGGTTCTCACCCGTCAGTGAGTAACACATACTCATCGGATGAATAATGGGAGGAAGGATACCGCTCTCTTTTGGACCTCCGAATCAGAATATTTGATTCGTCCACAATTTCATGAGCTAAAGGATTATCAATAACAATATCATTGTTATTCTCAACATCAACATGTTTACTCGATACATAATTCTGGGCGTCACCATGATTATAAATTCCAACAACATCATGCACACTTGTTTGAGAAACGTCATCATGATGAACTATACCATCAAAACTTGAAGATTCTACCTTCTCCGTTGTGTCAATATCTTCAATTATTTGATTCTCCATAAAAATAATATCATGGCTTCTCAAAAGTTACTTTTCAATTGGATCATATAGCCTATAACCGAATTCATCTAGGCCATATCCAATGAAGATGCATTGACTTGTCTTGGCATCTAACTTTGACCTCTCATCTTTTGTCACATGTACAAAATTTTTGCAACCAAATACTCTCAAATAGTCATAGAAAACATCATTTCTGTACCAAACACTATTTGGTACATCACTTTGGAAAGCAAAGTAGGAGATAGATTAATAACATGTGCAGCAATCAATAATGTCTCACCCCAAAGAGAGTTCGGCAACTTTGCTTTAGAAAGCAAACATCTAACTCTTTCCATCAAGGTCCTGTTCATCCTCATAGCCAAACCATTAAGCTGGGGAATCTTCTAGTGTCTAATACCTTGATGCTTCAATATTCGTCAAATGATCCACAATATTCACCACCATTATCAGTACGAATACATTTCAGTTTCTTTTCATTTTCTCTTTCAACTGAAGCCTGAAACTGCTTGAAGACACCTAACACTTGATCTTTAGTCTTCAAGACATAGACCCAGAGTTTTCTCGAGCAATCATCAATGAAAGTGACAAAGTAAAGTGCACCACCCAATGTCTTCGTCTTCATTGGATCACATAAATCAGAGTGCACCAACTCAAGCAACTCTTTCTTTATCGAAAGAGGGTAGGATTTAAAGGAAACTCGATTTTGTTTACCAGTTAAGTAGTGCTCACACTTTTCAAATTTAACACTTTTGAAATTTGACAAAAAAAATTTCTTGGCTAGAACGTTGAATCCTTTATCGCTGATGTGGCTAAGTCTCTTGTGCCATAACGTTGAGGATTATCGCTCTCAACCGCATTCACCATATCAGCACAAGCAAATGTCGTAGTTTAGTATAGACCACGACGTTTTTTACCACGAGCCACAACTAAGGAACCCTTAATGAGCTTCTATTTTCCATTACCGTTGGTACTAACATATCCTTCATCATCTAAAACACCAACAGAAATTAGGTGCAGACGAATATCAGGAGCAGGTTTCACATTGTTCAAAACTAGTTAGTTCCAACACTAGTTTCCAAACAAATTGTACCAATACCAACCACCCTAGAAATAGTCTCATTCCCCATACTAAAGGTTCCAAAATCACCAGGAGTGTAGGAAGATAAAAAATATTTCCTTGATGTCACATGAGATGCGGCACCAGTGTCCACAGCCCAGCTTGGCTCATCACAAGTAATATTTATCATATCTGCATCTAGGACAGTAACAAGATCTTCGGTGGCGACGGTGGATATGCAATTTTCATTGCTATCTTCCTTAGTTCCCTTTTTGTTTTTGTTCTCCCTCTTCAAATTTCTGCAGAACTTCTTTGTGTGCTTTTTCATGACACAATGATAGCACTCAGTATCCTTAAGTCTGCCTCTGGATTTGCTCATATTTTGTTCTATATACTGAGAATCACGAGTTTTGTTTCTCCCCCTGGGCCAGTTTTCAGGACATTCGACGAAGAACTTTGAGTTTTTCTTCTCATCTCTTCATCCAAGACACTACTTTTGGTGGAATCCATAGAGATCACACCATCCGGAGCAGAATTTGACAATGAAGTTCTAAATGTTTCCCAATAGTCTGGTAGGGAACTAAGTAGAAGCAAGCCTTGAATTTCTTTTGATGCCCATAGCAGATAATTGGTTCATGATCCCCTGAAAATTATTCAGATGGTCTGTCATTGGAGAACCACCATGATACTTTAAACTCAACATCTGCTTTATTAAGAACATTTTGTTATTGTCGGTCTCCCGAGCATATAAACTTTCAAGATGCTCCCATAGGGTTTGAGCATGTGTCTCCCCAGAAATATAGGTCAACACATTATCGTCAACCTATTGCCTAATGAATCCACAAACATATTTGTGCAACAGATTTCACTCTTCATCTTTTTATTATCAAGCTTACAGTGCTAAATATTGGTTTGTAAAAGTTCTTAACATAAAGAAGATTTTCCATTTTCTCCTTCCAAATGGCATAATTAACACCATTCAAAGTAATCATTCTACTTGTGTTGTCTTTCATTGTTTTTCCCCAACAAATATTTTTATCGCAAATCAAAGTAAAAAATCTTTCTGATGTGGAAGTTCGAATTGTGCTACGACCATAGAGTATTCTCACATAAAACCTTGGCTCTGATACCAGTTTGTTAGGAAAACGCAGACAAACAAAAATATATATATGGTAAAAGTAATGAAAATAAAATGGAAAAATAAAGACACCAAGAATTTTAAGTGGAAACCTTCTGAAAAGGAAAAAAGCAAGGGACAAGAGGAGCAACTGATATTACTATAGTAAGGAATTTGACACTTTATAGTCACAAATACAATACTCAAAGTGACTACTTCACACTCAAGAGGAACAACACTCTTTTAGTTTCCGTCTTACTAAAATATCACTCACACTATATTTTTTTCACCGACTAGTTTTCTTATATAGCCTATGGAATACCTCACTTTACTTTCAAAATGATTTTTCTCTCTATTTTGGTGTGTTTTTGAAATGATTAAGGGCTCTATATTTATAGGAGAAATCTATTCCTAATGATGTCACCAGTGACATCACAAAAAACCCAAGGTTTCAACCTTTGCACCTATGCAGATTTCTTGGTAAGATTTTAGTGAAAAAGAAATAATGAGCTTTGGTTTGTTGCAGCATTTGTTGACTTTAACAATAAGCAACAAACATTAATTCGAATTTTTCTACATTTTAACTTTCCTTTTATGTTTATTTACAATGAATATGGACCCTACATAAAAAGGAAAGAATACTACATAAAATAGGACAGAAGTAGTATAATTTTTCTATTGAATTGTATACTTAAGTAAAATTAATAGATTTTTCTTTTATAAAAATTAAAAATTCAGTGTCCACATTTTATCACACTTATTGGGTAAAGCTAAATACTATTTTCGTTTTTCTAAAAAAAAAATTAATGATTTTGGTACAAATAATACAATTGGTTATACATTATTGAGTTTGGGTCATGTATTTCAAGTTCTGGTCTCTGATTATGTCATTACAACCAAAACATTCAGAAATTCCTTTGCAACCGATTGTATTAATTTGTACCAAAATCATTGGTTTTACCTACAAGAAAAATATTGTTTAGCACTTTCAATGGTTCTGCACATGTCTTTCTATCCCATCGATCGATAACTAAAGATCATGAAATTGGGAACTGATTCATATGCATTTTAACTTCCCACTTGTTGGTTAATTTCTGTACTAGACTTGTGGATGTTGTCATATTTAGATGCACATTTACTTTTTCATATTTTTCAACAAGTGAGGATAGGAAAAACTTGGAGGAGAGTAGCATGAGTTAGATTTTTTTGGTCTTGATTAACCACCAAGATATCATTATTTGCCTAGTATCGCCCTCTTATATATATATATATATATATATATATATATATATATATATATATATATATATATATATATATATATATATATAACCCACATGATTGTCCAACAAGTGAACAAACTCTTCTTGCAATATTACTATCACAAAATAAATATTTGATAGTCTCTTCTTTATATGTCGTACATATGGTGTATATCGCGAGATTAATTTGGATGTTTCAAATATCAAACAAATTTATTTGTGTTAGATTTTTAAATTTATAAATCAAACCAGACCAATAAACTCGAGTTTTTTTTGGAGTTTTGCGGTAAAATATTCATGTAAACATATAGTTTACTTACACTTCAAATATTTCTTTAGTTCTACCAAAATAATCTAAGGTGTTTCTTAAAATAACACAAAATATGATATGATTAATGACATAAAAATATCCAGCAAATAATAATAATAATAAATATTGCGTAAAATAAATATTACAAATTAATAAGTCATAATGAAAATGATTATAATTTAAAAGTACTAAATCATGCTAAAGTAAATTAATGTCTCTTGTAGATTGGAAAATAGATGTCCTGAACCATTATTGTAGTTTGTAAATTTATTAAAATATCCTTAATTATTTTAGGGCGGGAGGTTTGACAAAAAAAAATAAGATAAAAAGTAAAATAGTATTATGAAATATTATGTAAAGATGTAATTGAAAAAAGAAATTAAGTAACAATGAAAACAGACCAAATTGATTATTCCATAAAATGAGAATTTTCATTATTATATACATGACAACAAAATTTAACAATATAATACATTTTAACTAACAATCAAAATAAACATTGTAACTATAGTAACAATATAATGGGTAACAATGATCCAAACAGAGTGTTAAATTGAGAGAATACCCCATATTAAAAAAGCAACATGTTGATCCACAGTTCAACAAAGTCCATTCTTCTCTAACACCATGCATAAATATTTCCAATCGAGTCTATCATATAGTTTAGCTATGTCAAGTGATAAAAGTATACGTAAAGATACAAATCTTTGATGCTTTCGCGTTTCTTGGACAACAAATACATATCTAAACTGGACAAAAGTATTTCGAAGAATGTCATTTTTCTCTAATTACACAACGCTTCAAGGATAACAAATAAGGAGGTGACAAATGTGTAAATTGTATTAAATAAATATGAGGAGATAAAAATTGATTGAAGTAATCATAATTCAACATGAGTTAAATCAAGTAACTGGCATAATCTGATCTTCAATTTTTATGTGTTAAGCTCTTCCAAACTTACATAATTCTTAATCTTGAAATTTAGTGTTGTATGTTTAAAACTTCAAAAAATTGATAAGTTTATTTTGAGTTTAGCTTGTTAAGTGAAGTAAACAAATGGATGACGAATCAATTAGTTTAAACTTTGGGATATTAAATGGAAAATTTTGTATGTCAAATCAACAATTGCTAATCGATTCAGGAATATTTCACACTAGCAAAGCTAAATCCACTTGCAAGATTCATTGGTCGAACAGCTTTAGTGCAAAATTATGTTCCCAATCAGTAGGCTCAATGCACACTATTACAATTAGTTTCACCATTTTTTTTGTGCAATCACGTGGATAAATGTGTTTCAGGCATTTCCTTTTACTTATGTTGCTTCATGTATCTTTTGTTCTTCTTACAGCATTTTTCTGTTTTCTTGGCAGAGAGGGCTGAGGGAATTAACAGAACTATATGGCCCAAGTTTAAGCTTAAGTTTAGGTTCGCATACTATTCAAGAAACTCGACGGAGCTTAGGGTTGGAGCAGAGTGCTATTACTTGCTTCAGGGCTGCAAAAATTTGTACAGTACTAATTGATGATGGAATCGAGTTGGATAAAATGGTTGACATTGAATGGCACAAAAAAGTTGTACCAATGGTTGGTAGAATACTACGAGTTGAGCATCTAGCTGAAAAGATTCTTGACAAGGTAATATTTGCTTTATTAACCTCTTAAACTGTTCTTGATAGCACATGGGAGAGTGCAACTGGAAAAAAGAATTTAATGGGAGACTATTAGATAAACATGATTTTGATAAGGTACTCGAGGAAAAATATAACAGAGAGATCATGCAATCTGCTGAAGCAAAACCTTTATACATTTCCACTACTTTTCTCGTGAGTAAGATTTTCCTATTGTTCACAAAATTTTGAGTCAGATCTTTATCATCTAATTTTTAACTATTTTTAATTCTGTCCCCCTCTTACAGAGCTTTTGCATTGTCTATTTATTTGCTCATTGTTGCTGGAAGGAAATAACATTTTCTCTTATGTTTTCTCATATTACAACTTCTTAAGATAATAACAGAAAAAGGTATATAAGAAATAAATATATAAGAAAGCAAACTCATGGCATTATAGGATATATAAATATATCGTTGGAGCTATTTTTGTCAGTTCAATGAATTGTTTACTTCAGACCCAAAACCTTGAACTTATAGGATTGCTTGTTGCACAAAACTTGCATGTCAGTGGAGTGGCTGTTAGCAATGTGGTAAAATTTTACTTTCGAGAAAAGTAGACACTCTTGTTTTCAACCTTAAGGTGCCATAAAAAATTCCAATTGGTCGGACATAGGGAAACAACTAAAATGGAAGCTAATTAGGAAATGAATGAACCAATGTGACAAATGTGAGTGAAAACTTGAAATTCTTTTTAAATCTGTTGTCATTGCTCGAAACTTGAACCTCAGATCCATCAGGAAAAGAACTTGAATTTGTAGACTGACATATATAAAGAGCTGGGATATTACATAATCATTCATGTAAAACTGTTGCTACTGCACTGTTTGTTCTCCAATTATTTTACAGTATTAAGTTATTGAAAGATCTTTTACTTTTATTGACTATGGTAAAGTGGTTGGATGATGGTTGTTTTGTAACTATTGTTATCAGTGACAACAGGGAGTGTAAGATCATTTTCATCTCAAGAATATTCTGTCTTTGTCATCACCTTATACCCCTATTAGATCTATTTATCTCTTTATCCTATCCTATTCTATTTAGGGTTTAGATGGAGCAACATGGACACTAGATTCATTCATGGAAATTTTCACTAAGGAGTTGAAGTTATATCCTTTGGATTTTCAGTTAACATATCCCAGAGTAGAACAAAACATGTTTCTTTTGATGTGTAAAAAGTTATGGTTCCAAAAGTTTTTCCTATTTGTTTCACACAGTGGCTAATAAGGTTGTTGCCTTTAAAAGTATGGTTGCATGCCGTAGCGGACTTGCAATTAATACAGAAGTCACCAAAAAAGAGGCTGAAGAGGGCCTGAATGATGTTTTACGCGGTGAGTCTTGCACGATGTGGGGTTGTAATGCAGCATGATTGAGCAGTTGATTCTGATAGTTCCTCTCTTTCCAGCTGGGAATCCCCTGAGGATCTCAAACAAGAGCTTCATTGATTATATCTTTATGCATGCTTTGGAGGTGGCCCAGAGTTATGACTTGCCCATGCAGATACACATGGGGTAACTAAATTAATGTTTTGGTGTAAATGCTTGACCTCATTCTGTTCTAGCTTCTCTAGAATTGAATCAAGTCTATAGTCTTTCTGCCCGTTGTTGTATGCTAATTTTCTTATTCAACATTAGGAACCCAACGAGGGAGTCCTTATAAGAAAGATTGTTTTATTTCTTCATTTCAGTTTTGGGGACAAGGATTTTGATATGATGCTGGCTAATCCCCTTTATCTTCACAATCTCCTTGAGGACAAGAGATTCAATGATAGCCGATTAGTGCTTTTGCATGCGTCCTACCCATTCTCAAAGGAAGCTTCACATCTGGCTTCTGCTTACCCTCAAGTAAGATCATTAATCCTCTATCTGAAACTATTAACATATTGCTCTGAAGTTAAGACATGGATTTTACTTGTGCACTAGGAATGACTGGCAAAATTTGAGACTTTTTCACATCTATTGTTAGTGATGACGTATATTTCTTGTGTTTCCATTACACGACTATTGTCTTCTAATATAGGTATATCTTGATTTTGGGTTTGCAATTCCTAAACTTAGCTTCCATGGGATGATATCATCAGTGAAAGAACTCCTCAAGCTTGCTCCAATGAATAAGGTTGTTGATGTACTTACAGATACATTATGTTCTCCAGTTCAGGCTAAGGATTTCTGTTTATTCGTAGTTCACTAATCTTTCAAGCCCATTTAAAGATAATATTTTCCTAACTAATATTCGGATATCAACAGGTTATGTTCAGCACAGACGCCATCGCATTTGCTGAAGCCTTCTATCTAGGTTTGGCCAAACTTGAACTTATCTTGTATCCTTGAAGTATGACGTGACAAGTATTTGCACTGTTGGTTTTCGAAAAAATATATATAACAAGATTTTGCTTCAACGAATCTAAATACTTCTTTAATCTGTCCAGCTGAAAAAATAGAATTACTCATCACTCTTCACAGGATGGCATTGTTGGGAATAAATCCGTAACAGAAATAATATTTGCGGTAATAAAGGCAATAAATGTGGAACACAACAATGCGGTTAATCAACGAGAATAAAAGAGAAATAATGACACCAAGATTTTACGTGGAAACCCTCCTAAATAAGGAAAAACCACGACCCGAGAGGAGCAACGAATATCAGTATAGTAAGGATTTTACACTTGTATGTCTGAGTAAAACTCCAAAGACCACTACACATTCAAAAGAAATAACGCTCTTTTGAATTTTCCACCTCACTACAATATCGCTCACACTCTCTATTTTTCCTCACAGATTATTTTCCTCTGTGATGCCTCACTCTTCTTTTCTCTCCTTTGTAATTATTTTTGGTGCATTTTGAAATGAGCAAGAGCTCTGTATTTATAGGAAAATCTACTCCTAATGATGCCACCAGTGATATCACAAGAAACACAAAGTTTCAACCTTTTCAGCATGAAGATTTCTTGGTAGGATTTTAGTTGAAAATTAATTCAACACCAAATGTGCCAAACTTTGAAATTGGCAGAGAGCTATTCAAAGTTTGCTACATGGGGATGGACCCCACAATCTCCCCCTCCAGACCCATTCACCCTGAAGGAGCTAGCTCTAGGTTTCTAGCTTGAGTACATGCCGACAAGTTCTTTGCAGCTCAAACTTGTCCCTTGATACCACCTTGGTCAGCATATCTGAAGGATTTTCACTAGTAGGGATCTTCATGACCTGCATAGATCTGTCCTCTATCTTTTCACGAATCCAATGATATCTCACGTCAATATGTTTCGTCCTTGCATGGTACATGGTGTTCTTGCTCACGTCTATTGAACTCTGACTGTCACAATAGATGACATACTCCTTCTGATGCAATCCAAGTTCTTGAAGAAATCGTTTCATCCATACCATCTCTTTGCCAGCTTCAGTAGCTGCAATATATTATGCCTCGGTTGTAGAGAGTGCGACACACTTCTGCAACTTTAATTGCCATGATATAGCTCCCCCTGAAAATGTAAACAAATATCCAGTAGTGGATTTTCTATTATCGAGGTCACCTTCCATATCAGCATCAGTATAGCCCTTCAAGATTGGATCAGATCCTTTAAAACACAAGCAATCTCTTGTGGTACCTCTTAGATACCTTAGTATCCACTTAATTGCCTCCCAGTGTTCTTTTTCAGGATTTTCAAGGAATCTGCTAACAACACCAACTGCATGAGCAATATCAGGTCTTGTACACACCATCGCATACATTAAACTCCCCGCTGCTGAAGAATAAGGAACTTTAGCCATTCCCTCTTTTTCCTCTTTTGTTGTAGGACACATCTGTTTGCTCAAGTTCAGATGACTCGCAAGAGGCATGCTAACAGGTTTAGCACTCTTCATGTTGAAGCGTTCTAGTACACGTTCAATGTACTTCTCTTGAGATAGCCACAACTTTCTTTTTGTTCGTTCTCGAACGATCTTCATCCCTAGAATTTGTTGTGTTGGGCCCAAGTCTTTCATGTCAAATGACTTGGACAGATCTTTCTTCAACTTTGCAATCAGCTCTTTGTCCTGTCCTACAATTAACATATCCTCCACATATAACAACAAAATAATAAAATTGTTGTCAGAAAATCTTTTGAATTATACACATGGATCAGAATAGGTCTTTGTGTACGTTTGACTTTTCATGAAAGAGTCAAACTTTTTGTACCATTGCCTTGGGGCCTGTTTCAACCCATAAAGACTCTAATTCAATTTGCACACCATGTGTTTCTTTCCAGATACTGCAAATCCCTCTGGTTGCTCCATATAAATCTCTTCTTCCAAATCTCCGTGAAGAAATGCAGTTTTCACGTCCAATTGATCCACTTCAAGATCTAGACTAGCTGCTATGCTCAAAATAGTTCGAATAGAAGTCATTTTGACAACAGGTGAAAAAATTTCATTAAAATCAATACCTTTCTTTTGTTCGAAGCCTTTTACAACCAATCGAGCTTTGTACCTCACCAACTTGCCATTTCCATCTTTCTTGAGTTTAAAGACCCACTTGCACTTAAGTGGTCTTTTTCCTTTTGGAATTTCAACTAGTTGGTATGTGCCATTTTTCTGTAGAGATCCCATCTCTTCGTGCATGGCTTTCATCCATTGGCTCTTTTATGGGTGAGACAACACCTCCTTAAGACTTTGTGGCTCACCTTCATCATTGATAAGGACATACTCTGAGGAAGGGTATTTGGTTGATTCTACCCTTTGTCTTTCAGATCTCCTCAGAGGTTGAGATTTTTCTTCTTCTGGGTACTCCATTTGCTCGGTACTATCACCAAGTTGCTCCCCCTGCTCAACAATCTCATCAGGTTGCTCTTCATGCTCAACACCTTCATCAATCATACTTTCTGCACTTATGGGATGGTTAGAAAAAGAAGGAACGGTAACAAGATTAGGGACTATACCATTCTTTTTCTTGGCCTTCTCGGATAGATCATCAACAGTTCCAACTTCACTTTCTCGAAAGATTACATCTCTACTTCTGATGACCTTCTTCTTTACAAGATCTCATAGTCTGTACCCAAACTCTTCATCTCCAAATCCGATGAATATGCAAGGAACTCATTTATCATCTAGCTTGGTTCTTTGCTCCTTCGGTACATGTGCAAAAGCTTTACAATCGAACATCTTTAGGTGCGAGTAAGACATCTCTTTGTTGGTCCAAACTCTCTCCGGAATGTCAAACTCCAACGGAACTGATGAACTACGATTGATAAGGTAACACGTTGTCCGAACTGCTTCACCCCAGAATGTCTTGGGTAATTTAGCCATTCTAAGCACGCTTCTCACCTTCTCAACAATGGTGCAATTCATTCTCTCAGCTACACCATTGTGTTGTGGGGTTTCAGGAACTGTCTTTTCATGTTTGATTCCATGGTTTGAACAGTACTCTCCAAATTCTCTTGAAGTGTACTCACCTCTATTATTGGTTCGAAGACGTTTTAGCTTTTGACCTGTCTCTCTTTCTATCAGAGCATGAAACTTTTGAAATACTTGAAACACCTGATCTTTGGTTCTCAAGATATAAACCCATAATTTTCAAGAAGCATCATCAATAAAGGTAACAAAGTATTTATTACCTCCTATCGATTCTATCTCCATTGGACCACAAACATCAGAATATACCAAATCAAGTATATTCGACTTTCTTTCAGATGATGTCTTAAATGAGACTCTATGTTGTTTATCAAAGCACTAGTTACACGATTTTGTTGTTGTACCTTTGGCAAAAGAGATGAGTGACTTTTTGGAAAGAATTTGCAATCCTTTCTCGCTCATATGACCCATTCTTTTATGCCATAAATCTGCAGAATTTTCTTCCTGAGCCGCATTTAATTCACCTTGGCATATTTCTGCATTTGTCCTGTATAACGTGCCACGAGCAACTCCTTTTGCAATCACCAATGCCCCTTTGGTGAGTCTCCATTTTTTATTTGCAAAGTAGTTCTCATATCCATCTTGGTCCAAAGAAATTTCCGAGATCAAGTTCATCCGCAAATCAGGTACGTGGCACACATCTTTCAACACTAATGTGCATCCAACATTTGTTTTCAAGAAAATGTCTCCGATCCCAGCAATCTTTGAGTAACTTGTGTTACCCATTTTCACATTGCCATAATCACCGGCTACATATCTGCAAAAAAGATCTCTTACCGGTGTGGCATGATAAGATGCTGCTGTGTCGACCACCCATTCCGACTCTATACCTATCAAGTGCATGCATTCTTCTTCCTCATTTATGAGGAGAACAATATCATCATTATTTTGCACCATGACAGCTGTGTTGACATCATTCTTCTGGCCGCTGCTTTCCCCTTTGCCCCTTTTTAGATTTGGACAATCTCTTTTGAAGTGTCCTAATTGATCGCAATTGTAGCAATTTCTGGCCTTCGATTTTGATAGGACCTTGGGCTTTCCACGAGCTCCGGATCTACCATAGTTGCTTGAGATCCTTTAGTAACTTCTGCCTCTACATTCCGTGATGAGAGCCTGTCCGTGATTTTCAGGCCTTTTTCTCATCTTCTGATTAAGCAAAAGGGCTGATGTGACATCCTTCAACTCAATAGAATCCTTACCATGTAAAATGGTTGTTGCTAAAGTATAGTAGGAAGATGGCAGCGAGTTTAGGAGCAATATGACTTTATCTTCATCCTCGATATTTACTCCGAGGTTTGTTAGTTGCGTGATCAGTCCATTAAGTACATTTAAATGAGACAAAAAATTTGTACCTTCACCCATATGTAACGCATATAAATGCTTCTTTAGGTACAATTTAGTTGTCAGTGTTTTGGACATGTATAGATTTTCTAACTTTGTCCAAATGCCACATGCACTCTCTTCATCGATGATGTTATTAACTACATCATCTGTTAAGTGCAATCTGATTGCACTAGCAGACTTTTCAACCATTTCTTTCCAATCCTCAAGTTTCATGGATCCGGGCTTTTTAGATTGCCGCCTAGTGCCTTATGCAAACCCTATTGGATGAGCAAGTCTTTCATCCTTCTCTGCCACGTTGAGAAACCTCTATCACCGTTGAATTTTGCTACCTCGTACTTTACTCAAGACACTTTTTTTATTGAGTATAGTACAATAAGCTGCAAAATATTATTTCTTTAAATGAGCAGAACCTGTGCTCTGATACCAATTGTAGGGAATAAATCCGTAACAGAAATAATATTTGTGGTAATAAAGACAATAAATGCGGAACATAACAATGCGGTTAATCAACGAGAATAAAAGAGAAATAATGACACCAAGATTTTACGTGAAAACCGTCCTAAATAAGGGAAAAACAACGACCCGAGAGGAGCAACGAATATCACTATAGTAAGGATTTTACACTAGTATGTTTGAGTAAAACTCCAAAGACCACTACACATTCAAAAGAAATAACACTCTTTTGAATTTTCCACCTCACTACAATATCGCTCACACTCTCTATTTTTCCTCACAGATTATTTTCCTCTGTGATGCTTCACTATTCTTTTCTCTCCTTTGTAATTATTTTTGGTGCATTTTGAAATGAACAAGAGCTCTGTATTTATAGAAAAATATACTTCTAATGATGTCACAAGTGACATCACAAGAAACACAAAGTTTCAACCTTTTCACCTATAAAGATTTCTTGGTAAGATTTTAGTTGAAAATTAATTCAACATCAGATCTGCCAAACTTTGAAATTGGCAGAGAGCTATTCAAAGTTTGCTACATGGAGATGGACCCCACAGGCATGTCCCTCTCCCACACTATGTCAAACATGATTTCATTAGAGTTTGAACAATTGAGGATGTTTGATACACATTTTTGACTGGTTTCATATCTTTTCTTGTATTTCATTGTTAACATGTATCTTTTCTTCTTATGAACTAGTCCTGGACAGGTGCTTTGCACATGAGTCCCACAAAAATATTATATATGATAGGAGTTGTATTAAAATCGAATCAAACAAAAATGAATTTTTAACAAAAACTATTAAAATCACATTTTGAAGAATTTCAAAAATGATTTAACAAAAAAATATAAATGCAATAAATGAACAATTAACCTATACAAATGACTTCTTTATTGTAAAATGTAAATGCCAAATAATAAGATATTCCGATAACCTGTCAAATTTGGACAACAAAATTTAATGTGATAAATAATTTACCTTTTTATGTTATTAGGTCAAAAAGTACAATACATTAGGTTGTTACTTTTCTAAGAAAGAGACAATACACACATGCATAACACACCTTCTCAATTTGTACCAAAGTTTGAATTACCATATGTATTTGTAGCAAGTATATATGTTGTCACCATATTACATTCAAATGACATAGTGTGTTTATTCTCCTTTGTAGCATGAAGAAAAAAATTTCAATAGCTTGTTCATTGTTAATTTTCATACTTCTTATCATATTTTAAATTTTTTATCCTTTTTTTTCTCTTACTTTATAATTATAGTTGACTTTTAAGTGCTCCTTCATGTTAAATTAAATTACCTCATTTGTTAAAATATGTCTTCTTTAGAAAATTTCTCGATTTCTTCTACTCTATGTTATTGAGGGAGAAACATTAGTTATCGTTTATACCTTGGAAGTTAGGAGATTGAAGGAAAAATAATTTTCAATAAGTCATTGTTTCAAACTAAAGTTGTCAAGGAGGCTCTACTTTGTAAAATACACATGCATTAAGTTATTAAAATCTAACTAAAAATATAATAATTGTATGTATATCAAATTTATTAAAAAGTAATCATGCAAAAAATGCGAAATTGTTGGAGAGACATGCCGCATACCTCATTTGTATTGTATTGACGTAATTCCTACTAAAAGTTCTATCCAATGGACGGCAAAAAAATAACCTCTGGCTTATACCTAAGAAAAAAATTGCATCATAAGTTTATGAAACAAAATTTTAGCAGTATATTTTCGTGTGAGAGATCAAACATTTAGACATCAATTTAAGAATATAATTTGAATGATCGCAAAAAATGAAATCTAAATATAAAGAAAGGCTTGAAAAAACATAGTATGATAAGAGTTTTATGCTCTCTAAACCAAATTCAAATGTACAATGTTTTCATTAGAAGACAACGTGTAAGAGACTTACTTATATTGATTTCTTAAAGAGTTAAAAAGTCATTCAACTTTAATGGTGATTTCTTATAGAATTAAAAAGTTATTCAACTTTAATGGTGATTTTTTGAAGAGTTAAATAGTCATTCAACTTTAATAGTTTCACACTTATAGAATAACTAGTTTCTGGGCACGGACTTTGCGCGTGTAATCCATGAGTGTATTATTTCTTTAAAGATAATACTATTAAATAATAAAATATGTCTAATTGAGATTTCTTACTTTGTTTTACTACTAATTGTGACACTCCAATTTTCTTACCTCAAAGTGAATGCATCGAGATAATAATATGAAAAATTAATAAAATAAACTTCGTTTGTAATTCAAAAAATAAGTTTGCAAAGCTAAGAGGAAAAATAACAACTATCTAAATTAAATTTCTTGATAGTTCCGTTTTATTCGTAGAATAATGCTAGATAGTGTAAAATTAACTTTGAGTGAACGAAAACAAAACCTTTCAACTTTTTTAATGAATATGTTTTAAGTATTGTATTAATTTTTTATCCACAAGCACTTTAAACTAATTAGTTAACTGTAAATATTTAAAACTAAGATGTAAAAAGTTTTATCATTTATATTTTAAAAAATAGGATATTTATGAATAACTACTATTTTTATATAAAATTTAATTCTGTCATAAATAACTTATCCGCCATTAATCTAATATTATATGTTTCACCTTTTTTTCCATAAAAAAGAAAAGAAAAGAGTAAACATCCTATTTTATCACATTCATTCTTAAAGATGAAAATTAATGTATATGTAAAAATTATAAGTACGGAGAAAAGAAAGAAAAAAAAAGTACACATGAGCAAGATAATTAGACATTTCATTTTGTTTGTCTCTATAGTGAAACTGAACATTTGAGCATACAAAATACAAATATGAATTTAGAGCAACTTGCTAATAAAACAAGAATTCAACTATATGAAGAGAGACAAAAAAGTCTTATTATAATTCTTACTACAAATAAGTATAAAACTAACACATCAAGCTCCGATGCTTCAGTAATTAAATTCTTATCTATTCTCGTAACTTCATAAGGGAATCTCACAACTTTCACCTCAAATTGTGACATTATTTCACATGTTTAGAGTTTCTACATACAAGAATTGTAGGAGTGGTAAATAAAAGTTCTTCTTGAAAAAATTAAATTTATAGAACAAAATTATGGAAACATGAAAAATCACATAAATTATTGTTAAAATAAATATAAAAAAGATAGATGAAATTTAATTTTAAAGATACATGAATCTACTTTAATTTCTTGATAATTACTCATTTTTATTTTTATTTACATTTATGTTCGAAATTTGAAAGGTCAAAATTATGAAATGAGAATAAGAAGATTTAATATATATATATATATATATATATATATATATATATATATATATATATATATATATATATATATAAGTTCTAATTTATTAGAGGGGAAAAAATGGTAATTCAACTTTTAAGTTTTGAGCTTCATGCTTAAAATAATATATGATGATAATTAATTATTATTTATAATAATATGATAATGATAATTAAAAAGTTGAAGTGTCTTTTCTTAATCCAACTTTAGACAAAGCATCTTCTCACTTATAATATAAAATATAATAACAATTATATAATATGATATGATGACATATGATAATAAAAAATAAAATAATAATAATAATATAATATATGAATGATATGATATGATGATGGTTACATTGTTTTAATCTATCATAACTTTTCAAATTCTTCCGTTATGAGAATTATGATTAAAATTAAAAACAACATCAATGTACTCATTTATCAAGAAAATAATAATTTAATTATTAAAGGGCTAAAGGACTTAAATTCTGCCATTATGTAATTAAAATATTTGTATTTAATTAAATGATTAATCCAATTTTAATTTAGTAAAAAGGAAAAATGGTAATTCAACTTTTTACTTTGGAGCTTCCCACTTATAATGATATATGATATGATATATATGATATGATGAAGTGTAATACATTTTCAGGATATTTATATTTAGACTGCCTAGTCGGATTATCCAATAAAATAGAATAGGAAGTGGAAGGAAAAAAAGAGGAAACATTGGCAAATTGAGACAAATGTTGGGTATATAAGGAAACAAGTCTTGGAACCTAGTGACGTGTCTTAAAGTCGTGTAGACTTAGGCCAAAAGTGGATAATATCACTAATGGAATGGGCTGGTAACAAAGCCACTCCATTTACAACATTGGGTGATGGTGGGCCAAACCTCACCATTCAGCCGAGTTTAGGCGAATCCTACATCTTTGAGGTGACAGTGAGGCAAACTTCAACAATGACGCTGAGTCCCTATTGCAAAATATTGTATATAGACTATTGGTGATAGATGATGTTATTGAAATTTGTAAATGTTTCTGCAAATGTTGACTATTTCTCGGATGCACACACTGATATGCTCCTTAAATTATCTAAACTTGGTTCTAATGCAGGTGCAAAGAGAGCACGTGAAGTGGTATTCTCTATTCTACGAGATGCGATGGTTGAGGGTGATCTTTCAATTACAAAAGCTGTCGTAGCTGTTAAAGACATATTTTCAGAAAATGCAAAGAAGTTGTACAAATTACAGAAACTTGATGACTCTTCAAAAGATTCTGACGAACCTCATATATCATTTCCCTTCATAAAGGAAGAGTTACATAGCTCAGTAAAGAATTCTTCAATAGAGTCTGATGTAGAACCTCATGAATCATCTTCCTTCCAGAATGAAGAGTTAAATGGTTCATCAAAGGATGTTACCCTTGTTCGCTTGATTTGGATAGATGCTTCTGGCCAGCATAGATGCTGAGTAAGCTGCCTTTATTTTTAAGTTACTGAGTTTTCCTTATGATAATGATTATATAATGATAATATTTACAATACCCGCGATAGCCCAAATTTGATAAGGCAGTTGGAAAATAAAGCACATTTCTGCACTCAAAATTGTAAGGAACTTGGTCTTCCTGTACCCTGTGTGTAAGCAGGGACAAGCGTGCCTTTATTCCCTAACGAGACAGGAAATGAGTTTGATCCTCAGATGATGAATTGCCCAAGTTATTTTTAATATACATTTACCTTGATATCTCTTTTAAAGCAGTTGGTTTAGCAACCTGTTATGGTTAATTGCAATTTGCATTAACATACTTGACCATGGGACTACTTATTGGGCTCAAGCTGAACATCAAAAAATTAGTGTAAAGAATGTGATCATCAACTTATAACATATAAATATGTATGTTATTTAATTATAAGGCATGGATAAACTATAATATTAAATTTTAAATGTGTTATCTGAATAGTAAACCAGAAAGTGGTTTTCAAGAGCACTCTGGATACAAGGAGAAAGCATTATTTACCACTGAAATTTTTGCTATGCCTACTGTGTTTCTTGGACAAGAAGCATACTTGCCTCTTTCTGTTCAATTAAGAACATATGTAGAGATTAGGCCATTCAAACCAACAAGTGATCACACATTTATCCTTAGCACAAATGATTGGACTTGGACTATTCTACCAACTTGTCAAGCCTCATATGGCTTTGATGCCAGTCTTTGGCTCTTTGCTTTGTTGTTGATAGATTTTCCTTTAGCATGAGAAAAAATTAGGAAAAATCCTAATGGCAATTGTTCCATCGGTTTATAATTCATTTTCTGATTCAAAAATCGAAAACGTTAGATATTTTGTTAGGATCACCAACAAGTGATCACACATTTATCCTTAGCACAAATGATTGGACTTGGACTAGAATTATTCTACCAACTTGTCAAGCCTCATATGGCTTTGATGTCAGTCTATGGTTCTTTGCTTTGTTGTTGATAGATTTTCCTTTAGCATGAGAAAAAATTAGGCAAAATCCTAATGGCAATTGTTCCATCGGTTTATAATTCATTTTCTGATTCAAAAATCGGAAACGTTAGATATTTTGTTAGGATCACATTTGAGAAGGTTAAGAACCACTGGAATTGAGCTCAATCTGACCTAGCTCCTTATTTTATTGGATCAATGCTCTCAGACATACTGCTAAGAGAACAAGTATGACGAACCAGGTGAAAGGTTGTTTCACCGTAAGAACATCTTACCTCAAATAAAAAGTTATCGTCGGCTAAAAGTAAGATGATTCTTTATTTGATGAAATTTGAGAACTTGAATTTGTAAAACATTTCTTATTGTGATAAGACAAGGTAGTTCATCAGTATAATGTTCAGCCATTTTGATTATCTTCACTACATGATGTTAGATAATGATTGGTGCTCTTAGTCTAGTGGAAAAAGTGTACTTATTGAATTTGATTCTTTCTTCTGCATCACTTGCAGGGTATCCCACGACAACATTTCAATAACTTTGTGAAAAAACATGGTATAGGCTTACCTCGTGCTTGTATGGGGATAAGTTCAGTATCTGATTCACCAGTAGAGGACACTAAGATCACCTGTTTGGGTTTGATAACAATTGTTCCTGATTTATCAACCATATGCAGAATTCCATGGTACTGCTTGTGTACATGTCTATTATTTTTAACCTCATGAATTCATGTTTCATTATTTCATTTCTTTGCAATATGGACTGTAGGTTTCTATATTAATTTCCCTGAGAAACCATGTATTTTACAATTAGGGAAGAGCCTCTTTTATTTGTTCAATTTTTGAGAATAGGGAGTTCTCAACTTTGTTTATATTGCCTCTTAGAAACAATACAAAACATTTTCAAATTTATCCAATATCTTGTTAACCAGTGATAAATTAGAAGAAGAAGATGAAGAGGGCATATTGGGAATTGAATTGATTGATCATTCTCTCGAGTTGATGGGATTAAATTATTGTTACAGATAATATAAATAAGGAAAGAAGGTATAAAATATTACACAATCTTCTAACTGCCTAAATAAAGGAATTATGTAATATTCTCATATCTAAACTATTTAACCATACCATATTTAAATATTTTCATATCTACACTATTCAAATATACCATAATTAACACTTCCCCTCAAGTTGGAGCGTATAAGTCATATGCTCCTAGTTTGCCACAAATTTAGTCAATTTTGGATCCTTGGAGTGATTTTCTGAAAGTTTCTGCCAATTGATCTTTTGAATTGATAAAACTTCTGGTGATATATCCAGAATCAATCTTCTCTCTCAAATGAAGTGATAATCTTTATCAATGTGTTTCGTTGTTTCATGGAACACGGCATTAAAAGTAATATGTAGTGCAATTTTGTTAACACAAATTAATGTCATCGGTTCAATTCTTTCCATCTTCAATTCTTGGAGAGGTTGTCTCAACCATATAAGCTCACACATAGCTAGTGCCGTAGTTCGATATTATGCCTCGCTTTATCTAGATATGCCAACTTGCTTTTTACTTTTCCAAGATCTTAGATTGAGTCCAATTAGAATACAATAACCTGAAGTGGACCGCCTATCAGAAGGAGATCCTGCCCAAGGTGCATCAAGATATTTTACAACGTTGGTGTGTCTTTTATCTTCATACAGTAAATCTTTTCTGGGAGAGCTTTTGATATAATGCCGGATGCAATTTCTAGATTGCAGTGACTATCACAAGGTGATTGCAAAATCTGTCTAACTACACTAACAACAAATGAGATGTTTGGTCGCTAGATCGTAAGATAGTTGAGTATGCTAACAAGTCTTTGGTATCTGCTAGGATCTTTTAGAGGCTCCCCCTATCCTGGAATAAGCTTAGTATTTGGATTCATTGGACTGTTCATCCAACAGACCAACATCTTTCAAAATGTCTAAGACATATTTTCTTTGAGTAATAGCAATACCATGTCCAAACTGTGTCACTTCAATGCCTAGAAAGCATTTCAACTTGCCCAAATCCTTGGTATGAAAGTGACTTGAGAGATGCTATTTGAGTTGAGAAATACCTTCATGATCATGTCCTGTGATGACAATACCATCAACATAAACAATTAAAAAGATATTTTATCCATGAGATGAATGCCTATAGAATACAGAGTGATCAACTTCTGTTCAGATCATTCCAAACTATTGGATAACCGCTTGAAAACTACCAAACCATGCTTTGAGAGATCACTTGAGACCATAGAGGTATCAATCATGTTTACAAACTATTCTGGACTTCCCTTGAGCAACAAACCCTGGTAGTTGCTCCATATATACCTCTTCAACAAGTTCTCTATGTAGGAATGCATTTTTTATGTTGCATCTGAAAAAGGGGCCAATGATTCATTGCTTCCATAGAGGTGAGAAGACGGACAAAAGCCTTATTGGCAACTGGTGAAGAAGTATATCCATAACTAGTGCCATAAAATTGAGTATATCTCTTAGCAATCAATCTTGATTTGAGACAATCAATAGCTCCATCCAAGCCTACCTTAACTATGAATACCCAATGGCAACCAACTGTGGTTTTTCCTTTAGGTAAAGGAACAAGATCCCAAACATCATTATCATGCAAAGCAGTCATCTCCTCAATCATAGCTTGACGCTAACCTGGATGAACCAGTGCTTATGCCACAGTCTTAGGAACTTTGGATGATGATAAACTATTCACGAAGGGGATGATATCAAGGTGGAAACGATGAATGATAACTTAAATAAGAATAAATAGGAACTTAATTGCAGTAGTTCTAATAAGAATATCATCAATAAGTGCTCTACCGAAGCAGAAGTTATTATTGGAGCCTATGTCGCTCGAAACGTTCAAAAGTGTCGATATGTGCATGTCGGATCCTCCAAAGACTGTGTAATTTTGAAAAATCCGACATAGGCATGGCAACATTTTTGGAGAGTTTGAGCATCTTAGGTTGGAGCAAGTAATGAGTCACCATATTGCTTTGTTCACCCGTATCAGTGTCATACCAATTGGATTAGCAAGGGTAGGAGGTTGAGGTTGTCGAACATAGACCTTAAGAATTGGAGTGAAGCCAGGGGAGGACCCATACTATATGGAGGGGGTGCACGAGGGAGGACCCATACTATATGGAGGGGGTGCACGTGCACCCGCTAACTTCCAAAAAAATCATATGTATATATATATATATATATATATATATTTAGAAAAACTGGTAGAAATTAGGATATAGTGAACAGTGCACCATAAAAAACATAGAATGACCCTTGTGCTATTGGTAGAAGCTAGAGATATCACCCTCTAGACTAGGGTTCAAATCCCTACTAAAGCCTATTATTATTGAGGAATAAAGCTTTTGTAACTATTTTGTATACGAAATACTCGATAAGGACACATTTAAAAGCCCTGTGCTGAAGTTTATCTTTTCCGGGAGTAGGGGTAGTGGAGGAAGGAGAAACAAACTTTTGCCTGGATAGAGGACTAAGTGAGGACTCTGGTACTGCAAAACAAACGGAGGCATCTATTGATTGAATAAAAAACAGTAATAATGATATCACCCCGAAACGTAAAGGGACATGATTGTGAATTAGAAATGTTCGAGATGTTTTAATTATATGTTTTTTCTTTCGCTCAACAACTTCATTTTGTTGATGACTATGTGCACGAGAAGATAAGTGCAATATGCCTTAGGATGACATAAAGGAAGAGAGAGAAGTACAAAAGTACTTTTGGGCATTATCATTGATTAACTTCTTAATGGAAATACCAAATTGATTGTGAATTTCAACACAAATTTTGAAAGATAGAGAGTAGCTCTGATCTATTTTTTATTAAAAATAACCACGTGCATCAAGAATAATCATCAATAAAAGTAATAGAACAATGAAAGTTTAAGGAAGAAGTGACACAACCTGAATCTCATATATCCGAATGAATATTTTTAAACATAGAGGTGGCTTTACGTGTTTTGAGAAAGAAGCACGAGTGTGCTTACCAAGATGACACGACTCACATTCTAACAAAAATAATCCAGATAATTGGTATTGTGTTTTGAAATTTGAATAAACTTGAATGACCCAACTGACTATGGAGTAATTAAGAAGAAACAACAAAAGTGAAAGCAACATGTGGTGTTAGGATAGCCAGTAGGTACAAATTACATTCTCTGTGATTCATATTCTTTTCCGATCACCTGTTCGGTACTCCGATCCTGCACAATAACAGAATCATCAAAAAAAGTTAAAACACATATCAGGCTTTTTATTAAGTTGCTAATTAAATAAGATTATATGGACATTTAGGTGCAAAAATGACTGACTTTAAAGTTATGAAAAGCAAAGGATGAGCTATACCTATCCCTTTTACAATCGTCTTTCGCCCATTCACCAAAGTAACAGTAGAGAGGGTAAAAGGGATTGTAAGATTAGAGGAAGTGTTTTTGTTACCAAAAATATGACCAGAAAAACTAGAATCAAGAATCCATTATTTCTAAGACGAAGAATGTGCGACATAAGAAAAGGAGATACCAATTTGTATTGTGCAAGCAGCTGATTATATTTACCTTGATATTTGATACTAAAAGAAGTCATTATAATCTGCTCAAGTTAAAGTGATAGATTGAGATGATCCATCCATTATGAGACTTTTTTTGTCACGAGAAGAAGTACTAAAGATAAAGAGAGATGAGGCTCGACGGTTTTCTGATATAGTTGATTTAGCAACCCGTTGATCAGTCCCTCTATTTATTTTTGTTTTTTTCTTTCATTTGCTATTACTGAAATAGAAGAACATTTAGAGAGGGGGCTCAAACCCAGTGTCTCTGATACCATGAGAAATTAGAAGAAGAAAAGGAGATATTAGAAATTGAATTGATTGTTCATTCCCGCAAGTTGATGGGATTAAATAGTTGTTACAGTTAATGTAAATAAGGAAAGAAAATAATAAAATATTACACAATTTTCTAACTACCTTATTAAAGGAATTCTGAAATATTCTTATATCTAGACTATTTGATGATACCATATTAAAAATATTCTCATATCTGCACTATTCAAATATACCATAATTAACAACCAGATCTAAAGGGAAGAACTCCATTAGGTGCACTGCTAATCATGAAGGAGAGAATATCTGCTATTGGATCGTTATATACTTTGAGAACGCAATAGGAAACTGAAGGAACACTTACTTAGTGACTTGTCTAAGATTGTACGCACATGGTTGTCGAATGCTATGGTGTTATTGCTTGTCTGCAGAAGAAGATTTACGATTGTATCTAAGGTGCTCAATCTTATTTGTTACGATTGAAACCATTGTAATTGTGGGTTCACATTCACAATGAAGTGTATGGACCTCTAAATAGCAACCATGCAGTAGGCTTAATACTTTTTCTGTAAATTGGTCATTATATTGAAGAACATTTGAAATCATGTTCTAATGTGCACTTTTTTGTCCAGGGCAAAACAACAAGAAATGGTATTGGCTAACATGTGTACTAAATCGGGTGAAGCATGGGACTATTGTCCAAGAGAAGCTTTGCGCAAAGTCTCACAAATTTTAAAAGATGAATTTGGCTTGGTATGGCTAATTTCTTGTGCAGCAAAGAGTTGAAAATTTATTGATCTAACGTGGATCTACATTTTTAGGTCATGATTGCAGGCTTTGAAGTTGAATTTTACCTTCTGGAGAGTGTAATAAAGTATGTGAGAGAACGCTTCCTATAATAGTTTTGTTTATAGTCTTCCATCACATATGTTTCTCGAGCTCTTTTCTAAACATGTTATGCTAAATATGTATAATTAATTCACACAGGAATGACAAAGAAGAGTTTGAATCATCGGATAAGTGGAGGAAGTGTCATACAACAGCATTTGATATGGCATCCCCGATGCTCGAGGAGATGCTCACTTATCTTCAGTCCTTGAATATTTCAGTAGATTATGTAAGTCTTTATTTTCTTGAAAGTTTGCTTCCAAATTTGATGTTTCTCATATTGTTGCAACTTGCAAACAGTCTTGTAGCTAAGTAGGAGATTTATCATGTATATCCATTTATTCCGCTTTAATTGGATTTTTCGACTCTAGGAATTTTGTTCTTGCCTTATTGATAGTATCATGCATTCTTTAGAGTGTCCCACACTCATTGAGAGAATGGGTTGTTTCCTTCTTTGGGTCGATCCCGATCTCATAAGCTAACTTGTGAGGTGAACTAAAAACAGGATCCTTTTTCCTCACAAGTACTATTTATGAATTAAATAACATCATAAATATGTAATATAACACCACTACTCCTACAGAGTGATGGTTTCTTATTAATTTGTTTTTTGATGAAAATTATTTATTTTACTTAACTTATGAAGATATGCTTTTCTTACTTTTGTTAGTGTCACGAGAGTTCTTTTCCTCGATTATCTTCAAAACTGTTTTTAACTTTCAAAACTCAAATCTGTGTCATTATCCTTCATACACTGGAGAACTATTTCTTGTCATACCATCATAGCTAGGAGAAGCATTGAAAGTGAAGTATCGAGATTGGTCGATTTTTCATTCATTTTCAAAGTAGTTTTTGGGAAATACATACATGTTGTTTCATGACATGATTTACATGGATAATTTATTCATGAACAACATCAAACACCTCTGGCCTAAATCCCAGATCTCAGGGGATAATGAAAGAAAAAACAGAGAGAATATAAAAGGAATAAGAGTTATAAGCCTCCATGACAAGTTCTTTTTTCACATATAATAGTATGATGGCATTTAACTGTCCTGAAATAGTATCTTTATTTACCTACTATAAGTAAGATATATCCAACATATTTAATCTTATACTTCATCTGTCTCATTTTTATGGTGGTATTTATTGGAGCATGATATCCTATTGCTATAAGAGTGTGTCACTAAAGGGTCAAATGAAAAAGTTAACATAAAAGAGTTTCTAAAAATAGAAAAATATTATTCTTCTTGGGACAGACTAAAAAGGGAAGAGTGCGATGGATTAGAGGAGTAAAATTTTTCAGTTTCATGAAGATTACTCCCCTTTATGCTGTCGCTTTCAAATATGCAGCTACATAAAGAAGCTGGGAAAGGTCAATTTGAGATTGGGCTTGAATACACAGATTGTTTTGGAGCTGCTGATAGATTAATTTATACACGTGAAGTCATAAGAACAGTAGGAAGGAAATTTGGATATCATCCAACTTTTTTGCCAAAGTAAGTACCATTATTTCCATAGTATTTTTAGGTGACATTTTCTTGTCTACTTACTAGTTAGTGCAGACATGTGTTTGCTTCTTTTGAAGTTTCATCAAAGCATGTTTTCCTAGTTATGCTTTCTTTTTTGGTTTATAAGCATATGTATGAACTTTCAACTTATAAATATGACTTGCTTGTCATACAGTTTCATCATTTCTTACCCCCCCCCCCATATGAATGTATGCCTTTTAAAATTTAACATACACCCCAATTAGTTCCAATTATTTCTACCAACTCCATGCTTCCTCCCTTTGCAACCCTATTAACCGTAGATCGAGATAAATTTGTGATGAGAGAGTTATATCTACATTGGAAAACACAGAAAAAGAAATATAATTTTCTTTTCCATAAGCACGAGAGGGGTGTATAGTTTAATGATATGCCAAGCTTTCAGACAAAAATAAAACAAAATTTTCATCTGAATCCCATCTCTGCAATTCTCTATTCCATTCATGGAAATCTTCAGAACAATTAGGAAGTTTAAGAATAACATGCGATCGAGATTTTTGGCTATTATCAATGAACAAGTGCTTTGCTAACCTTATTTCCCTTTTTGTTTAGGTATTCATTAGATGAGTATGGCTGTGGATCTAGTGTGCATATTAGTTTGTCCAACAATGGAATTAACGTCTTTAAGGCATCTGATGGATCAAGTCAGTATGGTATTTCCAAGATTGGGGAAGCATTCATGAGTGGGGTGTTAGATCATCTTCCTTCCGTACTTGCATTTACTGCACCACATCCTACAAGGTTAGAGGTTCCTTTACTTGTTGACATTCAACTTAAATGCGTTGACCGTGTAAATAGTATTTCTTTCACTCTCAATATGATTTTGAGATTGAATTATGATCTCCTTGAGCTAATTGTCCATCCAAATATATATCATCCTTTTGGTTTTATGTTTCTTTTGTTATCACTTTTGTCATCCCAATAAATGTCTCCTTAACCAAAATCACAAAAATAATAGGAAAATTGGTTTTTCATAATATCTTTAAATATTATGATAAGATTTCTAAGTAGTAAGATGTCTTCTAAAGGCATTTTACATTAAGCTTTGTTTTTTCAGAATAGGTGAAATGCTTATAGTTTAAACTAGATAATAGTAGGAAAGAACTATTTCCAATTTTAAATTTTATGAAAGATTTATGCAGATAGGTTTCCAATTAACATATTGAATTACTTAGGTGTTGAATGAAAAGAAACTAAGTCTAAAAACTAAGCAGAATTGCCACTTTTTGCACCCCTTGGTTGTAGTAAATAAGTTTGTTTTGAGCTAAGTGGACTTACTAGTGACTAAATCAAGTGAAGAACGTTCCTCTTTTAAAATTCCTATCAGAACACCCGATATCTTTTGCTTTTATTTCTCGCATTTTCTTTTCTCGCACTTTGAAGTATCTCTTTTGCTCAAACTTGTCTAGCCTTTCCAATAATTAAATAATATTTTCAATCTAAAGTTTCTGCATAATGGAATATTGCATAGAGAAATGAAATTCTGTTCTCTTTGGGTTCAGTCTCCTCTTACAAAAAAGATTCGTCATTTGAGTATGTCTATGCATAATTGCACTTCCCATCAACCCTTAACTACCTGACATGGTCCTTGATTCTAAGTTTCCCTTATTTAGTTACCATTCGAAATTTATTTTGTAGTTATGAGCGCCTATATTCTAAGGAATGGAATGGACGATTTATTACCTGACACAAAGAAAACACATATGCAAAAATTAGTACTTGTACACTTCCTGGAGCTATTGTTGTAAGCCAATTTCGTATGTCCTGCATTTGATGCGTGTGCGAACCCATACATGGGACTTGCTTCTATAATGACTGCTGGGATTGATGGCTTGCGGAAAAAGTTGAGCCTTCCTGCACCAGTAGGTAAGTTAGACAATTATTTAGCAGTTTTCCGTTTACCGTATCTTCCGTGATATATTGCCTTTTTCAAGTCTTTTTTTCCCTTGAATTTTATGTTTAAGCCTGGAATGCATATCATTTCTGTTGGGATCAGCTACTTTTATCAATTAGTGTAGGCAAAGGTTATCTTCTCCTTTGATAGCATTAAAATATGTCCTGGCAGAATTTAGCTGCTCTCGTATATATTCAAAACTCAGTGAATAATGGGACCACTTATTTTTTCCACTGCAATATCATGCTTTTGCCTACAGAAGGAGTTCAAACCTGTGATGTGCGCGTAACCTACACATAACATATTACACTTGTTCATCAATATACTTGATAGTTGCCCTTATATTCATTCACATACCTTTAGGCAGAAGAAATGAAAAAAGGAAATAGAAACAAGAACCAAAAGTATGTGCAATTTCATGAAAAAAGAAAATATATAATGAACCTGTACCAGAAGTTGAGTTTTCTTAGTTTGGATAGAAAGGAATAGAGGATGAAGTTATTATTTTTCGTCTACAAGTATTCTTGCACTCCCAGAATAACATGGATTAAAACTTCCTCGAATGACTTTGTGATATAATGTTGGACTTATTATATACACTAAAACAGTATTAATAATTTTCACACTATCAATTCATTTTACCCAGGCAACATTCCTTTCAATTTTAATGTTACTAAACCACCTTTAATAGAAGCTTACTTGAAGTTACCGCTTATGTGGTTTGGCAATTCTTTTACATATTGTATAGAAGTTAAGCTCTACAATACGTAGTAAAAATAAGTGCATGTGGTTTGTGAATGTTAGAGATATGCATAAGAACTACATCAGTCCAAATTGTCTGTATTGTAGGGTAGTTATTTACCGTTGGGTAGTTAAATTCTATCTTATCCTAATCCTTATCCTTATTCTTAGTTTTTTAATCTTATTCTTAGGAGTTGGTTTACTTGTAAACTCCTATAAATATCTCTGTTATAATGAAGTAAGTAGCTTTGTTTTCATAAATTTTTCTTTGTTCGTTTACCAAACTAATGTTCCTACTTGTTCAATAACAAAAGAAGATAATATTGTTATGTTTTTCCTTCTCTAAAAATTAACAATTGGTGTCAGAGCATTTATTTCTTGAGAGATTCGTGGGTGTTTTGATTATAATCAACAAGAAAAGTTTATCAATCATGGAAGCAGAATCAAGTTTTTCTGTAATGGCCCCACCTGTTTTTAATGATGATAACTATCAGATTTGGGCTGTAAGGATGGAATATATATAGATGCCATGGATATGTGGGAGGAATTCGAAGAGGATTATGAAGTTCCTCTGTTGCCTAACAATCCTACTATGGCCCAGACAAAAATCATAAAGACAGGAAAATCAAAAAATCAAAGGCAAAGGCCTGTTTATTTCAGCATTATCTTCTTCAATCTTCACTCGAGTTATGTCTCTAAAGTCAGCAAAAGTCATATGGGATTTTCTCAAGGCAAAATATGAAAGGGATGAAAGGATCAGAGGTATGTAAGTGCTAAATCTTATAAGAGATTTCAATATGCAGAAGATGAAAGAAACTGAAACGATCAAAGATTACTCTGAAAGGCTATTGAACATAGCAAACATGGTAAGATTGCTTGGTTCCGTGTTTAATGATTCGCGTATAGTTTAAAAGATTTTGGTAACTGTGCCAGAAAAATTTAAAGCAACCATAACTACTTTGGAAAACACGAAGGATCTGTCCAAGATCACCTTCACAGAGTTACTGAATGCTTTGCAGGCACAAGAACAATGAAGAGTCATGAGAGAAGAAGGAAATGCAGATGGAGCATTGTTTGCCAAGCCTCAAGATGGAAGCAAAAACAAAAAGAAGAAGAAAAAGAAGAATGGTGAAGGCATTTGAACAAGTACTACCAAAGGAAAAACTGGACACTTAAAGAAAAGTTATCCTATTTGTAAGCATTGTAACAAGAAAGGTCATCCACCGTATAAATGTTGGAGAAGGTCTGATGCTAAATGTAGTAAATGCAATCAACTTGGGCATGAAACTGTAGTTTGCAAGAACAATAGTCAGCAACAAGAAGCAAAGGCTAAATTGTTGAGGGTGAGGAGGAAGATCAACTCTTTATTGCTACATGTTTTTCAAGTATATCATCTGGTGAGAGTTGGCTGATTGATAGTGGATGCACTAATCATATGACAAATGACATTTCTCTCTCTAAGGAATGGAAGCCCACGACCATTACTAAAGTCAGAATAGGTAATGGCGACCATCTTCCTGTAAGAGGGAAAGAAACCATTGCTATTCCAAGTAATTCAGGTACTAAAACAATTTCTGATGTGCTCTATGTACCTGACATAGATCAAAACTTGCTTAGTGTTGGTCAATTGATGGAAAAAGTCTACAAGTTAAATTTTGAAGATAATAATTGCTTTATCAAGGATGCTTCAGATCAAGAAATGTTTAAAGTAAGAATGAGAGGCAAAAGTTTCTCATTAGATCCATTTGAGGAGGATCATGTTGTTTTTTCAGCAAAAGAAAGTGTTGACTCGGACGCTATCTCTATGAAGGGTTGGTAAAAATGCAAAAAATGAAAATAGTTAAGGACTTACCTATTTTAGAAGTACATTCTTCAAATTGTCTTGCGTACCAATACGGAAAACAAAACAGACTTCCATTTTCAAAGACAACTTGGAGATCCTCGAACAAATTTCAATTAATTCATACTGGAATAGCAGGACCATAAAAGATTCCTTCACTAAAAGGTAGTCTTTACTTTATCATTTTTGTAGATGATCCAACCCGCATGTGCTGGATTTGTTTTCTAAGGAATAAGTCAGAGGCTTCTCATGTTTTTTGGAAGTTCAAAGCAAAAGTAAAAAATGAAGAAAACTATAAAATTCAGTCCGTAAGAAAGATAATGGAAAGGAATACACTGCTTACCAGTTCGACATGTTATGTGAGGAAGTAGGGATTCATCATCAACTTACTACTCCCTATACTCCACAAAAAAATGGAGTAAGCGAGAGAAAAAAAAGACACATTATGGAGATGACCAGATGCATGTTGCAGAGAAGAACTTGCCAAAGAAATTTTGGGCAGAGGCAGCAAATACATCAGTTTTTTCTTCAAAATGGGCTTCCCACAAAGGCAGTGAAAGACCGAACTCCGTTTGAAGCTTGGTATGGATTTAAACCATCATTAAATTTTCTTAAAGTGTTTGCTTGTCTCTGTTTTCCTACATTCCTCTGGTAAAATGAGATAAACTAGATAAAAAATCTGTACGAGGCATTTTTATTGGATATAGTTCAGTTTCAAAGACATATAAAGTCTTCCAACCACAAACTGAAAATAAAATCTTTAGTAAAGATGTCAATTTTATAGAAAATAAAGAGTGGTGTTGGAAAGAGTCGAAGAAATTTGTCGTTAACACTTCTGACAAAGCAAAAAAGTCTCCTACCCAGTTTTTTGAGAAGAAAATATCACTCTCACGACAAAATGTAATGGTGGATAATTTACCAGTCAACGGTACTCGACAACTCAGTGATATATATAAGAGATACAATGTAGCAGTATGTGAATCTGCTAGGTACAATGAAGACAAAAATGATGAAAAATGGGTTGCTTCAAAGAAAGAAGAGTTGTTTATGATTGAGAAAAACATGACTTGGGAGCTTGTTGATCAACCTGAAGATAGAAAGATAATTGGGTTGAAATGGGTATTTAGAACCAAGCTAAATGTCGATGGTTCAGTGAATAATCATAAAGCAAGACTTGTAGTTAAGGGGTATGCTCAAATTTTTTGTGTGGATTATTTTGATACATTTGCACCAGTAGCTAGGCTTGACACGATCAGGTTACGTCTTGCTCTTGCTGCATAGTTTGGTTGGAAAGTGTGTCAAATGAATGTCAAAATCAGCATTCCTTAATGGCTTTCTACAGGAAGAAATTTGTGTCGAGCAACCTGAAGGCTTTGTGAAGAAAGTAAATGAGGACAAAGTTTATAGGTTAAGAAACACACTTTATGGACTTAAACAGGCACCAAGGGCCTGGTATGGTCGAATAGATGGACATTTACTTGGCTTAGGCTTTGAAAAGAGTCTATCAGAATCTACTCTTTATTTTAAACATCATGGAATTGATATTCTTGTTGCGTCTATATATGTGGATGGTCTACTAATTGTAGGAAGCAATACAAGGCATATCGAGGATTTCAAGCAAGAAATGATGCAGGCTTTTGAGATGACTGATCTTGGTCTGATGTCTTATTTTCTTGGTATGGAAATAAAGAAGGGACAAGATGAAGTTTTCATTTGCCAGAAGAAATGTGCTAAGGAAATTCTCAAGAAATTCAACATGGAAAATTGCAAGGAGAAGAATACTCCTATGAACCAAAAAGAGAAACTAAACAAGAATGACAGAGCAGAGAAAGTGGAGGAAACGTACTTCAGAGGCTTAGTCGGTTGTTTGATGTATCTCACAGTTACAAGACCTGATATTTTGTATGTTGTAAGCATTCTATCGAGGTTCATGCATTGTGCTAGTGAGGTGCATCTAAAAGCAGCAAAACGAGTTGTTAGATACATCAATGAAATATCAATTATGGTGTCAAGTTTCAGAAAAAAATAAATCTAAATCTACTTGGGTATTCTGATAGTGATTGGGTTGGATCCGCAGATGACATGAAGAGCACATTTGGATATTCTTTTAGTCTTGGCTCAGGAATGTTTTCGTGGTGCTCAAAGAAGCAGGACATTGTGGCTCAATCCCCTACAGAGGCGGAATTTGTGGCTGCAACAGCAGCATCAGCAATGTGGTTGAGGAGAGTTTTTGGCGATCTGCACATGAATCAGACAAAGGGAATTAAAGTATTTGTGGACAATCAATCTTCAATAGCAATTTCTCATAATAATGTATTTCATGGGAAAATAAAACACTTCAATATCAAGATTTTCTTCTTCAGGGAATTTCAAAATAACGATGACGTGATTCTCCTCTATCGCAAATCGGAAGAGCAACTGACTGATATCTTCACCAAACCATTATAAGACAATAAATTTCAACTTCTCAGTCAAAAACGTGGAGTTTGCAGCTCTTAAAGCAAAGAGAGTGTTAGAAATATGCATAAGAACTACATCCGTCCAAATTTTCAGTATTGTAGGGTAGTTATTTACTGTTGAATAATTAAACTCTATCTTATCCTTATCCTTATCCTTAGTTTTTTAATCTTATCCTTAGGAGTTGATTTACTTGTAAACTCCTATAAATATCTGTGTTATAATGAAGTAAATAGTATTGCTTTCATAAATTTTTCTTTTTTCATTTATCAAACTAATGTTCCTACTTGTTCAATAACAAAAGAAGATAAGATTGTTATGTTTTTCCTTCTCTAAAAACTAACAGTGAAAAAACAAACTTTGGGCATTATCAGTGATTATCTTGCTATGATTTATCACTTATCAAAGAGGAGTACATGAAAACTGATAACAAGATCACTTTGTTCGTAAGTAAGATATTCATATTATGTTATCCATCATTCTACTTGTATTTTTTGTGAAACAGATAGACAAACTCGTGATGTCAATCAAGAGGATTATCAAAGATTACCTGATTGTCTTACTGATTCTTTAAACGCGTTGGAGGAAGATACACTGTTTAACAATATGATGGGTGAAAATCTTGTGGTTTGTCTAAAAGCAATACGCAAGGTATGTTTCAAATCATGCTTTCTTCCGTATATGAAGGTGTATATGTTTGCAGAATTTCTGTTTTTGCTAAACTACTAATTACTGTAGAAAAGGTTTATCAGGTATAATGAAATAAGAATGAATTGGCTCATTAGTGTTCATAGTAAAATTCTTCCACGCAATGTCAGCATAAGAGCAAATTATAAACTATCAGAATCAGTTTATTTTAACATGTCTTACCAAGTTACTTGTCTAATTTTGAGATTATGAATTTTCATCAACAGTCGGCTGCAAGTATCTGTAATTAGATTATCGGATAGTGCAAAAAATCTTGACTGTAGTGTATAGAAGTTAAATGAACATTTAGAATTATCCTACAACTTCTATTTTCCTGATATGCAGTCAATAGGATATGATTCTTGTTAACCAGTCAAACGTTCAACGATTTAAAGAATGATATAGGAATAGGAATGGCATAGGAGTAGGTTATGCAGCTAAATCGTGCCTGAGTATTCAAGATTTTCATATTATGCAGGTTCATTCTCCTTTTTACGTAATTGATACATAACTGGTATAGCAACAACAACGTATACAATATAATCCATCAAATGTGGTTTGGAGAGGCTGGAGGGCATGATGTACACAAATCTTATCCCTATTTTTGTTGGTTAGAAACAACGTTTTCAAAATACCCTTGGCTTAGTAGAAAAGAGAAGAAAAGAGAAGGAAAGAAGAGAAAAGGAAGGAAGAGAGGAAAAGAATTGAAGCATGGTTGCAAGGAGAAAATAATATAACAAATAGCAAGATACAGAGAAAATGAGAAACATATAGTACGACACATCAAAAATAAGAAGCATGTAAATACTAAATAATACTATTAGTATGGAGAAGTGTACAGGAGGCACCACTCGACTACCAACTAATCTTCTACCCTAATGACCTCCATACTTTTCTCTTAAGGATCATGTCTTCAGTAAGCCGAAGTTGTGTCATATCATGTCCTGTCTAATCATATCCCCTTAGTTGTTATTCGGTCTAGCTCTTTCTCTCCCAACTCATTGAATAACTTAACCCTCACACCTCCTTAGTCGCACATTCACGCACCTCCTCTTCACATATACAAACCATCTTAGGTCGCTTTTCTCATTTTGTCTGCTGTAGAAGCCGCTCCCACCTTATCTCATTTACTTCATTCCTAATTATATCTCTCCTAGTATGCCCACATATCCATTTGAGCATTATGGTCTCTACTACATTCATCTTTTGGACATGGGTGTACTTGACTAACACTTTGCCCCATACAACAAATTTGGTCTAACCACCACTCTATAAAGCTTAACCTTAAGCTTTATCACATTCTTATCACACAATACCCCCCTAAGTGAGGCTTCATTCTACCCACCTACTCTACTAGATTCGCAACATCCTCATCAATCTCTATGTCTCCTTGGATTATGGACCCAAGAAACTTGAAACTTCTTCTCTTGGATATGACTTGCAGATCGGTCTTCATTTCCACCTCCGCCTCATGCATTACATATCTAACCTACGCTCCTAATCTGCATCTCTTTAACCAAAACTTTACCATTCTCATCCTTAACGCACTTCACTTGGTCCAGGTTGCGGGCCTCTTTTCTCTTGCCTTGTTGAGCTTATACAACTTGTATTCCCCTCACTAGCACTTGAGTTTTTTTATAAGTGCTCAAAAGCTGATGTATTAGTCACTGTGAGAACTAGCTCCACTTTCTTATTCGCCACCTCAAACCTCTTCCAATTCCTCCTAGAAATGAAGAAAAAAACAGAGGAAACAACAGGCGCAAAACATGAAATACAACACTCCTAAAATATTAAGAATAAACATAACTAATTGTTGCAGCTAATAACTCTGTTTCTTTGTAAACTTATTGCAAAAGTATTAGAAATAGTAATGTCTAGCAAAGTGGATAATATCATATATTGTTAGTATGAGTTTTCATTGCATAAGTATCTACAAACTTTTGACAATAGCTATTACGCCTCAATCCCAAGTTAGTGGTAAACTTGGGTTGACTTGAATACTCACTATCCAGTTTCCTCCTCAGCCCGTATCATTCCAATGTTTGGTTCTGTAGCATTTATCTTTTAGCAACAGGAAAAACATGCTTTGACGTTTCATTTTCTTTATGTCACTTACATATTTGAATTAGTCATTGACGTAATGAAGTATACAGAACTTCGAATAAGGGACACAATTTTGAGATTTCTTTGTATTTACAAGTCTTTTTGATTTCTTGTGGACATTCTAAGCTTGATTTTATGTTTTGCAGGCTGAGATCAATCACTATTGTGAAGATGAAGAACCCTACAAGGACATCATATACAAATTTTAGGTTGATCAAATATATCAGTGACATTAGGATAGTTTATATTGTTAATCATCAAACATATTCTTATTTTTCTGTGCCCTTCTTCTTTTGCTTCACTAATGCACTTGTTAATACGTCTTAGAAACTTCAGTTCCTCGCGATAACACAACATTTGATGTGTAAGTTACGTATATGGCACTGGCCTGGACTAGTATTATGCTTATTGTCAAAAGAGGTGCATAAGAAATTAATCTTTTCTGGAGTGACCGAAGAATTTTGACACACCAACAAGGAAAAAATCATAATTGAAGAAGAAGAATATCAAATTTTGAACTGTATCTTGCATTAGAATAATACAAGTTATATATATATATATATATGCATCAACTTTCAAAAGCTTCTAACTACTCAACTAACTAACTAACTTCTTGAAAATGACTAATAACTAACTTCCTTTTACTTATCCTCTTTCCACTATCTCAATACTCCCTTTCAAGTTAGGAGGTGCAAATATGTCGAAGACTCCTAGCAAGAGATAGTCATGTTGAGACCTTTTGTCAAAACAATTTATATAACGATAAAGATGTAACTTGCCAAAATGGCACCAATACAATGTCTGAACAAAAATTGGAAAGAAACTCTAGTGGAACATACTCCACTAGCTCAATCCAACAACTAAGCTAGAATGCAAATGGGCAAGCATCCTCGAAAGCATGAGGTCTTACAAGATCCTAATCAATGCTTGACGTCAGGATAAATGCAGCATTGATCCTGTAGATCTAGCGTCGACCTGTGCCTGCACCTAAAAGTTTAGAGTTGTATAGGGTTAGTATACACTTGTACTAAGTATGGGTATATGCAAGCACACACCAAGGACATGCATAAGTAAGAATAGCTCTTTCCTAGAAACATGATTATTGCAGGTCAAGTTAGTGGAAATGCCAAATAGAGATTAGGAAAGTGAGTGAAATTTTCAAATTTGGATTAGGAAAATTTATGAGCTTTCAAAATTTTGATTAGGAAAGTTATGCCATAAGAGTAACATGCATCATCATACTTAACATTTTGCACACAACACACAACATCGAACACATAACACATATCATAATTCCTATAACACATAACGTTGTTCATATCATTCATTCGTATGCCATGAGCCTTGGAATCATGAACTTTACATTAAGACTTTCCAAAAATTAGGGCTCAACATATGGGACCTCAACTAGCGAGTCTGCTTTAGCAAACACAAAGTCTACTTCATTCATACATACGTACTTCAATTCATTTCATTCATTGGCCAATGTAAACACCAACTATACCTAGGATGTAGTTTAAGCCTTTCATCAGATTCATTGTGCATTGACCAAGATGACCTAATGTCATTACTTGAATCTAACTCACCTCTTGATTATCCTATCCTAACACCTTTGGTATCATTCGTTTCATTATGTGCATCATTTGAGGCTAGCCACATTCATTCATTGGGAAGTTTAACTTTAACCAACATAGATCATGTGAGCATCATGAAATCCAGTGTAATGAAACCCCACACCAAAAAGAGGTGGAATCACTGGCCAAAGTGACCCAAAACATGCTAGCGTACATGGGAATTGAACCCCGCCAGATCCCTATATTCGCAGTATAGGTTCAAAGACTAGGACATATAAGGAGACCCATACCCGGAATGCCGGACAACCTTATATCATGAGAGTTACGTGAACCTCCGCCCTTCTCGAAAGAAGGCATCACCGCTCAGAGCTAGTCTATCGGTGCACAGTATAAAGTTCCATTACATTCAACTCATACGTCATGGAAGATGGCTCCTAGTATGAGGACATCATAGCTCAATAGATGATTTCTCATCTCATCATTAGTAGTACGTGTGTTAATCTCAATACTTTCATTAGAGTGTTCATAGAGACTGGTCTCTTCATTAACTTACATTGTCATAGGTGAGTACATTTTGGTAACATTTACTTAGGCTCATTTGAGATTTCCCTAGTCTTTTACATTAGCCTCATATCATGTTGTCACCACATTCATCAACATTAGTACATTTGCTATTCATCATTACTCACCCCTTTTTACGTGAATGCTCATTTCATTATATGCCAATGCACTTGACCATTTGTATGTTTCACACTCTTACTTAACCCTTCTAGGATTTCATCATTTCATTACATAATAATAATTTCATTGTATGCCAGTGCACTTGTCTATTTAGTGTGTTATACACTCGTACTTAACTCTTCTAGGGTTACATCATTTCATTACATATATCTTAGGTTCACTTATTTGTAAACATATGATAGACTTATGGGTCTATACATACAAGTCATGGGGCTTCATTCATAGTTTGTCTAAGTGATTCATATTTACCCAAGATTATGTGGTACAAGACTTATGCATCTTGTAGACATTCAAAGATATTGGTTTCAATCTTTAGAGGCAACATTCATTAAATATTTACTTAAGTATGACTTATGTGTCAATACGGAATTGGGCAAGGGAACCCGATTTCAAATCCCTTGGACAACACTTAATCTTATTTTAAACTTGATAATCTCATTTTTCAGATTTGGGGGATCCTAGTTCGATCCCCATCAACCCCATAATATTTCCTTTATTTTTCTCCTCTCTTTTTTTGTTAAAGTCAAGGAGGTTCTGGGTTCAATCCTCCACAAGATCAGTATTTTTTCTTTTATTTTATCTCTCAACTTTCTCACCTATACAAGAGGTTGTGGTTTCAATCCCTACTCTCCACATTTATTTTCTCCTTTATTTTTCTCCTAACTCTCTTCTCCATTCAAGAGGTTGTGGGTTCAATCCCCACTCACCACATCTATTTTCCTTGCATTTTTCTCACGAAATTTGTATGAAATTTTCATTTAGTGAGGTTATGGTTTGAATACCCAATGACCTCACATTTTAAAAAAAATTTAAAGGAAGCTCATTTTTTAAAAAGTTGGCCGAGACTACAATTTCCAGCAGGCTGGAAATTTAATCTCTTCCAGTCCATTTTTGTCTTAATGTTTTGTTGATTTTTTTGTAGCTTTCATGTAATGATGTCTTGGGTTCAATCTTTAGTGATCTCACTTATTTTACATTCATTTTTCATTGCATCGTGTACCATTTTGTTTGGCCGAACCCAACCTACCAAATGCTGGAAATTTGTTCACTATTTTCAGCTTCTTTTTATCATTATTCATATATTAATTCTTAAGGCATTTCGTGGATCATTTGGTGAATCTTTAATTGTAATACTTTTATGATTATATTCAGCCTAGAATTACATTTCATCCAGCAAAATTACAACACTTTTACACCTCATTATTTACACAAACATTCGCATATAAAATTCAACTATAAAAACATTTTCACATACTTTCGGTTGACATAACTTAACATGCTTACAATTCCAAACACATAATCAAGAAAACATTATCACAAAAATCAAACTTAATACTTAAAATACCAGCAAACATACCAACAACATTATCTCTAACCTATTTCACATTGAGATCAAAGGGATACTAGGGACAAGGAGTTCGACAAGAAAGGGAACCACCCTAGTTTTCGAGTAGATTCAACTGAGCCTTAAGGGTCTCTTAGGAAAGGGACCAAGAGTAAGAAAACCCACACCTTAATGTTGTTCAACACTTGTTTCAATGCTGCCTATTCCCACGACACCACTTCCTCACCATCAAAATCCAAAACCCAATCCGTCGAGAAGAATGTTGTTAATTTTCGTTTTTAGCTTAGGTTTTTGTTTGAGTTTTTGTGTGTAAGTTCTTCAAGAGTGAAGAACTATTATTTTCAGTTCTTTTTTTGATGAAAAACATGAGAATGAGAGTGAGAGACGTGAGAATGAAAGGATTAGGACTAGGATAGTTAGGTGGAGACTTAGTCAAACAAGGACTCCCCATTATTTATTATTATTATTATTATTATTATTATTATTATTATTATTATTATATTAATAATCTAATTTTCTTTAATTAAATCAAAAAATTAAATATCAATTAATTTAACTAATTCACTAAATACAAAAAATCAATTAAATAATTGTTTCCACTAAGGCTCGAACTCAGGTGGAGCAAGATTTTGCTTAAAGGGTCAATTTCGGCCACCTCTACCCAAGTTTCCCCTTAACCATATTAATTTATTAATTAGGATAATTACAGTACTACCTTTAGCCTGGAAAAGACCATTTTACCCCTAGACCCTCCAAAGTTAAGGTTACCCCTTTTTAAATTCTGTTAAGACTCATTCGGCTAAATCTTCATATTTAGGTGCCCTACATGGTTGGACCCAACCTTTCTTAGATCAACTAACTCACCAAGTTAGTTGGCTTGGCTGATGCAAGGGTTCAGAGGTCTGGTTCTACGAGCATCAATCCGTGTGAACCCGGTCTAATCGTAGGCATTCTAAATACATTAAGCATTACTTAGCATAGTCATTTTAGGTTGTTACACTTGTGTTGTAACAAACACTATCTTGATCAGTCCTTGTTGAAGCTTCTCCTCGATGAAATGACAATCAATCCCTATATATTTAGTACGCTCATGATACACTTGATTAGATGCTAACTTAATGGCAGACTTGTTGTCACTATAGACGCGAACTAGTAACTGAACCTCAGCCTACAAATCTTTCAACATCCCTACTAACCAAACTAATTTTGCTACTGTAGCCGAGACTATATGCAGCCTCAACTGAACTTATTGATACAATGGTCCATTACTTAGCCTTCCAAGATACTACTAATTATCCAAGCTTAATTGCATATTCAATCACAGACCTTCTTGTGAGGGGGTATGCTGTCCAATCAGCACCACAATAGGTTGTTATTTCAGTTCCAGACTTAATAGATAATAATATTCCTTTCCCTGGTTGTCTCTTTATATGCTTCACTACTCTAAGTGCTACATCCATATGAGACTTCTTAGGTTGGTGTAGAAACTGACTCAATATTTGCACACTACAGGAAATGTCAGGCCTATTCATGTTGAGATACAACAGTTTCCCAATCAATTTCTGATAAGCAATTAATCTGCTAGAGGTTCCTCTTGATTCTTTTTTGTTTGATCATCATACTGTTTAGATGTAATTTTTGTATTCACATCCATATGTGTTCCAAATGGCTTTGCTCTTGACAATCCAACTTCATAAATAAGTTGAAGTGCATATCTCCTTTGATGCATAACTACACCACTATTGGATCTAACAAACTCTATTCCAAGGAAGTATATCAACTCTCCTAGATCCTTCATTTTAAAACTATGTTTTAAGGATACCTTTGTCTCCTCCACAATCTTTAAACTGATTTTGGTCACTTAGATATCATCAACACACACAAGAACAATTGAGTTCCTTCGATTGTTATTCTTGTAAACAGAGAATGATCATATTTACTTTGCATAAACACCAACTCCTGAAGAACTTCTGCAACTTGTGATTCCATTGTCTTGGTGCTTCTTTAAGCCCATACAATAATTTCTCCATTCTGCACACTTTGTTCTTATTCTCCCCTTAACTGTAAAAACCTTGTGGGACAATCATATAAATTTTATCCTCTAAGTCACCATTCAAAAAGACATTATGCACATCCATTTGATGAATGTGCCACCCCTTAGATACATCCAATGCAAGTATGGTTCTTAATGTGACCAGTTTTACCACAGCGGAAAAAGTTTCCTTATAATCTATACCCTCCTTTGACTATACCCTTTGGGCACTAACCTTGCCTTGAACCTTTCTACTTCTCCATTAGATTTGTACTTAATCATAAAGATCCATCTACATCCATTAGCAGACTTCCCTTTAAATAAACAACAAATTTTTAAGTGTTATTGTCTTGCAAAAGCTTGTATTTGAACTTGCATTGCTTCAACCTATCTTGGTTATTTACTTGCCTCAGCAAAAGTAGTAAGTTCAGCCAGAGTAGAACTTGCAGCAGTAAATTCCTGATAAGATTTAGATAAATGTTTGTATGCCACACACTCATTTATTGGATATTGTACCTATTTTTCCCATGTTAAGTGATACAAAGACTTTCATCCATATGGATGAACTCCTCTTGTAGACCTTCTAGTTCCCACAACCTGAGTATTTTCTGTCATAGCCTCAGACTCTTTTGTATTTGTACATTGTAGTCGTTCTTGCAGTATATCGTGTTAAGTATCATTAGTCATATTTCTGTGACTTCTTCAGCACATCATACATCTAATGTACACTCCTGATGAACCTTCTATTGATTAACCTTTTTGTCAAATACTGACTCCCAATCTATAGTTAACACACCATCAGTTATGTTATCAACAAAAGAACCTCCCTCCTTATTACCTAAGAAGGTCATAAATGAAACACTCAGTCTCTGAACACCGCATTTCTACTCACAAAGAAACTATTGGTTGTCAAATCTAACAAAATATAAAGTCTTTGAGTTTTTAAATGCCACATATGAACGACAGCCTTAGATCTTGATGCTAGTTTATCACTCTTAGTGAGAACTTTAGCATAACATAAATTGTAACACTTCAAAAATCCAAGATGTGTTCTAAGGCCTAACGTAAGTGTCATAAGGTCTATACACTGTTTTAAGGTCCATTATAATATTTATAAGTCATTTAGGAAGTCTAGAAACCAAAACGGCCAAGAACGTCCATGACGTTCGGAAAGTAGTTCAAGGAGGTACTAGCATGGCTTAGTCTATTTGACTAGCTTTTAGGAGTCGGAAAATGATGAAAATTGATGGAAGGGTGTCTAACATGTGTTTAAGTTGATTCATGGTCGAAACGTCTGGGTATGACTCCCCAAGGAACAACCAAGGGCCCTTGAGGAGGACCCTTGCGTTTGGAGTCAAACACTGTCTGGGCAGTGTGCACCCACGAAAGGGAATAGACAGAACATGTGTGGATCGACGGGGAGTCGATGCCAAACGTCGACCAAAACATAGCCAATTTGTTGGAGGCCCTCACCTACAAGTCTCTAACCAAATTGACGAGTGTGCAGCACGGAAGAGGAACTAGTCGTCGAGTCACAGATGGACAGTTAATCGAGGTCTCGTTTGTGAGGGTCTAATGTCCCTACACATTTTATCTTAGTCTTAAATAATTAATTAAGGGGTTTGGTGGTTAGTTAGGGATTAAAGGAAGTCTAATTAATTTAATTAACCACCCATATAAAGACACCAACCCCGTTAGTCTAATGACAACTCTCAAAACAAAACTATCTCCATTCTATCTTCTTTCTCTCTCTATTGGAAGACACCATTGAAGACCAAGCTAGGGGAGGGTTTTGGGGGCTGTAAAGGGACAATTTCACCATAAATTCTTCATCAAACATTGAGGTATGAGATCTAATTTACCTTTGAGACCTCTTTCCTCAAAGGGTTCCTTCAAACTATTTTCAAAAGTTGACTTTTCATGTGGGTCTTTGTCAATCTCAAAAATTATGTTATGAATTTAATTGTTTATGATTTATTCAGGTTATTTTGAGTATATTAACATATATTCTAACTTAATTATGATATATCTTGATGGTTTAGTCTAGTTTGTAGAAGATGAAACCTTTAACCCTATGTTTGATCTTGGTATGAATTAGGTTGTATTTAGTTCAATTAATTTGGTTATTGGCTTAATTACTACTAGGTGATGTTGTTGCACTAATCATGAACAAAATTATGGTGATTTGTAGTCTTTCATGCTAGTTCTTGAGAAAATGATCTAGGTTAGGATGTATGTTGTGAATTGACCTAAGTAACTTGTCTTAAGATATGATCTAGTATTGAATTGTGATGTAGTGATTCTTCTAAACTTGTTATCATGTTAATAATTAACTTATTATTATGTATACCTAAATTGGGTTGAATTGAGGGCTTATGGTAAGACCTTGATGATGAACTATGAAGGAGACTTGGTAAGTCTTATGATCTCTATCCTTTACTTCAAATTGTGGTTAATTGTGATTAAGTCATGATTTTGTGTTGGAGTATGCCTTGTATTAGGATTGATAAGTTGTTATGATTTTGAATTGAAATGTCTTGATTATGATTGTGAGGTTTTGGCTTTAAGATGTAAATGTTATAAGGAGGGTGAATGATTTAACAATGTGCCTTATCATGATATGAAGATATTAATGTCCTAACTTCATCTATATGAATTGTAATGAAAGGATTTATACTCATGCAATTCTTATTGAGCTATTGATGATGATGATTATGCAAGGGGTAGACCCTATGACCTAAACTAATCTATGATTGATAATAAAGGCTTAAAAATATTTCAAAAAGGGACTCTAGATTAGCACCGAGTCAACTAGAGTGAGGAGTGTCCCTTCCCACATAAGGAAGGTAGGATCACTAATGTACTCTTGAGATTGGAGACTATAATGCATGTACCATAAAGAGGGTCCCAGCTATATCTCCTAGTTCTTGAACTATATTTCCTCTATAGGAATACTAGCTAGTGGATCCACGTAATTGCTGTGTTTCATGTTTCACCTTCGGTGTAGGGTTTTATAACACCAGATTCCACATTAGCTTATGTGGTCTATGTTGGTTAGAGCAAGATGTTCCCAAAAAGGTAAAATGAACTAAGGGATTGGACTCTAATTAATATGACCTAAGAGGTTTAGCTTAGTCTAGGTAAGGGTATGGGACTCTACCTAAGCATTGCACTAGTTAGACTTGAAGGGAGTCTTAGGAGGATGTTCTTATTTATGATTATGCTTATAATGTTATATGACATGTATATGATACACTTGCACATTTTTGATACAATATGTTGATTAGTTCACTTATGAATATGTGTTGGTTTATATTGTTAAAGTAAGATGATATGTACACCTAAATGCCATGTTATGTGAAGTAGGATCTTAGTCGTGATTCATGTTGGGTTACTTTATTAAGTAAGGTAATGGGGCTTAACTTGGTCGTTTCACTTGTTGACTTGATAGGGGTTCATGGGTAACTGACTTGCTTTTGTTATGTTGAAATGTACTCTTATTTATGCTTATGATAAATATGACTTGATGATAGAGTTACTTGAATATGTATCTAATTATATGATTTGCTTGGTTTACTTGGCTAGATATTATGTTATTGTTGTTGTGATGTACATGCTTCTGACTTAATGAACAAGCATTATTGATTGGTGTGGTCTTGTTGAATGTATATAAAGGTTTTAAATGAAAGATGCATACTTTATGAAATGTCCCTTTTTCTTAGCATGTTTTCAAAGTGTGTGCATATGATCTCATACTTAGTACAAGTGGCGCATTAACCCCCTTTCCTCCTTTTCTCCAACATTTAAGGTTCCGACCGTTGAAGTGTTTTGAAGGAGACTTGAAGGAGGGTTGGATCCCTTATTCATCCAAGTAGGGTAGGCCCTCAATTTCCAAGGGTGATACCACTATCTAGCTTATGAAGTTTCTTTTTAGTTAAAGACTTCTATGGTTCTTTCTTTGCATTTAGTATGAAATATTGTATAGCCCATATGAGACTTTTTACTTTTATGTATGGGTTATACCCATGTTCTTACACTCTTATTAAATGGTTATGGGATGAGACGACTATTATGACTATGTTATATTTTATATACTCATGTGCAATAAAAGTAGAAAACTAAGTAATCTTCCTATACGAAGGTCTATGTATACTCGATACATACATACATACATACATATATATATATATATATATAGAGAGAGAGAGAGAGGTCTATGTAAACCTCCAATTAGATGTAGTGAAATTTTTAAAAAAAATTTGCTAAATTTGACCTATAAATGTAATGATGTAAACTAAGAGGCTAGTCTTATTTCTCAATGAGGACGCCGACGCCGGTTACATCTAGGGAGTAAATCCGGATTTGACATAAACATCCAAATACTCTTAGATGAGAAATCATAGGCTTTCCTCCATACATCTTCTCATACGGAGACTTAGCTCCTAGAATACTACTAGGCATTCTATTAATCAAATAACCAGTTATAAGCACACACTGACCGCAGTACCCTATAGAAATTTTCCCTTGAAACATTAAGGCCCTTGTTACTTCTAAGATGTGTCTACTGTCACGAACTTAGAGTCTTACTAAGGCGACACTTAACAACTTACTCACAAATCTTTCACAATCTTGTAAGATCAAGTAAGCCCTTTGAAACTAAAATCGCTAAGAGAATTAAAGGAAGACTTAAAGAATTTTGGAAGAAGGCTTAAATTACTTGGAATAAAGCTTTACAAGTTGCTGGATTGCTTGTTTCAAGATTGGATGCCTTGCAAATGAATGGCACCCCCTATTTATACTACCTCCTAAGGATCTAAGTGTAAATATTATTTATTTTACAACTCCCTCATTATATATTCTTTAGTCCATCTCTAGAAAAGTGTACACATTCTAGAAATTTTTAAACCTTTCCAAGAAAATATCTAAGTTATTCTAGAGAATTCTGAGAAGTTCTCTAGACTTCTTAATTAGTCTAGAAGGTTCTAGAGTTCTCTGCAAACCTCTCCACAACTCTAGACCCTTTCGTCTCCATTCGAACGCAAAATTTAATTGTCATGTGGTGGGACATGACACTCTACCCCGCCTATTAACGCGACGACTGCCTCGCATCATCAGTTCATCGGTGATGGAGTCTTATCTTCTCGTACACGCGTCCAATATTCGATTGACTCGATCAATTCTTTTGTGTAACTCCTTCAATTGCTCTTTATCTCTTTTAACTCAGCCTCACGATCTACCTCCTTCCTAGGAGGAAAGCGCCTTGAAAACTTCTTTGGCATCACGACATTGTTCCCTCTTGGGACCTTCTTCGTACACGGTGGAAAAGACTTCTTATCACCATGGTGTTCATTCAAACTTGTAATGGTGGATAAATATGTCAACTTCTCCTTCTTAGGATTTTTCTTGAGCTTCATTGTTGTTAGTTGGACCTGCCTTTCCTTCTTCGGTGCCTTAACCATGGGAAATTGCATGTTCCTCCTTGCTTTATGACCAGAAGTTGTTGGAGGTAAGGATCGATCACCGTGTGGCATTGAAGGAAGAAATCTTGCCCAAGAATAATGTCAAAGAGATCTAAAGGAGTGAAAGTGAAGTTGGTCTTACCTTGAAAATCGCCTAGCGTGATGCTCAATCCATGCGCGACTCTACTAACAAGAGTCACTGGTCATGGACCGTCCTGAGTTAGGTGTTACTTGCACTGTAACTTAGCCCCAACCTTGTCGCTGCCGTCTTGGTCATGATATTAACCTCTGCACCTGTGTCGACCATAGCATGATTCGCTCTTCCATTGATTGTGATGTTGATATATTATGTGTTGTATACTCTCGACTTCACTGGTTGCTTGGTGATAGCTCCACATAGTCTTATCAAGCCCAACTGCATCGTCTCTATGCCTTTTCCTTTCTCTTGTGCATCCTTCTACTTTCGCTCTCGCAGGATAGCATTATGTCTCTTAAATTCAGGGCACCTCGCATAGCCATGGGTCCCACTGCATATGTAGCAACCACCTATTTTTGGAAACCTCTGTCTTTCTCTCCGTGTCGCCATGACGTCCAGACTTCTTCCGATCGTACTTATCGGTATCTTGCTTGTTAGGATGTGGCCGTTGATCCTCGCTTTTGCCATAATCTCCCCAACCATGGTCATGACAACCTCTCCTCTTCTCTCCTATGGCTTTGTCGTTCTTCTCATTCCTGAAGTCTGTCAAAGCTTCGGCCTGCGTGATGGCTTCATCAATAGTCTTGACCTGTCGGAGTTCCAACTCTATCTTGGCCCAACTCTATAGCCCAGCCATGAAGTGGAACAACATGTCTTCATCCATGAGGTTGAGAATCTGAAGCATGAGGGTGGTGAACTCTTGCACATATGCTCATATCTACCTATTTGCTTAAACTCTTTAAACTTGTTCTTTTCCTAATAGATGACGTTGTTAGGGAAGAACGCCCTCTTGAACTCCTCTTGGAATTTCTCCCAAGTGTTGATGGTGCAACGCCCCTTCCCTATTTCCGACTCTTTATGCCTCCACCACAACATGTCCATCTCCGAAAGATACAACACAATGGTGTTGATCTTGTTTTCGTCGCTCTTATCTCGGTTACACTTGAAGTAATTCGCCAAGTGCCACAGGAAATTCTCCACCTCTTACGCGTCACAGATGCCTTTGAACATGGGTGGCTAGGGAGCCTCGACCTTGGCCTCCCTATCTCTATCAAGCGATGATGATCCTCTAGCTTTCACGCCCTGCTTAAGTGCTTTTTTCTCGACCTTCATGATCTCAATCATGATCAACGCCTCCATGAGCCAACCCTCCAAGGAAGTGATAACCTCCTTCATCTCAAACTCAGCCTGCTGGTGTCCCTCCAACTCTTTACGGATGTATTTGGTCTTGCCAATGGTGAAGTATTCAAGGGTTTTAAACTTGCCATCAACCACTTTCATGCGCCGGCCTAAAATATCGACGACCTTCCTCACCACTTCAACCCTCGCTACCTATTCTTCTCCAGCGGTGACATCAATGGCCGCCTCACCCAGTTCATCGTCATTTGAGTCAGTGGCTGAGGGTGAATGAGAAGTTAGTGCGTCACATGGTATGGGATCCAACAACATTTATTTATGACCCTTTTGGGTCTTCTTTCCCTTTAGGTGCTTCTTTCCACCATCCAAACGGACGTTAGTGATGCTACCAGCGTTCACGTCTCCTTCGGTAGCCATTCCCTTAATGAAAACCTTCGCTCTGATACCCCATTGTCAAGGACTTAGAGTCTTACTAAAGCTCCTTGTGGAACTTGACAACTTACACATGAATCTTTCACAATATTGTAAGCTCATGTAAGCCCTTTGAAACTAAGATCGCTAAGAGAATTAAAGGAAGACTTAGAGGATTTTAGTAGAAAGATTGTATTGCTTGGAAGAAAGGTTTACAAGTTGTTGGAATTGCTTTTTTCAATATTGGATGCCTTGCAAATGAATGTCACCCCCTAATCATACTACCTCCTAAGGACCTAAGTGTAAATATTATTTACTTTATAAGTCCCTTCTTAGTTACACTTTAGTCCCTCTCTAGAAAAGTGTACACATTCTAGGAATTTTAAAACTTTCCAAGAAAATATCTAAGTTATTCTAGAGAATTCTAAGGAATTCTTTAGCCTTCTTGATTAGTCTAGAAGGTTCTAGAGTTCTCTGCAAACCTCTCCACCACTCTGGACCCTTCCGCCTCCATACGAATGCAAAATTTATTTCATATGGGGGAAGTGACACTATGCTTCCTTTCAACTATTAAGAAAATAACACAAACAAAGTTCATGAATGCAGTTCCATTATCAGACCTTATCTTCTTCACAGTTTTGTCAAACTGTATCATTACAACTTGTATAAAATGAGCTAAATATACACACATCATATTTATTTTTCAAAGAAAAACCAAGTCATTCTTGAGAAATCATTAATCAGTGTTAGAAAATATTTGTAACCGTCAAATGTTGATTGCTTATATGGACCCCATACATCTAAATGAACCAATCAAAATCTTGACTACTTTTACTACTGCTAACTGGAAACACATTTCTGGTCTGTTTTGCACAAGGACAACAAAACATTTATTAGGACTCTATCCACTATTTTTGAGTCAACAAGAAACACTTTCCTCAACATATGAGAAGATCCATGTCGTAGTATCTTGTGTCACGCATCTACTTCCTCTTCTGACAATTGTTGTATCTCTAACTCCTTCTCAAATACCGATGTTTTAGTTGATCATGTGTCATGTTCTTAAACAGCGGTACAGACCATCATCCTTTTTACTAACTTCCCTCGCCTTGACAGTGTAGAGTTCTTGAAATACACAAAAATGAGGGAAGAAAGTAATTGAGCATTTTAACTCCTTAGTTACCTTTCTAACTAACAATAAAGTGTACTTAAACTCTGGTATGTGAAACACATTTGTAATAACACTTCTTGGAGATATCTGACACTTCCTTGTATGAGACACATATGAAAATCCACCAGTAGGTAAGTACATATGCTTTGGGTCTTTACTCTTAACTACAAAATCTTTAGTGAGAATTCCAATTTTCAACTCCATATGATTAGATGCCCCTGTATCTATAATCAAAACTTCATTGTTTTCAGAAACTAATAAGGCTTTACTTGCAATATTATCCTAAGCTTCATGTTTTTGGCTTGCCTCTTCGGGTTTAATTCCATATCTTTTGTTGTGCTTGAGCATCTGACGAATTTGACTATATTGATCTCTAGTGAAATTACATCTTTAAAGTTGATTAGCACACTCATATATATATCACCGGTTGAATTATTCATAGACACATTAGTGTTATTTCCATAACTGAAAGAGGGACAACCAAACATACTCTCGAATTCATCTTTTCTTGCACTATTATCATCATTACCAACCATGTAGGTTTCATTCCCTGCTCCAGTATTTAATTTCCTCTTGGACTTAAAATCTGAGGGGTATCCAATTAGTTTATAACATTGATCTTTGGTGTGCCCCTTGCACCTGCACAATTCACAAACGACAGCAAAATTCTTCTTGAACTTGTTGTAACCTTGTGTATTGGAGGTTCCTCCAGTTCTTGAATGTATTCTTAGAGCTTCTACTGCAGTATTCCTTATAGAACTCAATCCCATAGTACACCTACTTGAAGTCATCTTTTTACATTCATCATTTACAATCATAGCATAGGCCTAATTTACTGAAGGTAATGGACTCATCAACATGATCTAATTTCTTGCTTGTCCAAAAGATTCATTCAACCCCATTAGAGTTGCTATAATTTGTGTTTATTCAAGTGATCCACAAAACCTCTTTCCTTCATACAATAACACCCAGGAGGAGGCACAAATGCCTCAAAACTCATCCCACAAGGCTTTGAGTTTGGTTAAGTACATTGATACAAACTTTGGACCTTACTGCAATGTTGCAATTTCTCTGTACAGGCTGAAGGTTCTTGATCCGTCTAATTGATAGATCCTCTCCTTTAAATCATTCCATACACCTTGAGCTGGTGAAGCAAATGCTACTCCTCCTAATAAATTTTTTGAAACTGAATTTAGAAGTCATGACAACACAATGTCGTTGACTCTTTCCCATTGACCTTGCAACTCAACACCTACACTCTCTTTCTTGCAAGATCAATCTACCAAACAAATCTTGTTCCTACATAGAGATGCCAACTTGATTGATCTACTCCACACCACATAAAATTATATTCCAATAATTTGGAAAGAAATCAAATTCACATGGTTGATATCAGTGGGACTCAAGAACAATGGATGACTATAATCAACCCCTTGATTAGATGACATAGCTGGTATATAACTCGGATTTCTAGTGTTTTCTTCCATACTGTTGTTTTCAGTTGTGATTTGACCATCAGTTACTCCTTGTTTCATGTTTAACTATCCTTCTTCTTCTTCTTCTTCTTCAATTTGTGCACCGGAAAACACCATCAACTTCATAGATTCAATTCTCTAGAACTTCAATGAAACACACGCAGAACACTACACATATGAATACAAGGAAATGAACACTGTTTAGATGAAAACTTCTTAAGATTTTGTAACCCTCTCTGATACCATGAAGAATTTTGACACACCAAGAAGGAAAAAATCAGAATTGAAGAAGAAGACTGAAACATTGAAGTATATCTCGGATTAGAATGGCACAAGGTGTGTATGTGTGTGTGTGTGTTTGTGTTTGTTTGTGTGTGTGTGTGTGTGTGTGTGTGTGTGTGTGCCTTTCAACGAACAGAACCTAAAATAATAGAGAAAAGGAAGAAATGGGGTTAGTACACCACTTGTACTAAGTATGAGACCATATGCACACATATCATGAATAAATGCTAAGATAGGACATTTCATTAAGTATGAAATTTACTTTGAAAACCTTAATGCATATTCAACAAGACTATACCAAATCAATTAGGCATATTCATTAAGTCATAGACATGTACATCACAAGACCAACAACATCAAAACTAGTCAAGTAAACATGCATAATATGTATTGAATACATAGTCAAGTAACTCCATGATCAAATCATAAATAACCACAAGCATGAATAAGAGTTCACTATAACATAATTAAAGTAAGACAACTACCCATGAACCCCTATCAAGTCAACAAGTGCAATGACCAAGCAAAAACCCATAACCTTACTCAATCGAGTAACCCAACAAGAATCATGACCAACATCCTACTTCACATAGCATGGCCTTTAAGAGTACATATCATCATATTTTAACAACGTAGACCAACACATATAATAAGTGAAGCTAATCAACATATAATATCAACAATGTGCAAGTTCATCATATACATATCGGGTACCATTATAAACATAACATAAGAACATCCTCCTAAGGCTTCTTACAAAGATAACTAGTTCAATTTTTAGGTAGAGTCACATACCCCTACCTAGACTAAGGTAAATCCTTAGGTCATCTTAGTTTGAGTTCAATCCTTTAATTCATTTTATCTTTTGGAAACATCTTGCCATGGAACCCTACACCGAAAGAAGGCAGACTACTTGCCAAGGTAGTACCAAAACATGAATATAGATACTATGTGGATCCACTAGCTAGTGTTCCTATGGGGACAACATAGTTCAAGAACTAGGAGATATAGTTGGGACCCTCTCTGATACATGCATTGTAGTCTCCAATCTCAAGAGTACATTAGTGATCCTACCTTCCCTATGTGGGAAGGGACACTCCTCACTCTAGTTCACTCGGTGCTAAGCTAGAGTCCCCTTTGAAATGCCTTTAATACCTTCATTAATAATAATAGCTTAATGTAGGTCATAGGGTTTATCCCTTGTATAATAATCGTCATCATAGCTCAATAAGAATTGCATGAGTATTGTCATTTCATTACATCATATAGGTTAGGTTAGCACATTAACATATAACTTCATAATAAAGCACTTTGGTAAATCATTCACCATCCTTATAACTTTTACATCTTAGATAACACCTCACAAACCATAATAAAAAAATTCACTTCAACATCATACCATCCCTATCAATCTTAATACAAGGCATACTCCAATACAACATCATGACTTAATAACAATTAACCATAATTGAAGTAAAGAACAGGGGATCACAAGACTTACCAAGTCTTCTTCATAATTCTTCATAAAGGTCTTACCATAAACCCTTACTCAACCCAATTAGGATGTAGTATCATCATATAACCATAATCAACGTTATAAAAGAGCTAATTAAATCACTATATCACAATTCGCCACTAGTTCATAGCTTAAGATGAGATATTTAGGTCAATTCACAACATACTTCATAACCTAACTCAACTTCTCAAGAACTAGCATGATAGGAATATAATTCATCCGAATTTAGTCATAATTGATACAACAACATCATCTCATAGTAATTTAACCAATAACAAATTCATTGAACCAATATAATATAATTCATATCAAGATCACAACCTAGGGTTAAGGGGTAAAGGTCATCTTCTACAAACTAGACGAATTCATCAAGATATATCATAATTGAGTTTAAATACATGTTAATATATTTATAATATCCAAAATAAATCATAAAAAATCAATTAACAACATCCATTTCGAGATTGGATGAAACTCACTTGAAAACTCAACTTGTTGAAATCAATTTGATGGAACCCTTTGAGGAACGAGGTATCAAAGGTGAAAGAGATATCATACCTTTATAATTGATGAAGATTGTTGGAGGAAATTTAACCTTTTAATCCCTTAAACCCTCCCCTATCTTGGTATTCATTAGAGTTCTTCACTACAGAAAGAATGAAAAAAGAAGGAAGAGAGTAATTATGTTAGTTTAGGTTAGGCTAATTAGGTAAGGGCCTTATATAGGGGTTAAATCACTTAATGATACCTCCCCTAACCCCTAATTAACTTCCTAACTAAGAAAATTAATTAATTAACCTATGATAAAACGTGCTGTGAAAACAGGCCCTTACAGACGAAACCACGATCAGATCGTGGGTCAACCGACGACCATCCCCCCTTCCGTGCTACACATCCATCATTTGATTCAGAAACTTGTCAAAAGATATACTTCACTAATTTCGCAAAGTGTTGTTTGATGGATGGCATCGACGTCGCGTCGATTCCCCTCGTGGGTGCACACTGCCCAGGCAGTCTTTGATCCCAAATTGCTTGGGTCCTCCTCAAGGGCCCTTGGTTGGTTCTTGGGGAATCGTGCCTGGACGTTTCAAATATGATCCAACTTAAATACATGTTAGACACCATTCCACCAATTTTCATCATTTTCCGACTTCTAAAAGCTAGTCAAATAGGCTAAGGCACACTAGTACCTCATTAAACTAGTTTCCAAACTTCATGGACGTTCTTGGACGTTTTGGTTTCTAGACTTCCTAAATTACTTATATTCATTAGAATGGACCTTAGAACAGTCTCTAAATGTAATGATACTTATGTTAGGATCAAGAATGCATCTTGGATTTTCGAAGTGTTATAGATTCTATAGGTATTCCAAGACCATTATGTGAAGTCTTCAAAATGTGAATGTCTCTTAAGGGTCTTAGTGACTATTGAATAACTTAAGTTAAAGCGTGTGAATGAAAAGGTACTTATCTAGAGTAGCTTTAAGGATTGCTTTGGTGGGCTTGAAGAAGGTGTATTGATGGTCCCTTCATGACTTATTTAGGTGAGTCTTAAAGTAATTCTAGGTAGGGAGTCTAATGATGAAATGTGAATAATCTTACTTTTGGAAGGCTTGAGGATCACTTAGGTGTGTGTGAAGGGGTTGCATGGGCGGCTGCTTCACTTAAGTGAGTATTAAGAGGACCTTTGGTATGAGGTATATATGCTTAAATGGCCTCTAAGTTTTGAAAGTGGTATTTTGTGGATTACTTGGAATATGTTTTATATGTGTTTATGTTTACTTGCAAGTGATTCTTATACTTGTTTTATGAAGTTTTCTCCAAAAGAGCATGAAAGTATATTATAACTCAAATGTTCTTTTAGCATGGTTTTGCATGTCACCATACTTAGTGCATGCTAATGTACTAATTTCATACATTTTCTTATGTCCAAAGGTGTAGATGGTAATATATGAGTCATTTGAAGTGAAGCTTGTATGTCCTTATTCGAGGACACATCTATGTGTAGATTTTCTACTCAATACATTGTATTAGACTTTGATATTTTCCTATACTGTTGATGTATGGGTTTTGACCCAAGATACTCGGGTGTCTTAGATTGCTACAAAGAGACATATTCTATTCCATGTTTTTCTATGAAAGAGATTTTGAACTATTCTTCATTTGTTGTGAAAATTTATAATCCCGCACTACTTTTCATATACATATATGCGATGAATAATGTCTAAGGGCTTGTGCAAGAACTCCAAGAGGTCGAGTACGCCGTGTGGCAACTTGAAGGATGCCCTATCTTCTAGGGTGTACTTTGGATCGTGACATATATATTTAGGGGAAGGGAAATAGTTTAGGGATTTACTTCAGTAAAATATTTTTCAAAATAATTGAAGTAGTGAAATATGTATAGTTATTTAATCTTTTTAGAAATTGCAAGTAATTAATTCAAAATGGTTTGCTTTTGGGAAATTTATTAGGAAAACTTTAAAATTGACTAGCACATAAGCAAATAAAGACAATTGAAGGAATAGAACAAATAAAATAGAGGGTGCGCGTGTGTTTTGGGCCCAAGTCTGATTTTTGTCCACCTAAACCAGTACTTAAGCCTAATTTCACCTTGAGCCTAATTTCATATTCAACCCAATTTCACCTATCCTAAAATATATCAAACAATACTAAAAATAACTTTGTATTTGGCCCAATCATAACACAACACAAAACTGGAATTTGCAGAGGGCTTTTGACCCATTTTCGTTTTTGTATACAATGTATATTGTTGTTGCATATCGGTTGTATCACACTATATATCAGCGCGTTTTCAATTCTCGGGACTTGTAATTTTTATTCTAAGCCCATATTTCTGCTACACCTGCTCCAACATGGGTAAGGCTGACTCGTGACAACCGAAATATGTGCAAGAAGAAGTCCTAAATGGAATCAGATGGTTGTCACATGTAGCAAAAGAAAGGAACATAAGTAAATGATTTGATATAAGGAACAGTGCAACAAGGTAGCAACATAACATAATAAATAAACATAACATAGACGGGTTATGTGATGGCAAGTTGATGACAAACATTAAAGCCAGACCAATGTAATTATTTAAATAAGATTAAATTTTACACCCTTAGCTAAATACTACTACAACAGTGACTATAATAAAAGGATGAGCTAATAATTTCTCACGCCAAAAAGAACGAGCCAACAACGTCAAACTGAACATAAAAGAAAAATACCATTATTACACATTTAAAGTTTAAAAAAAAATATGAGCATGAAATGTAGTAAGGTAGTGATACTCTCAAACTTACTTCTCGAATAAGAAGTAAAGTGGTCGTGTAAAGTAAATAACCCAACTAGTGAGGTTGGGATCGTTCCCACGAGGAAAATAGTCTAGACTTAACTTCAACTTGTTATTACTATTGTTTGGTTAATGGCTTCCTTGGAAAGTAAAAAACAATAACGGGGGGTTTCTATTTCTAAATGAGTGAAAATAAATAACGAACTTGAAAGAGACACTTAACAGCTTTGAATGTTGGGTTTTAATCAATTAATCAAAGTAACTAGGGTTTATGTGTTCCCCACAGGTTCATAACTTGATAATTCCAACTATAACAATTCTTTCCTAGTATCTTGCATGCAAAGTGATAAGTTATGTATTTCTAAATCCTTGGTCCGGCATCTAGAAAATCTCACTCCATACCTTGGTCCGGCTACGTGTGTTGCTATCTTAACCCTTATCCTTACCTCATATTAAGCATCGTATTCGATATTTGACCAAGTTATCACCTCGTACCAATCAATACTAGCCTATTAGATAGTATAAACTAAATCTATGTTAATAATTCTTTTCCTATTATGTACCTCCTTTGTCCGGCAAGTAGCACTAAGGCGAGTTCTAACGTTGGCCATCCGTTAAAAAGACTTTTAAGCGAAAGAATTATTAATACGTGCAAGACACTAATCTAGAATTGTTATTTTAGTTAGGGTTTATTTCATTATTTGCCTATGGTTCCCACAACCCTAGTTATGGAGTTTAGTTACTCATAGCCATAAACACAATATTCACATATATTAAACACGAATTCATGTACTTACTTCAATGAGAAAGAATAAAATCCAAAGTTTGCTTGATTAATCTCAAAAAATCACTTGCAGGAATCTCAAAATCTAACAATAATACACAAAGTCTAATAATACGGAATCTAACTATCTGGTGTCTAATCTCATAGAGTCTAACTATCTCATAGAGTCTAACCTCAAAAACGAGGTTTTTCGAACTATTTATAAAAGAAAACAAAAACCTAATTAAACAAGGATTCTAATTGCTGGAAATCTCCCAAAACGCGGCTGGGCAGACGGACCTCGCGGCGGATCGTCATGGTCACGACAGACCGGCATGGACTCTGTCGTCCCATACTTGTGTAATTTCTTCTGCTGCTATCTTCATTCCCCTCGACGGCAAGTATGACGGACCGTCATAGGCACAACTGTACGTCGAGGGTCTCGTTCCAAAACACTTCAACTCTTGGAATCTGGGTACTGAGATCACTTCTCTGATCTTCACGATGAACATATAGGACGGACCGTCATAGCCACGATGGACCGTCACAAGCTTCGTAATCCCACACTTGGTCAGACTTCCCCATCTTCCTTCAGCAGCTGCACTACGCTACCACCCACGGACCGTCACAAGCACGATGGACCGTCATAAGCTCCGTAGGTGGTCTCTTCTGCAATTCTTCGCTCAAAATCTCCACATTAAGCTTTGGACAGATTTCCTGCAAAACAAAGAGAAACTTACATAAAAATTAGCACAAAAAGGCTTTTGGACACACTAAACTTAAGGAAAAAGTGTTAATAATATCGTGAAACCACGGTATATCAGGGCGTTAGTGCAAATGACCTGGGAATTAATGTAAAGAGGCATTAGTTTAGAACCATTTATTTTCAACAATAAGACCTAACAAAGTTTTACCAAATGCTATCAAACAAACTGGAAGCTAGACGGGCTGCCATGGTCGAATTAATCCACGAAGAACTAGAAAAACTTATAAGTTAAGTAGTATTCAAGATCACCAGACAAGGTACGATGGTTAAATCAATTGAAATGCATGAATAAAAATATACTAAGAGTACATCGATATCTTAAGCCAAAATGAGATGCACTCACATGATGCTATAACAAGTTAAGATTGTGAAGATAACACATTAACATAGAAAAGAAGAACAACTACAATATTGAACAAAAATTTCATCTTTTTTGATTAATGGATAAAACCAAAACAAGTCAAACTATACTTAGAAATCAAAGAAACAATCGAATATCTAGCCCCAGTTTCGAAAGTGAAGTATTTAAAAATATGCCAAATAGGACACAACAAGTTACAAAGGGAGTTGTTGCATCTCATAAACAAGAGTGGCTCAAGCATATTAATGGCTTAAAGCAAAAATCAAACGGGATTTTAAACAAATTGTTAATAACTTTTATATAATTGATTTCTTCTAGTCTTCAACAAATATTATAACCATTCTTATTTTAATTTATTTTTAATGAGATATACTATTCAAAATATGTCAAATTTCTTCAAATAATTTATTCATTTTCATGAAAATTTTACTTTTTCTACAAATGGTATTCAATTTTTGTTAAAAATAATAACTTATAACATATTATTATTAAAAATGAGGCCCTTAAATTTAAGTCCTAAGCCACATGTCTTTTTCTTAACACTGTCGGGTCACCCCTGCTCATGAACGATAGATGCAACAACATTCTACCTCCATATGCCTTTTGAAATTCTGCCTAACACCCACGAAAACAACAATACGCACAAGAGCCTGCACTATGCTTCAAACAACTAAGACATACTCAACTTCAATCGATCCACTCGGCTACAATACAAGAAATAAATCGAAAAGAAAAAGCAAGAAAATAAATCAGCGAACAACTTTAGCTCACAAAAAGCAGAACATCAACTAAAGAGTTGGAATTTAAATAAATTTACCTTTTCAGAGGCAGGGAACGAGCATTCACCAGCAAAACTCGAACCGGACAACAAAAGAGAAGCCTAGGCAGCAACAATATTCGAACTAACTTTAAAACAACGATGATCAACCTAGAAGGATGGAAACTAAAAATTCTCTTTTTATTTTAAGTGTATTTCCTATATATCATGTAAGTATTTTCTTGTGTTTTTCTCTTTCTCCCTTTCTGGTTTGTCAATCCTTCACATTAAGAAGAAGAGATTATTTATAGGCAAACTTCTAGGGTTCAGATTTTAGGGGGAAAACAGATAGAAATAGGTGGATTCCCAATTCAAAATTCAAATTCATTTCAAATGAAGGTTCAACCAGCTGGAATTTGTACCATTACCAACTGAAAATGATCTGGGCGCTTGATTTCGGATCAAACGACAAGGACGCAAGGAGATGAGGACATATTGGACGACGAAGGACGATTACCCGACATTCTTCGTACCTAGGTGGACACGTTGAGAGGAGAGAGATGTGACTGGATTAATTTTCTTGACTCGGGTCGCTGGGCTCGATTTGTTGGAGTTTTGAGTTTTATGGGTTTCTACTCCAAGGAAGAAGAAGAGAACGAGTGTTTGTTTGGAGTGGAGTCGTATACGTGTGTGGGTATTGTTTCTAATGTATTTCAATTGTGTGGGCTGGGTTTTTGGGGAATTTTTGAGTTAGATGACGAGTGTTGGGATGCTGGAAATTTTTAAAGAAGGCCCAGAATTGGTTTCAAATACAGTAGAATGCATTGTTAAGGAAGGGACTAGAGAATAGCCACATGATTTGCAATTATGGCCAAAGGTATTAAGAAGTTAGTCTAATTAAGTTAATTTAGGGAATTTTAAAAGGATGACCTAGTTTGACTTAGAACGGAGTTTAGGAAAAGACTGAAGACTTTTTAATCTTGTGGTTCAAAATTAAAATTATGTCAAAAGTACCAAGCGTTGACCGAATGGGGAGAAGTAAGACGAAAGTCCAAAATGAACATGGTCGATCAAAATCAAAGAATCAAGCAAAATCTCCGAATAGATCAAACGTGACTTGTTGAAACTGTGGAGAAAAAGGGCACTTTCGGAAGAGCTGTACAAAGCCAAAGAAGAAACGGAATCAGAAGTCTGGAGATGATAATGATTCTTTAAATTCAGTAGAGGACAATGGGGATGATTTAATCCTTAGTGTGAACAGCCCGTTTGAATCATGGATTTTTTATTCTTGTGCTTTTTTCCATTCGTCTCCAAGCAAGGAGTTGTTCCAAAATTTCAAATCTGGAAATTTTAGAAAGGTGTATCTTGCTGACAATAAAGCCTTAGAGATTGAAAGAAAGGGGATGTTTGCATAAAGACCCCCTCGTGAAACCAGTGGACATTGGAAGATGTCAGATATATTCTTGGGCTCAAGAAAAATATTATCTCTGTTGGTCAGTTGGATAGCACGGGATATGCAGCAGAGTTTGGGAAAGATTCGTGGAAGATTGTGAAAGGTGCTATGGTAGTAGCTCGTGCCACCAAATTTGGAACCTTGTACACCACGGCAAGGTGTATTAACATGGCCGCTATTGCTGAAGGTGCCTCCGGTTCATGTCTGTGACACAACAGGCTTGGACACATGAGTGCTAAAGGAATGAAGATGCTGGTTGCAAAAGGAGCATTAGAGAGCCTGAAGTCTGTTGATAAGGGTCTTTGTGAGAGCTGTGTTGTGGGCAAACAGAAAAGAATAAGCTTCACAAAGACTCCTAGAGAGCCAAAGAATGTGCGGTTGGAAATGGTCCATGCATATTTTTAGGGACCATCTCCAATATCATCACTTGGAGGATCCAGATTCTATGTTACCTTAATTGATGATTTCAGCAGGAAAGGTAGGGGTTTACTTCATGAAGTATAAGTCAGATGTATTTGCAACTTTCAAGAAGTGGAAAGTTGAAGTTTAGAATCAGACCGGTTTGAAAATTAAATGCCTAAGGTATGATAATGGAGGAGAGTATGACAAATCAGAGTTCAAGGCATTCTGTGCAGCTGAGGTAATCAAATTGATAAGAATAGTTCCTAGTAAGGCAAGGCAGAATGGAACTGCTGAAAGGATGAACAGAACATTCAATGAGCGTGCAAGGAGTATGAGTATACACTGTGGGCTGCCCAAAACATTTTGGGCCGGATGCTGTGAGCACAGCTGCATACTTGATCAACAGGGTACCATCAGTTCCTTTAGTGTTCAAGATTCCAGAGGAGGTGTGGACAAGAAAAGAACTCAAGTACTCACACTTTAGGACTTTTGGTTGCACTGCTTATGTTCATGTTGATCCTAAAAAAAGAGACAAGTTTGATGCCAAGGCTGTGAATTGTTACTTCATAGGATATGGTTCTGATTTGTTTGGTTACGGGTTTTGGGATGACAAGAATAGAAAGATCATGAGATATTATGACGTGACATTTGATAAGTTTGTCCTGTACAAGGATAGAGAACAAAAGGTTCTAGAGATTACAAAGCAAGTGGGAGTTGTGGTTTGGTTGGAGAAGAGTAACCCCAGAGATTTTGAAGCAGATACTGAACCAACTCCTACTGAAGAATCTAAAGTGGAGCAAGTTACACCTGAGCAGGTGTTAAGGAGATCATCCAGAACCATCAGGGCACCAGCTAGGTATTCACCTTCATTACACTATCTATTGCTGACTGATGAGGGGGAACCATAGTCTTTAGATGAGGCCCTACAGGTGGAGGATTCGATCAAGTGGGAGCAAATCATGGATGATGAGATGAGGTCACTTGAGAAGAACGACACGTGGGTGTTGACTGAGTTACCTGCAGGGAAGAGAGCTTTGCTGAACAAGTGGGTGTTCAGAATTAAGACTAAACCAGATCGCAAAAGAAGGTTCAAGGATCATTTAGTGGTTAAAGGATATTCATAAAGGAAAGGTATTGATTATGCTGAAATATTTTCTCCTATTGTGAAGTTAACCTCTATCGAATTCTATTGAGTATTATTGCATCGGAGAATTTGCATCTAGAGCAAATGGATGTAAAAACAGTGTTTTTACATGGAGATCGGGACAAAGCTATATGCAGAAATCGGAAGGATTTGTGGTTCCAGGCAAGGAACACATGGTGTGCAAGGTCACCAGGAGCTTGTATGGACTAAAGCAAGAACCAAGGCAGTGGTACAAGAAGTTTGACTCCTTCATGACCAAGAGTGGATTATGCAAAGCTGAAAAGGATCCGTGTTGTTACTTCAAGAAATACACTGATTCATATGTCTTTCTAATGTTGTATGTGGATGATACGTTGATGTCAGGATCTAGTATGAGGGAGATTAACAATTTTAAGACAAGGTTGTCTGCAGCGTTTGAGATGAAAGATTTGGGTCCAGCGAAGCAGATTTTGGGGATGAAGACTTCTGGGGATAGACCTAGTGGCATGTTAAATTTATCTCAAAAATTGTACATTGAGAAGGTATTGAGCAGATTCAGGGTTAATGATGCTAAACCCATGACTACTCCATTGGCAAATCACTTTAAATTGTCAAAGGAGCAGTCACCCAAGAAAGCCAAAGAGCATGAGCATATGGCACTTATTCCATATGCTTCAGCAGTTGGGAGTTTGATGTATGCTATGGTCTGCACTAGACCTGATATAGCACCTGTAGTGGAACTTGTTAGCAGGTACATGGCGAACCCGGGGAAAAATCATTTGGAAGTTGTGAAGTGGCTTCTGAGATATCTGAAAGGTACATCAAGTACTTCACTTTGTTTTCGCAATGGCAAGGTGACTCTATAGGATTTTGTGGATGCTGATTTTGGTGGGGATGTGGATTCGATCAAGAGTACATTCGGGTACATTTACACCATAGGTAGAACAACAGTGAGTTGGATGTCCAGGGTTCAGAAGTGTGTTTCTCTTTCATCTACTGAGGTTGAGTATGTGGCAATAGTTGAAGCTGTGAAACAGATGATATGGTTGGCAAATTATCTGGAGGAATTGGGCAAGAAGTAGAGCGAGAAGATTATTTACACAGATAGCCAGAGTGCCATACAGTTGGTGAAAAATCTAGTCTATCATTCGAAGACAAAGCACATCAGAAGGCGGTACCATTTCACTCGCAGGGCAGTGGAGGATGGTGATATGTGCTTGGAGAAGATAGAGAGTGCAAAGAACCCGATAAACATGTTGACGAAATGTGTTGATGTTGGGAAACTGGGTTATGAAAAACCTCGGTTGGTCTTCTATAGTTGTTTCTACAGATGTCGCGGTGCGGTAAACATGTTTATGATGAATAGATTTTTTTTGAGAATGTATTTTTGGATGACTGAATCAGTCTCCAAGTGGGAGAATTGTGAGGTTGTGGAGCTTGATTAATATTTGGTGTACTGTCATATATATTAATGTTAGGTTGTGGAGCCTGATTAATATTTGATGAAATATACTATTTATTCTTCATTTATTCTCTATAACCTAAAATACTCTGAATTATTAATTTATATTCCACCGTCATGGAAGTTTACTCACGGGGTGTTACCACGAAATATTTGTTCCTCTCTTTCTCTCTCTAGATCTCTCATTTCTCTCTCTAAAGTTCTTGTGTTCTTCATTCATCAAGTGTGAGTGTGTGGATTTGATCCTAATAATTGTATCACAGTGTAATTTATAAATTTACTAAAATGTCCATAATTATTTTAATTATTTAATTTATCAATGATTACTAATAAAATAAAAATTCTATCATGCATAGTTTTATATGTCATTTGATAAAATAAAATTATATCATCAAACATTATTATCACGTTTGTATCTAGATTAATTTAATTAAAATTAATAAGATCAAAATTTGTATATACAATTTTAAAAATTATCATGTACCACATATATTAAGAATCTTTTAAAAATGGTGAAAAAGTAAGAATATATTGCTTTGTATGAACTAACTAATTAATAGATTTATTAGTTCACCAATTGTAAACTCTAGTTGTTAACTATAAATTTAAATTTATACGTTTGTATTTGCATAATGTAGAAATCTGCACAAAAAAAACATATAAAGCAACATGCTGAAAAAGCAAAAAGTATGAAACATAGAAGAATGTATTCTTAAAAAAGAAAGAAGAAGGACAAACAACCCAACATAGAAGGAACAAATAACGTAGTAGTTATTGGGTAGGAGGTTTAACTAGGATTAAATAATATAGGGTCAAGGGTAAAATAGTATTATGAAATAATAAATGAGGATATATTTGGGATAAGAAATTAAGTAATGAAAACACAACAAATAGGTTGTTTCCATAAAATAGTGGTTTTTATTGTTACGGAATAACAAATTTAACAAAATAATACAATACAATAATATACATGTTAAGTAACTATCAAAACAAACATTTCTTTTATGATACAAAATAATATCACATCTAGGGAGCACCCCCTAGAAGTAAAATGACGTACTTGACCTCTTGGAAGTCTTATACAAGCCCATAGTTATCGTTCATCGCATTGCACATCATATGCTAGAACATTACTAAACTTTTATATATATATATATATATATATATATATATATATATATATATATATATATATATATATATATATATATATATATATATATATATATATATATATATATATATAAAATTAGGACTCTAGTCTCATTTTTCATCTTAGACTCAACATCATAAGAGTACATTAGGGACACAGACCTTATAACATAATACTGAACTATACAATTTAAAACACTTTACAGTAAACATAAGTAGGAGATCCTTGAACTTAAGGATTCCTTTCCTTGAGCTTGAGAATTCACATATAAGCTGCTCATAATCTAAAGACATCATTTAAGCGCCCATAACCTACATTTTTTGTAAAAAGGTAGAGAAGAATGGAGTTAGTACAAGAATGCACTAAGTATGGCAACCATGCAAAAACATGCATTTAAAAGGGACATTTTCTTGAAAATCATACTTCATGCCTTTTTGAATAAATTTTGATAAAACCTTTATACAATAGCATTTATATCATTCACATACTTCATATAAACATATTCAAAGGTCAAACATCATATAATATCACATATAGAATTTAAGGCACATTTGAGGTCACTTTATAGTGAACTCTTTTCACCTCACAGTGAACTATTTTCCTTTACAGTGAACATCTTTTCTTTTACTCATTAACCTCCCCAAGTAAACCTCTAGTGATACTTGGTGCAATACATCACCTTAAGGCCACAAGGAATCATTCATACAACTTATATAAGCCAACACATACAATCATAGAAGTATAATACCTAAAAGACACACTTAGGCTAAGACATAAGAACATTACAGTAAGCTCTTGTCATTATGCATATATACTTATTTAGTTTCACATAGAACCTTATGAAACCTTACTCATAATCCTTATCTAGGTCTACTAGTGCAATGTATATGTGAAGCCCCATAACCTCACACACACTTAGTAAACCTATCATAAGACCACAAGACTTAACATCCAGTTCATACATCAACATAGCAACTGAGGACAATTTCATTCATGTCAACAACCTTCATCACATAGTCATTAAGACCAATCTAGTGCATATAAGGACAAGACCACATCACATAGATCAATTCAAACTCATACCATGCACTTCATCACAACAAGTTGACAATACTACAAAGTCATGCATAAGGAACATATACATATACACATGAATTAGAACACCTTGCTAGGACTTCATTCAAGAGCCATTTGCGCAATGCATAGGTAAAGTCCAATACCCTCACCTATACTAAGCAAGTACCCTTAGTTTATCCTATTTAGGGTCTTTACTTTACTTCCATTGTCTATTTTACTTTAGGGAATCTATAGCCTTAACCGACACTAAGACCGTGGGTGCTAAACATAGAATTTGGTGTTGTAGAGCCTTACACCAATGGAAGGTGTTCTCACCTAGCCAAGGTAGAACATAAACATGCATCTTAGCATACTAAGTGAATTCACTTGCTAGATCCTATATGGCAACCATAGTTTATGGAACTAACAGATATACATGGACCTCTACATGCTCATTAGAAATGGAGACTCATCTCATGAGAAACCATGGGTGAACCTTCCTCAAAGGGAAACCACCACCTCTTGTGGAAACATAGGTGAATATTCCTCTAAAGAAAGTCAAACCTTATGGGAACCCAATGAGGAATCTTCCTCCAGGGGAAGCCAATACTCTATGAGAAATCAATGGTGAATCTTTCTCATGGGAAGCAAATACCTCTCATTGTCAAGTTCACTCGGTGCTAAGCTAAGTTTCCTTTTTTATTAAAAGCCCCTATTACTTTAATTCATAAAACATAGGCTTAAGATATCGATTCCTTATATGCTTATAGCATATCCAAGCACATATCTAATTTTAGGGTACACATGAGCACACCATTCAAGGCCCCTCTATTGACTAGATTTCCATACATGTGCGCGTGTGTACTTTTATGTGAGCAAACCTTTCACATAACACATAAATGTCACACATGTTCATATATCAATGCATAAGTCATAGGTGTACCTATATGAGCAATCCCTTCATATCAACACTCCAAGACACTATGCACATTCTACTTCATCATATCATATACTTAACATCGTAGCATATGAGCCATATTTATGGCATGTCCTTACATTCATTTTCATATTCATATAAACCAAACCTAGGAACTATCCTATCAAGGTACATATGTGCAATTCATAGACAAGATCCCATACCCTTGCCCATACTAGTACAGCTATCAAGTCACCCTAGTTAATGGAATACATAACATACTTCACATACATTTACATTACATACATAGTAGTAGACATTTAGTGAATATGAGATCAACATTTCATTAGACACTATGATTATATACTACTTGTATGCATGCATGTAGAGTGAGGGTGTGTGTATATTGGTCAATATGATCACATAATGGCTATCAATAATACATTGAGGCAGTCACCCTCGTAAGAACACATTACACTTTCAAACATAGACCACACAATACGCAGTAGCATAGGAGACAAGCAAAGCTTCCTATTACACTTAAGACTCATAACTTTCGCTATTCATGCATTAACCTATGGGTACATAGTTAGTGGCCATAATTCCTTAATATCTCATTAATGGAAGTACCTACACATAACCTTAACATAATCATTTTCATGCTCATAACTATAGTATCATAACCTAGATTCACAACTAGAGTAGAAGGCTAGGCACAAGTTACACAAAAGGTGATCATCACAACCATACATCCATATATTCATCAATTTTCCTTCAAGTACATGGTCAACACATATATAATTATAATAAAGTAAACACCGCTACCATAAGTGGATCATACCACACAATGTCACACAAGGCTTCATCAACTACAATAATATAGCAAAGTAGTGAGGAAGAGTAGACTTACCAATTCATCAACCCTTTTGATCAACATTGATAAATAAACTCTTTTCATCAAAAATACATGTATCGTTAAGTATCTAAATATACTTGAATCGTGAAAGAAACCATGTACAAATCATTACAAGATCATGATACAACTAGTGCAAAACATCACCATTATTCTAGAGAATAGATAGGCATAGATCATTAACCAAATTCTCTAGTCTTGATTATCAATCAAGATTCATCAATAATGTACATGTAGTGCAGTAGCTAAAGAAATCATAGCCTAAACAAGATCGTACTACAATTGCCAATAAACTCGAAATCATTGTAAGCATGCTTCATATTAGGAATTCATGAAAGATAAATCTACATAGTTAATCGTATTAAACTATCATGAAATGATACACCTTGGGTTCATACTCACAATTCATAAAATACATCAACATAATGCAGTAGCTACAAGCATCATATCATAATTGAATTCTAATTTTATACATTATAATGTCAATGTTACAGTGAACACATAGATACCTAAGCTAGTCATGTTCAAATCTTCATACATTGATACAATTGAATCATTCATCAACAATTAATCATTAAATACTTACATAATAGTAGACATGAGCAATTCAACGTAATAGAATCACAATTCAACCATTAACAAGACACGATCACAATGCCTATGAAAGACTAAATCGACTTTGGGAAGGGACATGGGTTCATCATGCAATTGAATTAAATTTCACATTAACCAATACATTATTATGAATTCATAATGATTAAAACTTTGAAAACATTTTTATAAAGAACCCATGGCTAGATTGAAGAAGAACAGATTTGATTAGGGAACTTATTTGAAAACATTGAGAAGAACTCTCCAAGTGAAAGCTTACATAGATATGAAGGATAAACATACCTTAATATAGAATAAAACCTCTAAAAATTGATGAATAAAACATAGGAATCCAAACTCCAAATTCTTCTTGAGCTTCACCTTCAATGGAGGTTCTAGAGAGAATATTTTTGGAGGGAAAAGTCTAATTTGGTGAATTGTATTAGGAGTGGGGTTTATCATGTTTTTCATACCTTAAATACACACAAAAATAACTAAATAAACCTATTAGTGTCAGGTTAGGACGTGGGGTGAATTTCCCATTTTAATGAAATAGTCGCTAGGCAGCAGTTGCAGGCCACCATCAACGGCCAGTAGGTCCATCGACGGGTCGTCTGTGGCTTCAGTCGATGGGGTCTTAGATTACTATTTGGCTGATACTTAGCCAGGCTAAGTGACAATCTATGAAACCCCCATTGAAGGGCCGTTTTTCAACAAACGGGCCATCGTTTTGTTCAGTCGATTGACACTGCCAAGGCAGTGTCTCGACAACCCTTGGGTCCTTCTTGTGAGTCCTTTTGCGGAGCCCTTGGGAAGTCGTACCCGTGAGTTTTGGAAGTGTATATATACCATAACAAGTGGTATACCTTTTATTCAAGTTTGAACCAAAATGAACATGTAAAACACATCCAAACATGCGTGTCATACTCAAGACACACATGAACGTCTCAAGGGCTAACTTTCGAACATCTTGGATGTTCTTAGACGTTTGACCTCCAAACCACATGAAACTCAATAAACTGCCTATAAACATCATTATTACTCATTTAAGGACCTTATAAGCTCATTACACACACATAAGCACATAAAAACACATAAGGCCCCTTAGGTGACTAGTCGTCGAACGTCTTGGTCATCCCTTGACATATGACTTCAAATCACCCAATAATACTTTAAAACACTAAATTAAAATTTTAACATGCTTATAGTCACAAGTCAGTATCTAGAAAACCTAACTCATTTAGGGGGTCTTACAAATAAAATACAATTGTCACGCCCCGAGCCTACACCCCAGGCGGGGGACTGACACTCGAAAACCATTGCTAACCCCAAGCAAACTCTTGGTCTAACTTACTCGGCGTAAAACATAAATATAAGAAACATACTCATGCAATAACTTAAGAGAAAATAACTAAGCCAAAATAGCAACTCAAGTCTTAAATGTATACAACTTAAATGAGTAAGACTAAATAATTATAGCTACTCGCCTATGAAGCCTCCAAAGCTAAGATGGATGTTGGGACAAGACCCTCAACCATCCTAAAAATTGAAATACTAGAAAACAATGTAAAAAAGATCTCTCCGGAAAGCATAGAGGCGCACAAACTAACTCTAATTAAAATTTGTCTTGGAATCGATGTTCCCTCTCTTGGTCATATGTGAAAACATTTCTAACTTTTGGGAATACTTAGTTGCTGTATAATTTTTGAAAAAATGAACTTTACGTTTAACCCTTTCGTAAAATCTAAAATCAAGTCTGAAGACAAAGTTAAAACATTTGCGAAATTCTTTTGAAAACTTTATGAACTTCTATTCACTTAATTCTCAACTTCTAGACTTGACTCTTAACTCTACTTGAATTGAATTGTTGATTAAAGGTTCATGATCTCATGTTTATGGATGATTTCATGATGTTTAGATGTGCCTTAGAGCATTGGAATCAATTAGAAAACACAGGTACGTTGCTAAGGAACTTGTACAGAATGATTGGAAAGAATTATCCATGGCACTCTAATAGGCGCGGGAATCCAGCCCTTCAAATTCAGAGACTGGATTGAGGCGCTCCATTTGGAGTGGCTCCCTGTAGGTCAAAATTCAAAGGCCCTTTCTTGGGTCTCTAAGAGGGGCGGTGCCCCATAACTCTGCCCAGGTGCACTCTGATTTTTCTCCTTCATTTTTCAACTCTAAACCCCTTATTTCATATTAGTTCTTTTCCAATCACTTACAATATATTACATACTCAATTTATACGAAATTCAACCCAAAATCACACCCAAAAGATGAATCAATCTCAAGAAACTTAAACAACACAAACCCACAAGAATTCAAACTAATTTCACCAAAAACTCACAGAATTTACTTTTAAATAAATTACACTTAAAAAATACAATACTTATTTGTGCATGGGTAAACTAACCCAATTCAATATGATCTCACATACCTCATAAGGATCACCCCTTGATGAAATACATCCCCAAACCTCCAAGAAATCGACAAATCTTGAACTTTCTTCTCAACTCTCTTTTCTCCAAGCCTTACGTGAATTTCAGATTGACTAAACTTGTCTAATTCTAATTAGACCCAAAATAAACTCGTAGAAACACATTGAAATAAATAGTTAATGAAAAGACTAAAATACCCTTCCAAAATTCAGTTTAGACTTTCCTTATTTGAACAATCCAACTTCAAATGGGTATATATCACTCATACATACTCTGAATCACGCAAACTTCATGGCATTGGAAAGATTATTCCAAGATATTTCCTATGAATCTTAAAAAGCACCTAAATCATTCTAAGTTAGGATTTATGATCATTTGAAATTGACCAAAAACTCAACTTAACATACATAACAAATTTTCCAGATTTCAATTCTTTCCAAATTGATTATTTACAATTCCTAACTTCTTCCTATTTCTTCAATTAGCGAGATTTTACAATACGTCCCCCTTGGAAAAATTTCTTGAATAAGATTGATTTTAGTAGGCTAAAGGTGTAACATCTAAAATTCAGCTCAAACATCCAACAAGCAAAGCAAATAGAATATGCCAACTCATAAAGTAAAGATTACTAAGAAGAGAATTAATAGCTTGGTCTAGAACTTATCTGGTTTCAAAGAGATTTGGATATCTCTTGTTAAGCTTCCCATGTAGCTTCCTCAAAAAATTGATTCCTCCAATGAAATTTGACTAAGCTACATCTTTTGTCCTCAACATGCAAACTTGGTGATCTAAAATCTTAACCAGAATTTCTTCAAAAGATAAGTTGTCCTTCATGCCAATATCTTTAGTTGGTAAGATCAATGAAGGAACGGTCATGCATTTCTTCAACATGGAGATGTGAACTCTTGTGGTAGATACAACTCATAGGCTACATTACCAAGCCATTTTTAAATTCTGTAAGGGACAATATACTGGGGACTAAGCTTCCCCTGCTTACCAAATCTCATAACACCATTCACGGGTGAAACTTTTTGATATACCCAATAATGTAATTCAAACTCTAACTCTCTTCTCCTAACATCAGTGTAGGATTTTTGATGACTCAACGTTGTTTTCAACCTATCTTGAATTACTTTAACTTTCTCATAGCTTGATGAACTAGCTTGATGAACTAAATCAAGTCATATCAACCCAGCTTCACAAACTTTAAACCATCCAATAGGAGTTATGCATCTTCTCCCATGAATAGCTTCATAAGGAGAGAGTTATATTCTACAATGGTAACTATTGTTGTAAGCAAACTCAATACTTTAAACCATCCAATAGAAGATATGCATCTTCTTCCATGAAGAGCTTCATAAGGAGCAAGTTATATGCTACAATTGTAACTATTTTTGGAAGCGAATTCAATAACTGGTAGGTGATCATCCCAATTACCTTTAACATCAATCACACAATACCTCAACATATCATCTAAGGTCTAATAGTACGTTGTGCTTGCTCATCAGTTGAGGATGAAATGCAGTACTTAAGTTCACCTTTGAACCCAACTTTTTGGAATGACTTTCGAAACTGTGTAGTAAATTATGCACCTCTGTCTGAAATAATGGAGACTGAAACCCCATGAAGTCTTACCACCTCTTGAAACTATGCGTAATATTATGTGGAATAGGTAGTCTATACCAGCAAAAAGTTGGTTGATTTTGTCATTCTATTGACAATCACTAAAATAGAATCATGCAATCTGCGAGACCTTGGTAAACCTGTGATGAAGTCCATATTAATCATCTACCATTCCATTACGATTATATATTTTTAGTCAACCCACCAGGCCTTTGATGCTCTACCGAAACTTGTTGGAAATTTGGACAGTTTTCCACAAATTCAACAATGCCCTTCTTCATACTACTCCACAAATAAGCCTCTCTCAAATCGTGACACATCATTGTGGAATCCAGATGAATGGAATATTTTGGAGCCATAAACTTCCTCCATGATACTCTCTTAGAGTTCATCCACCCTTGGTACACATAACCTACTTTGATACCTTAATACGCCATCTTCCCTTTGTTCAAAAGTCAATACTTTTTGCTTATAAACATTAGCCTCAACTCAAGCAAAATAGGATCTGGGTGTTGCTTTTCTTTCACTTCTGCGACTAAAAAAGACTCATCACCATTCATCACCACTACTCATCCAACTGTGAAATTCATTAGGAAATCTCCCAAGTGTTCAAGTATGTGCACATCCTTTGATAGTTATTTATTATCTTTGTCTAAATGGGCGGCACTCCTCATAGACACCCTGCTTAAGGCATCAACAACAAAATTATCCTTACCTAAATGGTGATGAATACTCATGTTATAATTCTTGAGTAACTCTAACACCCTCCTTTGACTGAAGTTAAAATCTTTCTGAGTATACACATACTAAATACATGTATGATCGATGAATACATCTACATAAACACTCATACAAATAATGATGCTATATCTTGAAAGAAAATACAATAATAACCAACTCTAAGTCATGGATATGGTAAATCTTCTCATGAACTTTCAACTGTATCGAGGCATAAGTTGTAAGATTGCAATTCTTTATTAATACGTTACCTAAAACAACTCTAGATGAATCACAGTATACCACAAAATCTTTAATACCTTCTGGTAAGGTCAAAACTGGGGCAATAGTCAAACTCTTCTTCAATTATTGAAAATTTTTCTCACAAGTTTCAAAGAATTGAAACTTCACTATTTTCTAAGTTGACTTGGTCAAACAAGATGAAATAGATGAGAATCTACGAATCTTCTATAGTATCCATCCAAACCCAATAAACTCCTACTATAGGTTGGAGATGTGGGCGTAGGGAAATTTTGCACTGCCTCTATCTTTTGGTTATCAACTTTATTTCCCTCTCCGGATACAATATGGCCTAAGAATTTCATAAACTCGAGCCAAAACTTGAACTTAAAGAACTTGTCATATAACTCTCTATCTTTTAGAGTCTAGAGAACTATTCTGTGATGACTACTAGCATGATCTTATTCATTTCTCGAATAGATTAGTATTTCATAAATGAAGACAATAAAAAACATATTCAAATAAGGTTAAGGTACATGAATGTTGCAGGTGCATTGGTCAAACCAAAGGACATAACTAAGAACTTATAATGACCATAACGAGTCATGAATGTTGTCTTTGGAATGTCAAATTCCCTTATTGTTAACTGATGGTAGCCTGATCTGAGGTTTATCTTGGAGAAATAAGTAGCACTTGAAGCTTATCGAGGATATCATCAATCCTCGAAAAAGGATACCTATTCTTGATGATAACCTTGTTCAACTAGAGATAATTCATAACTAAGGGAATCATCCTTCTTTCTTAAAAATAAGACTTGAGCGCCCAATGATGAGACACTTGTCAAATAAAACCCTTATCAAGAGGTCTTTCAATTGTTATTTAAGATCGTTCAACCCTGTTGGTGCCATTTTATATAGCAAAAATGATATAGGACGAGTATTTGGAAGAACATATATACCGAAGTATATCTCTCTCTTAAGAGGGACTCCGGGAAGATTATCTGGAAAGAAATCTAGAAACTCTTTTACTACTAAAATGGACTGAGTATAAGGTATCTTAACACTAGATTTATCAACTCGAACTAAGTGATAGATACACCCATTGGAAACTAACTTTCATGCTTTAATGTACGAAATAAAACAACCCTTAGGCACGGATGAACTACTTCTGAACTCTAAGACTCACTCGTTAGAAATTTGGAACTTAGTAACTCGAGCCCTACAATCGATGGAGGCATAACAGACATGAAGGCAATCCATATCTAGAATGATATCAAAATCTATCATGTCTAACTCAATTAAATTATACATGGTGTCCTTGTGATAGATTAAAATGAAACAATCACAACATACTCGCTCAGTTAGAATAGACTCCCCAACAAGTGTAGAAACACAAAAGAGTTCATAGAGTTTCTCAAGAAGAACATCAAACTTCTTTGCAAAATGAGGAGTCATAAAAGATAAACTCTCTCATGGGTCTATTACATAGATCAAAGTGACACTACTTCAAGGAGGCCTATCACAAGGAGTCAAGATAGACCTTCAAGCATTGCAAGGTTTACAGATGAAGATGGAACCTTTGGAAGGTTCTAACATGGAAGACTTGAAGATATTTAATATATTAAGTGCTCCACCATTTTAATTATCTTGTAATTTCAATGAAGGGCAATTGAGTCTTTGTTCACTATTTTCAGTTTTTTGTATAAATAGTAGACATTACGGTTTCATAAGGAGTTTTTTATGCCTCTTGTGAGAGTTTGGGAAGCCCTTTGTTGAACTTCAATATTTTGTCTTCCAATTTGCAAGTATGGTTGTTACTTTCTATAGGATTCTAATTGATTAGGTGCTTTTATTTCTCAATTAAGTGGTGTTTTGGTTAGTTTCACTATTACATCTCTTAGTTGCTTGAATTTAAATTGAGTCTATCTCTTTTATCTATCTTTTCTTATTTTTATTTTTATTTTTATTTTCTTGTTTAACTTCAAATTGGTTCAAATCAAGGCCAAAGAATTGTTCTTACAATTCTTAATTTTTGAATTGTTTAATTTCTGAAATTTAAAAAAAAACTGCAAAAAAAAAGAGGGTGTAGTTGATAAATTTGAAGTTGGTTGATTTCTTTGAGCTACATATTGTTGTTTCTTAGATCAAAGTCAAAAACTACATGGCAAAAAAATATGAGAAGTCAATGGTAGGATTTGAAGCTTTGAAGAAGAAACTTGAAAATGGGTTTGTTGATTTGCTGCTTGTTTGTAGAAATCGGTGGTCAAAACTTGTTTATGTAGTTGTGGAGAAGTGTTTTCTCAAATTTGAGTCCATTTGATGACTTATTCATGGGGATTATTTCAAAACCCACAAAAAAAATTGACCCACTTCTTGGAGAAGAAGAGGAAAAAATGTTCTCTACTTTTGTTAGTTAACTCTAGCTAATTTACTTTGAATATTAGTTCATAATTAACTTAAGCAAGTTCTTGTTCGTTCCAATATTTTTATTTTATTTTATTTTATTTTAATTTACATAAACTCCACTCCATCTCGAAGAAGTAGTACGACTTGTGAATTATTTGACGGTGTTGACTCTCAACCTTGGGTTATTCAAGAGTGGTAAAAGGGAAGCGTGAAGTGAGTTCATTGGAGGGTAGTCTTATAAGCCTTGGACTTATATTAACATACAAGTGTGAGTGGAAAAGAAAAAAAACGAGTTGTGAGAAAATTTTTCTACCTACTCTTTATTTCTTTGTGTAGGCACAATGACTCAATTGGAGCGATGTAAGACCCCGAAGATGATCTAGATTAACTAGAGCCTAATATGTTAGTATTGATGATATAGGGTCCTAAATATGCATAATATATGGTATATAGGCAAGTAACTAAAGTATTAGGTGTGTTGGAAGTCAAACGTCAAGGGACGACCAAGACGTTCGACGACAAAGTCACCTATGTGCCTTTATGTGGTTCTATGTGCTTGTGTGTGTTTCATGAGGTTTTAAGGTCCTTAAATGAGTTAATATAGCATGTATAGTCAGTTTTTAAAGTTTTGTGAAGTTTGAAGGTCAAACGACCAAGAACATCAAAGGCGTTAGAAAGATATGCCTTGAATTGACCTTGTGCGTCTAGGCGTGTTTCGTCGAGTTTTACATGTTAGTTTAGGATAAAATTCATGTAAGAGGTGTTAAACTTATTGAATATCATCTTTGGGTTGGAAACGTCCGAGAAATTACAAACTTGTTGCCAAAACAGTCCTAGGTAGACCTTGGCGACGGAGCAGTCAACGGCCCGTTGGCCTGATGATGCCCTGTCGAGGGTCCCATCATGGGGGACTTAACCAAGGGTGAAGTTTAGAACTTTTTCCAGAAACTGTAGCCACCAACGGAGGGCTGTCATGCTACGTCGTGGCTGTGATGCCCCGTTCAGGCCAGTTGTCGCACGCACCAGTGTTCCTGCGCATGCTGCTATCCACCAATTCAAACCCCACTTCTTAATTAAGTCATTGGCGTTTTATTAAAGGTATTTTGGGTATTTTAATTAAGTATATGAAGATTAAACACCTTAAAGACTTCATTTTTCAAAATTGAAAACCCCAAATCCCTTAAGAAATCCCAAAGACTCTATTGAAGTCCACATTGTAAAAAAAGCTTGGAGGTGAAGTTTTGACTGGATATTCTTCAAAAAACTGAAGAATTATAATCCATGAGGTATGGATTTATATCCTTTTAACTTTTATCATCAAGGATCCCAACTCTCAAGATGTTTTTAAAAATTTCTTAAGTGAATAGTCCAATTTCGGGATTCTACCATGGGTTCTTGCATAAATGATTTCTAAACATTGAATAATGATCTAATTGATATTTTATTGATGATTCTAACATAAATTACCTATGAACCCATGTAAATTGATGAACCTTAGTTTTGACTACTTATTGGGTTAGTTGATATTAAGCTAATATTTTTGAATTATTAAATGTGTAAATGTGATTGGGTTATGAACTTGTTATGGAACCCTTTTATGTGAACCTAATGTATGAATTACTCTATGAGAACGAAGTCTAGCACCGAGTAAGTATTGTAAGGGAAAGTAGTTCTGGCTAAGTATGAAACTAGATTACAAAGAATGCCCTATGAAACTAGATTACAAAGAATGCCCTTATATTCCTTAGTCATGTGCCTTCATGGGATGTGTCTAAATTCTAATATTGGCAAGTGAACAACATCATCGGAGTAGGATAGAACTCCAGATTCCATGTCTAGCTATCATGGTCCATGTCAGTTATTGTCGATTTTCATCATATGGAATACCTATCAGCATTAGAGAAGTTTATGGAGTTTAGGTGGTGATATAGGATGCTATCTAGACATTGCACAATAGACTTTGAAGGTGTTATGTGGAGTTCGTAGGTCTTGTCTAAGACCAATACTTGAATGTCCTTTATGTGATGTATGAGTCTTAATGAAATGATGAACTAATGACCTATGATAAGGAGCATGTGAATAAATGAGTACCTAATATAAAGTTACTTAAGGATTCCTTAGCTAAAGTGTGAAGAGGGTATAAGGGATGATCTCCTCATGTCTTATCTTTGGAAGCCTTGAGGATGACTCTATTTAGGGAAGTTTGTTGATTTTGTGGACATGATCTAAGCCTTAGGTATTCTTAAGGATTATTTAGATAATCTTGAATAGGTAACTATGGACGTTATCTTCTTGATTTACTTAAGTAGGTCTTTTGATAGCTTTTGGGAAAAGAATGTCATATCATCTATGTGTTGGTGATTTAGTGAGAATGATTCTATCCTAGGGAGTCTATAGTATCTCTTGAGTGAGTTTGTAAGGTATTGTATGGCCGGTCGCTTCACAACTCACACAAGTGAAACTTATAAGTCACCTTTGGTAGAGGAATCTTACCTTGATGTTTGTGATACTTTCTAAGTATGCATGTGACTCATTATAAGTAATTTTAAGGGTCGTTTACACACATCCATAGAGGTTGTATGGGCGGTCTCTCTTTGTGTGGCTTAAGTGAATCTTTGGATAGCCTTGAGTGAGAATATTACATTCTAAAGGGTGTTTAAAATGATGAACAAAAAGCTTCATTGTACAATGAATTAATTCACTGTAACAGTGGATGAGGTTACTCTAAAGTGACTTCTAAAAATGGTATTTTGGTTAAGTGTTTCCTTATATGTTCCTTAATTGTTAAATTATGTTATTATAATTTTAATATGATATTCAAATGAAAATATGCATATTTCCAATAAATGTTCGTTTTCATTATTTTATGCATAACGTTATACTTAGTACATGTGGTTGTACAAATTCCATGCTTTTATCTATATATATAGTTCTTGGTAGGTGAGGAGCTTTGAGAAGTAAAGACTAGAACGTTCAACAGAAGTTGAAGTATGTCCTCACTTGACTCGAGGGCATATATGTTTCTTATATGTTTTCATTCAAAGTATTATAATAGACTAAGTATTTCTATAATCATATTTTAAAGTATGGGTCGTGTCCTAAGTACTCTTGTGTCTTAAGATGATGACATTGAGACTTAGTATTTCCTATTACTTTTAAATGAAAATGATTTTGAAGACTACATTATGTTTTTTGAAAAGTTTTAATTCCACACTACTTTTCAATGTGTTTGTGCGATGAATGATACAAAAGGGCTTGTATAAGACCTCCGAGAGGTCGAGTATGTCGGTTACTATCCGAGGGTGTACCCTGACTTCTAGAGTGTGGTCTTGAGATGTTAGAAGCTTTGTATCAAAGCATAGGATGGTGAAAGTAGTATTAGGAATCAAGAAGTCTCATCAATAAAGTCTAGTAGAGTCTTGACTATCGGTGTGAGTCGCGAGACATCTATGGGCGAGAGACTATAGGACGATAGTGTTTCCCTTCATTTCTACTCCTATGTCGTGTGGTAGAGTTGATGTTATTATTATCCTTTCTTATGAGTTTCCTTGTGTTTTCTAGGAGATGAATACTAGAAGGATGGCCTCTAGAAGGTTGGAAGAGGAGAGGGTGAATGATGAGGTTCCCCCTCAAGTTGAGCAAGTTACTCAAGGTGGTCAAGGAGTTCAAGGTGCTCAATATTCCCAAGTGCCTCCCCAAGGTGATCCTATTTCTAATGTAGAAGGAGGTATTGAGGTTCTGGAGATGTATAATAGGGAGATTCGAGAGGCCTTGATTGTTATAGACCGAGACATGACTATGCAAGCTAATTTAAATATGATGCCTAGGGTTTTGGAGAGCACAATGACATCTAGGTTGAGAGATTTTCTAAGGATGAACCCTCCAATCTTTCTTTACTCTAAGGTAAATGAGGATCCCCAACAGTTTCTTGATGGAGTGTACAAAGTTTTGAGTGCTATGGGGGTTACATCTAGGGAGAAGGCGGAGTTGGCTTCGTAGCAATTGAGCGATGTTTCTCAAATTTGGTGCACTCAATGTCGGTAATTTTCTATTTTCATCATATGGAATACCTATTAGCATTAGAGGAGTTTATGGAGTTTAGGTGGTGATATAGGACGTTATCTAAACATTGTACAATAGACTTTAAAGGTATTAAGTGGAGTTCGTAGGTCTTGTCTAATACCATTACTTGAATGTCCTTTATGTGATGTATGAGTCTTAATGAACTGATGAACTAATGACCTATGATAAGGAGCATGTGAATAAATGAGTACCTAATCTAAAGTGACTTAAGGATTCCTTAGCTAAAGTGTGAAGAGGGCATAAGGGATGATCTCTTCATGTCTTATCTTTGGAAGTCTTTAGGATGACTCTACTTAGGGAAGTTTATTGATTTTGTGGACATGATCTAAGCCTTAGGTAGTCTTAAGGATTATTTAGGTAATCTTGAAGAGGTCACTATAGACGTTATCTTCTTGATTTACTTAAGTAGGTCTTTTGATAGCTTTTGGGAAAAGAATGTCATATCATCTATGTGTTGGTGATTTAGTGAGAATGATTCTATCCTAGGGAGTCTATAGTATCTCTTGAGTGTGTGTGTAAGGTATTGTATGGCCGGTCGCTTTACAACTCACTCAAGTGAAACTTATAAGTCACCTTTGATAGAGGAATCTTACCTTGATGTTTATGATACTTTCTAAGTATGCATGTGACTCATTATAAGTAATCTTAAGGGTCGTTTAGGCACATCTAGAGGGGTTGTATGGGCGGTCTCTCTTAGTGTGGCTTAAGTGAATCTTAGGATAGCCTTGAGTGATAAGATAACATGCTAAATGGTGTCTAAAATTATGAACAAAGTGCTTCATTGTACAGTGAATTAATTCACTTTAACAGTGAATGAGGTTACTGTAAAATGACTTCTAAAAATGCAATTTTTGGTTAAGTATTTTCTTATATGTTCCTTAATTTTTAAATGTTGTTCTTATGATTATAATATGATATTTAAATGAAAATATGAATATTTCCAATAAATGTCTGTTTTCATGATTTTATGCACAATGCCATACTTAGTACAAGTGGTTGTACTAATTCCATGCTTTTATTAATCTATATAGTTCTTGATAGGTGAGAATCTTTGAGAAGTGAAGATTTGGACTTAGACGATCTTTCAAGAGAAGTTGAAGTATGTCCTCACCTGACTCGAGGGCATATATGTGTCTTTTATGTTTTTATTCAAAGTATTGTAATATACTAAGTATTTCTATATTTGTACTTTGAAGTATGGGACGTGTCCCAAGTATTCTTGGGTCTTAAGATCATGAGATTGAGACTTAGTATTTCCTATTACTTTTATATGAAAGAAATTTTTAAGACTATATTATGTTTTGTGAAAAGTTTTAATTTTGCACTACCTATCACTATGTTTATGCGATGAATGATATGAAAGGTCTTGTATAAGACCTCTGAGAGGTCGAGTACGCAGGTTACAATCCAAGATTGTATCATAACTTCTAGGGATTGGTCTTGGGATGTGACAAGCGATAAACCTCTAGAAAAATAGAAATGATGCTTTCACAACTATTGCAAGACATGAGATATATGAAGGGAAAAATTGGAAGATGTCGACAGGAGGATGAGAACTCCATAAATCAAAAAGCAATCACTTGAGATTTTGAATCCTTGTGGTAAAAATGATAAGGGATATAGTAAAACTCCTTTTTATGCAACTCTGTCACACTTAATTATGCAAGATACCGTATCTCCTAATGTCACATTACCAACAAAGGCTCACAATCAAGTGACACTTCCAAAAGTGAAGGGTGGGGTCAACAATTAAATCTTCCACCACAAGTACTTAGACCTCAAATAAGAGCCAAACATAACCTTGAGGAGGATGATTCTTTTGATGGTATTTATTATGGATATGGAATTGACGAACAAGCTCAACAAGAAGGTGGGAGAGGGAGAAGAAGAGGAAATAGAGGTTGACATTCAGTTGATGGTAGAGAATATAATCAAAGGAATGATAATGAAGATTGAGGACTCAACACTATCAAGGTTACACTTCCATGTTTCAAAGGAAGCAGTGACCTAAATGTATTCCTTGATTGGATAGTAAAGCTTGAAAGACAATATAATCTCAAAAATGTGAGCGATGTTTAAAAAAATGAATTATGCTATAAGTCACCTTGAGGGTTTTGCTTCTACATGGTGGGACAAAATTAAAGAGGGCTTTGATGAATATAAATTTTATTACAAATTGGAATGACATGAAAAGAAGAATGAGAGAAAAAATTGTCGGTCAAAATTATGAACAAGATACACTCAAAAAGCATTACAATCTTCAACAAGGAAGCAAGAGTATGGCAGGATATTATGATGAGCTAGAGTGTACTAGGCTTTGAGCTAATGTTAGTGATGGAGAAATGAATCTTGTGGCAAGATTTATCTCGGGCTTAAATAAAGAGATAAGGCAACCATTAGATTTGCATCATCTTCCTACTTTATACGAAGTTTATCAAATGTACTCAAGGTGGAGGGACATCAAAAGGAAAACAAATTAAGAGTTCAATCTCCTTCTTCCTCATGGGAAAAAATAAGAAGTTTGTAAATCATGTCCTACTTGGGACAAGTCCAAAGGTTCAAAGAAAGACTTCAAGTCCAATTTTGACAAAGCCAAACCAAAGATGGACTACCCAGATTTAGTTAACAAAGCTAAACTTGAAACTGTATCTAAAATAAAGTGCTTTAAATGTCAAGGATATGGAAATAAAGTAAATGAATGCCCTAATAGAAGAATTTACATTGTATTGAACAATGGTGGTTATCAAACCAAACATAAATTTATGGATGACCATCGAGAAGATGATAGTAGTGATGAATTTATGGGTGAAAGGGATGGAGAAGAAATTAATAATGGTGGAAAAAATTTTCTTGTTGTAACGAGGAGTATGAGTTCTCTAGCAAGGGAAGATATTGATCAAATGTAAAATTTGTTTCATATTTGGTGTAGGGTTCAAGAGAAATTATGTTTCTTTATCATCAATAGTGGAAGTTGTGCAACTGTTACTAGTGTATCTATGATGGAAAATTGAAACTTTAAACAAGAAGGCATCCAAAACCTTATAGGTTACAGTGTCTCAATGAATATGGTGAACTCAAGGTGACCAAGAAAGTGTTGATAAAGTTCAATATTGGAAGCTACCATGATGAAGTTCTTTGTGATGTTGTACCAATGCAAGCTTGTCATCTATTGTTGGGAAGGCCATGGGAATATGATGTAGGGGTAAAACATGATCAAAGACCCAATAAATATGCATTTTATAAGGATGGTAAAAAGCATATTCTTGACCCTCTTTCTCCTTTTCAAATGTGGAGAGAAATATAGAAAAATGGGAGAGTTAAAAGAAAAGCTTGAAAGAAAAAAAAGGAGAAGAGAGTAAGGGAGTGAAAAATGATAATTCAAAAGAATGTAAAACAGAGGTTGAGAGCTCAAGCGAGAATGAATTATCACAAAATAAAAAAGAGATGCACAAGAAAAACAAAAGGTCAAAAAAAGGATAAATGTGAATGATTTTGCAAAACCAAGATAGGATGAAGTAGCTAAACATTGAGGATGATACTCAAGTGATACTTATTAAACCTAAAGGATATTCTTTGCTTTCTAATAGTAAACTAACATATTTATCTTTTCAAGTGTTGTTTTTTCTTTGTTGCAAGGTTATGAAAATCTATTTCCAAAAGTAATTCCTAGTGGAATGCCTTCTTTGAGGGAGATAGAACATCAAATTGACTTTTTATCGGGTTCTCATCTACCCCACCAAACTAGATTATAGGAGGAACCCTCAAGACACTAAAGAAATGCAAAGACAAGTTGAGGAACTTTTGTGAAAAGGATTGATAAGAGAAAGTTTAAGTCCATATGTGATGCCCGTGATTCTAGTACCCGAGAAGGACGGTTCATGGAGGATGTGTGTAGATTGTCATTCCATTAATAGAATTACGGTAAAATATCGACATCCTATTCCTAGACTTGATGATATTCTATATGAATTATGTGGTTCTATCTTATTCTCTAAAATAGATTTTTGAAGTGTATACCATCAAATTTGAATGCAATCCTGAGATGAATCGAAAACCTCTTTCAAAACTAAATTTGGATTACATGAGTGGATGGTGATTCCTTTTGGGCTAACCAATGCACCAAACAATTTTTATGCGACCAATGAATCATGTACTTAAATCATTTATTAATGATTTTGTTGTGGTTTATTTTGATAATATTTTGGTTTATAGCAAGTGCTTGGATGATCATGTGCAACATTTGACGTTTATTTTTTATGTATTGAGAAATGAAAAGTTGTATGTAAATTTTAAAAAGTGTTCTTTTTGTGCGGACCATGTTGTTTTCCTTGGTTTTGTTGTAAGCTCAAGTGGAATTGAGGTGGATGATAAGAAGGTAGAGGCTATCAAGAGTTGGCCAACCCCTAAGTCCATTAGTGATGTTATAATATTTCATGGTTTGGAAAGTGTTTATAGGAGGTTTGTGAGTGATTTTAATTCTCTAGCCGCTCATCTAACCGAGGTCATGAAAAAGCAGTATCCTTTCATTCGGGTTCTAAACAAGAGGAAACCTTTAAAATCTTAAAGGAGAAGCTAAGTTCCACTCCTTAACTTCAACTTCCCGCAATTTTCAGAAGTTTTAAATTGAGTTTGATGCTAGTGGAGTAGGCATTGGTGCGGTCTTGGTGCAAGAAGTGAAACCCATAGATTACTTAAGTGAGAAGTTAAAGAGGATCTCCATTGCAATATTCTACCTATGATAAGGAACTCTATGCCCTAGTGAGAGCCTCAACAAATTGGCAACATTATTTGAGGCATAAGGAGTTTATGATTAGAAATGATCATGAGGCATTGAAGCATATTAGGGTTCAAAACAAGTTTAATAGAAGGCATTCCAAAAGGATATAATTTATTTAGTATTTTCCTTATGTGATTAATTATAATAAACGCAATGAGAATATTGTGGCGGATTCTTTATCAATAAAATATGCTTTGAAACATACCTTGACTTATAGATTGATTGGTTTTGAGAGTTTGAAGGAGTTATATTCTAATGGTGATGATTTTGGAAACTCTTTGGGGAGTATCAAGTAAGCTTTAATAGATGTGTACAAGTTGTTAAGAAGTGTAATGAAGTTAGAACTCCTACGATTTAGTTTAAGGATCATTATTTGTTTAGGAATGAAAAGCTTTGTGCATTATGCCTCATAGAGAGAGTTGTTAGTGAAAGAGGCATATAATGGAGGTTTGATGGTTCATTTTGTAGTGTCAAAAACCTTAGCTATTCTTAGTGAACATTTCTTTTGTCATAAGATGATAATAGATATGGAAAGCACATTTGTGCTAGGTGATTGGATTGTAAGCAGGCTAGATACCCCTTTTCCTATTCCTAGAGACCCTTGGCTAGATATTTCCATGGACTTTGTTGTTGGGCTTCCGAGGACTAGGAAGGGTAAGGATAGCATTTTTGATGTTGTGAATCGATTTTCTAAAATGGCTCACCTTAATGCTTGTCATAAAAGTGATGATGCATCTCATGTTTATACCTTATTTGCTCATAATGTGATGAAATTTCATGGTGTTCCCCAAACGATTGTTAGTGATAGAGATTCAAAGTTTCTAAGTCATTTTTGGAGGTGTTTGTGGGGAAATTTGGGAACTAAGTTACTATTTTCTACTTCTTGTCATCCCCAAATGGATGGTCAAACTGAGGTAGTTAATAGAACCTTACGTAAAATTCTTAGGGCTATGGTTAAAGGAAATTTAACTTCTTGGGAGTATCAATTGTTATTAATTGAGTTTCCATATAATAGAAGTATTCATAGATCTATTGGCATAACCCCTTTTGATTGTGTTTATGTCTATAATCCAATGACTCCATTAGATTAAAACCTTTACCAAAAAATTTTATTGTGAGTATAGATGCAAAAGATAAGGGAAAAAGCTATGAAGAACATCCATGAGAAAGTAAGAATGCGAATTGAGAAGGCCAACAATGATGCAACCAAAAGAGCCAAGAAGTGATGAAAGTGAGTCATCTTTGCACGTAGTGATTGGGTATGGGTTCATTTTAGGAAGGAAGGATTTCCAAGCAAAATGTAGTATAAACTTATGCCAAGAGGAGATGGACCTTTTTCAAGTGTTTGAGAATATTGGGGCTAATGCTTACAAAGTAGACTTACCAAGTGAGTATTTGGTCCATAATTTTTTTGATGTTAGTGATTTATCTATTTTATATGTAGGTGCAGAAAATTTGTGGAAGAACTCTTCTAAATAAGGGGAGTGTGATGTAGATCACAGTGACACTACTTCAAGGAGGTCTTTCACAAGGAGTCAAGCTAAGGGAGCTTCAAGCATTGCAAGCTTTATGGATAAAGATGGAACCTTTGGAAGGTTCCCACATGGAAGACTTAAAGATATTGAATATATTAAGTGTTTTACCATTTTAATCACCTTGTAATTTTAATGAAGGGCAATTGAGTCTTTCTTCACTATTTTAGTTCTTAGTATAATAGTAGGCCTTAGGGTTTCATAAAGTGTTTAGGACATGTTATGCCTCTTGTGAGAGTTTTGGAAGCCCTTTGTTGAACTTCAATATTTTGTCCTAGAATTTGCAAGTAAGGTTGTTACTTTCTTGAGGATTCTAGTAGATATGGTGTTTTTATTTCTCTATTAGGTGGTGTTGTGGTTAGTTTCACCTTTACATCTCTTAGTTACTTGTATTTAGATTGTATCTATCTCTTTTATCTTTTCTTATTTTTATTTTTATTTTTATCTTTTTGTTTCATATTAGAGTCTAGCAAATCATAAACATTAAAATTAAATACTTTGATCAAACTAGTGACAACATTTGGAGAGTTCTCTTGCTTTTGGCAACTAGTGATTGCATAAAGGAGGTTTACTCCTCCGCCATTACCAAATATATCTCCTCTAGGTGCAGCCATGTCTGGTGGAGCAACTGATGAATATTAATCTCTATAACCCTGATTTTCACTACCCTGACGATTCTTAGGGGACTCTTTTATGAATTGACCCTCTTGTCTACACTTGAAACAACCTGTGGATCTATCACCATACTTACCTGGGTGAGTTCTACCACACTTAGCACATTCAGGAGCCTAGTTACTTCCTTGTGCCACATTACCGTGAGACTAGGCAGGTAACTCTAAAGTATTGGGAATTCTAGTTATTATACTTACCTTTGTGTCTAGATGCAGGTGCACTAACAGATGATGAACCTTTTGCTTTTGTCGAAAGGATAAACAGTTGACACTACTTCTTTGCTGCCCGAATTAACTCCCTATCTTAGCCATCTTGTTTGTAAACTCCTCCCTATCCCTCAGCTTCTGCTCCTCAACTTATTGCACATATGCCATTAACCTTGGTATATACATGTCCTTAATTATCATAGCTGCCCTGCGCCTATGCTTGACAGATGCAACAACCCAAAAACAAAAAGACATCTTTCTTCTTATATTCGCAACCATCTCCTGAGCATATCGGTACAGTTGAGTGAAATTTATACCATACTTATGAACACTTAATGTATCCTGTTTAAGAGTGAGAAACTCTCGTACCTTGGCCTCTCTTAGATCTCGTGGAAAGAAACACCCCTAGAAGGCTTCTTTAAAACATGTTGAACTCGCAGGTTGTGCTCCCTCAGCTCTGTCCATCTTCAATTGTTCAAACCAATTCCTAGCAACATTTTTAAATTGATATGTATCTAGTTCAACTCGCTCAGTATTGAAAATGTGCATAACCTCAAACACCATTTGGGGTTCCTCAATAAAGTTCTCTGGATCCTTAGAAGTGCTTAAACTAGTGAAACTTGAAGGATTTATCCTCAATAACTCACAGATCTTCGAAGTATAAACCTCTTCTTGTTGAGCCCCTATTTTTTCCGCTGCTTGGTTGGTCAAAACTTGAATTTACATCCTTATAGCTTCCCTGAACTCAGCATTGGTAACTTCTCCTTAAGGTTGCATTCTAGGTGCATTAGGTACCCCTTGATCCTCAACATTACGCCTATCAGTACAACCTCTAATAGTTCTTCACGGAGGCGTGATTACCTGAAAAACAGGCGCAAGCACAAATTAGAAAGAAACTTCTTAGAGTTCAACTCTAACGCATGAAGTGAGTATGAAAGAAGTAAGAATATTTTCCCAAGCATTGAGTCTCTTAATTATTGATGTGACTCACTTCACACCAATAACTAGAACTATATAGACATGAATTCATATACTCCTAGGACTTTTGAATCATGTGCTCTGATACCAAGTAGGTCATGACCCGAGCCTACACCCTAGGTGGAACTGTCACTGGAAAACCATTGTTGGCCCTAAGGGAACCCTTGACCTGGCTTACTTAATCAATAAAAAACTTCAACATAAGAAACATAACTTATGCAATAACTTAAGCGATAATAAATTAGCAAAAATTGCAACTCAATTCTTAAAAGTATACAACTGAAATGACTAACACTAAAGAATTATAGTTACTCGTCCATGAAGCCTCTAAAACAAAGAAGGATGTTGGGACAAGACCCCAATCATCTTAACAACTGAAATACTAGAAAATAATGTAAAAAGGAGCCCTCCAAAAAGCGAAGAGGTTCATCAACTGACTCTAAGTGCTCTGGATGAACGAGGCACTGGATGTTGATCTTGGTACCTGTGTCTGCATGAAAAACTGATGTAGCCGAAATGACATCAGTACATTGAATGGACGAGTATGCGAGGAGAATACTAAACATAACATAAGATTGAAAGGAATTTGAAATAAACATTTACCTTGTCGTTACTCAACTCATGAATAAATTAACTCAACATAACGCAACAATTCACATGCAATATATAGAAACCTTTGAAAATAGTAGAACACAAATCAATTCGTTAAACAAATGCAATAACAAACTCAACATTACTCATACGATAAAGTAATATAGTTTCTTTGAGAGTTTCTCTAATCGAAAACTATCACTATGAGCTTAAGTGGTGATACAACACCTTGCCCACACTGCTAGAATTGTCTTATACTTTGCTGTAATATATGACGTCTTAACTAAGTGGATTCACTAGTCTATTCTACTAACACTCAAGGAGTCATCTAAGACGTCTGATCATTTACTACCCATGATGGCGACATGGTTTATGGAGACTTGAGTTAATATGAACCTGCATCTTCATATCAATATTCAATACTACTCATAAAAGTACACTTAGCTCATACTTTTTAAAACAAAACTTCTTCTTTTTTTTGGTTTGAAATAGTTACGCAAAACTAAACTTAAAAACTCTCTTGGAATTGATGTTCCCTTTCTTGCTTATATGTAAAAACATTTCTAACTTATGGGAATGCTTAGCTCCTGTATAATCCTTGAAGAAATGAACTTTAATCTTAACTCTTTAGTCTACTCAAAAATTAAGTCTTAAGACAAAGTTAAAACGTTTGTGGAAGATTTTGAAAACTTTATGAACTTCTCTTGACTTGATTCTTAACTTTCCTTGAATTGAATTATGGATTCAAAGTTCATGATCTCATGTTTATGAATTATTTGATGATTTTTAGACATATCTTTGAGTAATAGAATCAACTAAAAAACATAAGTACGTTGCTAAAGAACTAGTACGGAAAGATGAAGAAAAATGGGAAGAACAGGCATCCCTGGTGCTCTGAGAGACACGGGGAGCCAACCCTTGAAATTTTAAGACTAACTTGGGGCACTCTGGCTGGACCGGTGCCCCAGAGGTCAATATTCAGAGGCCGATTCTCGGGGCTCTGAGAGGGGCGGCACCCCAGACCCTTGCCTAGGTGCACTCTAACTTTTCTCCTTTTTTTTCAACTCTAAACTACCTACTTCAACTTACTTTTTTCCCCAAACACTTAGAATTGATTATACCCTCAATATATACAAGATTAAACTCGAAATGACACCCAAAAACATGAATCATACTCAATAAAACTTCAACAACACAAACCCACAATAATTCAAACGAATTTTATCAAAAACTCATAGGATTTACTTTCAGATCAATTATACTTCACTGAATTTAATCATGATTGGAAAATGGGTGAACTAACCCAACACTACATAATCTCACATACCTCATACATATCACCCTTTGACTAAATCCACCCGCCAACTTCCAAAAAATCGATAAATTTTGAACTTTCTTCTCTTTTCCCCTCTTCTCTCTTTTCTGTTTTCTCCAAGCCCTAGTGTGAATTTCAAATTTACTAAACTTATCTTATTCTGATTAGTCCCCAAATAAACTCCTTAAAATGCATTAAAATAATTGGATAAGAAAAGAACTAGAATACCCTTCCAAAACACGATTTAGACTTTCCTTATTTGAACAACCCAACAAAAAATGGATACATCTAACTAATACAAGCTCAAAGTAGAATAAATTTGATGAAGTTGGAAAGATTATTACATGATATTTCCTACAATGTATGGAAACACACATAACTCAACCTGAGCTAGGAGTTATGAGCGTGTAAGGACCCCAAAATGAATTAGGTTCAACTAGATCCTAACATGTGTTTTATGAGATTATAAGGTCTTAAAATGACTAAATATTGTGTAAAGAGTCAGTATATAGATTTTGGAAGAGTTTGGAGGTAAAACGTCCCAGAACGTCCAAGACGTTCGAAAAAGTGCTTGCATTAGCCTTGAAACCGTGCTTGCATGCCTTAGTATAGTTCATGAGGTTTTAGGTAGTGTTTGGGGATCAAATTTGTAGGGAAATTTCCTAACATATAGATGAACGTAATTGGGGTTTAAATGTACAAGCACGACTCCCCAAAGACTATCCAAAGGGTCATTGCAGAGGACCCAAAAGTAGGCAGCACATTTCCTTGACAGTGTCATTTCACGACTTGCCATTGACGCCCCATCAAATGGGGGCGTCACTACAAACATATATATGGGAATTTAGACCCCTAAATTCAAGGTCCCTGTCACCAAACATGGACCTTCAGTACAGTTCCCTCGTTCCATCAATGGACCATCGATTACAAGCGTCATTTGGACCTTTAGATTCTGCCTGCGTTCTTAAGTGAAAGGGTGAACTGGAAAATTCACCTCACATACAAATAAATGAATGTGCGGTTAAATTAGGTGTTTTTAGGTATTTTATGAGTATTTAAACAATAATAGACCCTTTTAGACATTAGACTCCAAGATCAAAACCTCACCCTCTCCAAAACTCTCTCAAGAACATCATAGAAGAAGAAGAGGAATGGGAGGATACTCTTAGGAAAAAATTCACCAAGGATTCAAGCAAGGATTAAGGCTCTAATATAAGGTATGTGAACATTATTCATCCATGCATTCTTCCATTCATGCGGCCCCTAGTTATTCCTCAATTGTGAATCCAAAGAACCCCAATCTAGGGAGGGTTGTGATTACATTGTGCTTAAGGCTTGATTGTGATCCCAAAGTAGTGGGTAGCATTCAATTATGTTAATATGATGATAATGTGATGTTTTCATAAGGTTTTCATGGTGAATTGTGGAAATTGATGTTAAGGCGATCATGTTGACTTTAGGGAAGATAAAGGTTGTGAGTTGATATCCTTTTAATTATATTATATTATGTGCAAATTAATCAAGATTGAATAACCTAGATAAGGATTGAACTAGGTTTAATTGATCTAGGTTGGTCTTGACTTGTAAAGCTTGAATTGAACCTATGTGATCATGTATGCCTAGAATTACCTTCCAATGATCTAATTGAATGAAGTAAGCATGAAATTGAACATAGATCATAATTAATTAAAGATAATAATCTATTGTGGGTTGTGATGATATGGCTTTGAGGGTAACGTCATTATGAAAATATTATGATGAGGTTTTCTTCTACACTTAGACATGAACATGATAGGAGAAGCAAGTTCTCTAACATAGATGAACCTAAAATGAATCAAGACATGATGAACTAAATTAGCTTGAAGATGGATTTTATGATCACTTCTTGTGTAATAGACTTGGTGAGACAAGATCAAGGCATGATAGCTTGAAATGTGAATCTCATGATAGCTTGAGATGGTGAATCTCATGATATCTTGAGATGGTATATCTCAAGGGTAGCTTGGGATAGTAAATCTCAAGGAGGCTTGAATGGAAATACTCATGGTAGCTTGAGATGTTGAGTCTCATGGAGGCTTGAGTTGAAATACTCATGGTAGCTTGAGGTGATGAACTTCATGGTAACTTGAGAAGGAGGAGGTAATCTCTCTCATGTTTAGATTTTTCATGTGTTGTAAGGAGGCTTGATCATGGTATCTTGGGAATGGTGGTTCTCATATTAGCTTGGGATGGAGGAAGGAAGCTCCCCCATTATTAGCTTGGTTTTGTGTTGTAACGATACTTGTTCATGTTAGATTGACTTGGTTAGGCCAAAACCATTTCATGGTAGTTTTAGAGGAAAGGTTGATGCTCTCCTAATGTTATCTTGACTTGCACGCAAGGTGCATTTCATGGTAGCTTTACTTGCATACAAGGTACATTTAATTGAATTGCTTGAGATTGATTTCTCATGGTAGCTTGATTTACATTCAAGGTTAATTTCATTGAATATCTTTAGATTAGCTTCTCATGGAAGCTTAGGGTTAAGGATTCATGCTCACCTGTGTCTAGCTTGCATCTACATGATTGGTTGCATGGTGGTTAGGATGGTTGCATCCTTCCTTTAGTTAGCTTTGTTAGTATGTTGAGATGTTTTCCATGGTAGTAGAGCTATTATGATAGTAAGTTGAGTTTAATCTACAAGAATGTAAGACAAGTTAGCTTGCAGTAGGATATCCTAGAGGAGTACTTAGTACGGATGGTATTATGGGATGCTATCCATACATGGCACCAATATGACTTTAAATTACCAATGACATGAACACTTCATGATGTATGCTAAGGTTGAATAGTGCTATATTTTCATTCCATAACATCATTGAATTAAATGATAGTTCCTTGTTAATGATAAAATAAGTCTATCATAGACTCCTAAACTAAAATGAAAGAGAACAGGGTGACTTCAGACATGCTTAGTGTGTGAGGTAAAATGGGATGCTTCACATGCATTGCAAAAGTATGCTTGGTGGTGGCCTAGGGTCATAGTTCTCATATGATATAATGAACCTAAGTCTTAATTATGATAGTGGATTATGATCAAGAATGACCAAAGATATGTACTTAGCTTTGGTAGTATTATGGTATGCTACCTTAGCCTTGAACAAGTATACTTGGAGGTAGCTTGTGAAGTAGTCATTTGATTAAGAAATACAATGAGTTAAGTATTAACTCTTATATGCTTTATGATGCTTTATTATGCTTAAATTATTCGTGTTATGCTTATAGTTTTATCTTTTATAATTATGTCTATTATTGACTAACCCTTTGATATATTTTATGTTTGGTATGATACTTTCCATAATTAGTATATGTCGTACTAACGCATATTTGTACCTACATTCTAATCCAATGTAGGGTATTGAGGAGATTGAGTTGATTTGAAAAGTATAGTTTCCAAGGCTTTCAAGAAGTTAAGATTGGTGAGTCCTCATAAAATCCAAGGACATCATTGCTATGTTGTCTTTTATGTTCTTTTTTATGTTAAACTTTTATGGGTTATGACCCAAGACTATTGTAATCATGATGTCATAGATGTTTTTTGAGACATATGTTAGAAGTTTTTTAAATGATTTTGCATTGTATTTTTGAGAAAAAGTTTTAATTCCACACCAACTTTCGTATATATGCAATGAATGATGTCTAAGGGCAGTATGACATGTTTTGACTTGAAGAATGTCTTTTATTCTAAGGTGTGCTTTGGTTCGTGACAAACTTGGTATAAGATCTAGGTTATGTGGTCTTAGGATGTGTCAAAACCACATCTAGTAGATTCTTATTCATCGGTGTGAGTCGCGACACATCTATGAGTAGGAGCTGCTGGATGCTTAGGAAAGTTTCACTTCTTCATTCTTCAAGTCGTGCCATAGAGTTTGGCTTGAGTAATGCCCTTCTTCTATTATTTGCCTTTGATTTTGTCCAGGTTATGGCTAACACTAGGGATAATGCTGGAAGAGAAGGAGATGGCATTGAGAATCAAGAGGTTCCTTCCCAAGGGAATCAAGTTCCTCCCCAAGTTCCTAATTATCATCAAGTGGAGAATGTGACTCTAGAGGAATTTAGGACTTCTATGAACTTGTTGGTTCAAGCCTTGACGGCCTAAGACAATAGGGAGGTGGTTGTTAACCCTATAGGGGGAATGGGTGCTTAAAGAATTAGAGAGTTCTTGAGGATGAATCCTTTGGAATTTAGTGTATCCAAGGTAGAGGAAGATCCAAATGGGTTCATAGATGAGGTTTATAGAATCTTGCTATTATGGAGTTACTTCTAGGGAGAAAGTGGAGCTAGCCTCTTACCAATTGAAAGATATCAATGGAAAGATTCTAGGTCGATAAGGGCGGGTCCCATTGAGTAAGAGACTTTTAAGTCGTCTTTGCTTGATAGGTTCTTTCCTAGGGAATTAAAGGAGACTAAGTTGAGGGAATTCACAAACCTGAAACAAGGCAAGTTGAGTGCTAAGGAGTATGATTTAAAGTTCACTCTATTTTCTAATAATGCACCAAGCTTGGTAGCGAACCCTAGAGACTTGATGAATAGGTTCATGATGGGGGTGTTCGAACTAGTTGAGGAAGAGTATCGTATGGCAATGCTTGTAGATGATATGGATATCTCCCAACTAATTGTGTTTTCTCGACAAATAGACGAATCCAAGATTAAGAAGGAGAAAAGGAGAATTAGGATGAAAAATGAAGGTTCCGATGAACATGGTCGTTCTATGAATCGATCAAAGTCTTCCTTACATGGCTACTCTAGTACTAGGTATGAGAAGAACAATGAGTACTCCCGACCTACATGCTCTAGATGTGGTAAGAAACATGAGGGTAGGTCTTTGGCCGGTAGAGATGGTTGCTATGGATGTGGTGAGAGTGTTCATATGATGATAAAGATTGCCCTAAGGCAAAAGCTAATGTGAGAGAGGGCAAGCAAGTTTCTACTAATCAAGTGGAAGATGGTCCTCCAAAGAGGAATATGTTTTGTGCTCTCCATTCCAAAGGTGATCAAGAAGGATCCCATATGTCCCACTTTAGTATGTGTTTCTTTAATGGTTTATAAAAGTTTCAAGAATTTCATATGATTATGAAGTGCTTTGCTATTGTTGCTACTCTTAGCAATTATAAATGATGTTTAGAAAGACTTATTCCCAAGTAGGGGATAAGGAGTCTCTTCATGTGGTCTTTATAGGATTATGTGTAGTCATGATTAGCTTGGAATTGAATTGTTTTCCTTGATTTGGGTATAATGCATATACGATGGGTGTCACGACCCAAATCTAGACCCCAGACGAGACCGGCGTCGTTGACCTCTCAGTGGTCGCAGACAAGCATACATACGTCATTCTTACTTCATCTAGGTTAATTTTAGCAGAAAATTGAACTTTTTATTTTCTTAATTCATGATAAACATTTTGAAATTAACATCATAGGCATTCACAAATCAACCATCTAATATAGAGATAATCAAATGAAAGAAACAATTCATAATTGCATTAAAATTATTTTCGCAAAAACGGCACCAATACAAAGTCTGAAATGAAATGAGAAAATGAAACACTGGCGGAACATTATCCACTAGATAAAACCTATATCTAAGCTAGATCATAACAGTAGGCGGACTCGAAATCACGAGGGCCTACCAAGTCCGGATGAAAGCTCCACATCTGGATAGCCGCAGCGTCCACCTATAAGCTCTAGCGTCCACCTCTTCATGCACCTAAAACTATAGAGTTGTATGGAATTAGTCGCTTGTACTAAGTATGGGTATATGCAAGTACACACCAAGGACATGCATGAGAAAAGATAGCTCTTTCCTAACAACATGATTCTGGAAAGTCAATTTAGTGTGCTTGCCAAATTGAAATTAGGAAAGTTAGTGAACTTTCCAAATTTGGATTAGGAAAGTCATTGATCTTTCAAAATTTGGATTAGGAAAGTCATGCCATGAGAGTAACATGCATCATCATACTTATCATATTGTACATCGCACATAACATCTTTCACATAGCACATATCATATAAAATAAAGCACATAACATCTTTTATAACACTCATTCATATGCCATGATACCTTGAAATCATGGACTTGACATTAAGACTTTCCAAAATGAGGGCTTAACATATGGACCTCAACTAGGGAGTCTTCATTAGCAAACACAGAGTCTGCTTCATTAATTCATACTTACTTCATTTCATTCATAGGCTAGTGTGAACGCCAGCTATACCTAGGATATAGTTTAAGACTTTCATCGGATTTGTTGTGCAGTGATCAAGAATAACCTAGTGTCATTACTTGAGTCTAGCTCACCTCTTGATTATCCTATCCTAACACCTTTGATATCGGTCATTTCATTATGTTCATCATTTGACGCTGGCCTCATTTATTCTATGGGAACTTTAACTTTAACCGACATAGATCATGTGAGAACCATGAAATCCAGTGTCTCCCCCACACCAAAAATAGGTGGAATCACCTGCCAAAGTTACCCAAAACATGCTAGCGTACATAGGAATTTAACCCCACCAGATCTCTATATTCGCAGTATAGGTTCGAAGACTAGGAGATATAAGGAGACCCATACCCGACATGACGGACAGTCTCATCTCATGAGAGTTACGTGAACCTCCGCCCTTCTCGAAAGAAGGCATCACCGCTTATAGCTAGTCTATCAGTGTTCAATATGAAGTTCCATTGCAATTAACTCATACGTCATGGAAGCTGGCTTCTAGTATAAGGACATCATATCTCAATAGATGATTTCTCATCTCATCATTAGTATTAAGTGTGTTAATCTCAATACTTTCATTAGAGTGTTCATAGAGACTGGTCTCTTCATTAACTTTACACTCTCATAGGTGAGTACGTTTTAGTAACATTTAATTAGGCTCATTTGAGATTGCTATCATATTTTACATTAGCCTCATATCATGTTGTCACCACATTCATTAACATAAGAACATTTTCTCTTCATAATTACTCACCCCTTTTTACGTGAATGCCCATTTCATCATATGCCAATGCACTTGACCATTTAGTGTGTTTCACACTCTTACTTAACCCTTCTAGGGTTTCATCACTTCATTGTTCATTTCATCATTTTATTGTTCATTTCATCATATGCCAATGCACTTGGCCATTTAGTGTATCTTACACTCGTACTTAACCCTTCTAGGGTTTCATCATTTCATTACATACATCTTAGATTCACTTATTTATAATCGTATGCTAGACTTATGGGTCTATACATACAATCCATGAGCTTCATTCATAGTTTGTTAAGTGACTCGTATCTTCCTAAAATTATGTAGTACAAGACTTATGCATCTTGTATGTATGCCAAGATGTCGATTTCGATCTAAGTAGGTGGCATTATTCTTGAAATTTAATTCACGTATGATTTATGTATCAATACGGAAATTTGGGCAAGGGAACCCAAGTTTGAAAACCCCACAGCCTCCTTATTTTATTTTTAATTTTGCTAGGACTGTGAGTTTGTGGGTGCGAACCCCCACACCCCCCTTATTTTATTTTTAATTGAAATTGGCTTAGCTTGGCGGTTGGCAGTGAGGTTGTGGGATCCAGCCCCCACAGCCTCACTTTATTTTCTAATTTATTTCGCCCTTCTCCTTTCCAGCCTTGAGGTCGTGGGTTCGATTCCCACACCTCCCATTTTATTTATTTAAAGTTTTTCATTCTCCTTACTTGCATGTACACCCCATTTCGAATCCCCCCAGCCACATTTATTTCTTCTTTGCGAGATTAAGGTTTTACACGGGTGAGGTCACAGGTTCGAATCCTGGTGGCCTCACCCCTTTAAATTAATTTAATTTTCCAGATTTCCCTTCTATATTTTAGCCTAAACTAAACTTATATTTTTGGTTGTACACTTAATCATTTTGTTAACGTATTTTCATCAATATTTCCACTTGAATACTTGGGAAGCTTCATGGATCGTTTAACACTTTTTGGGGTGTGTTTTCATGGATTCATGTAGCTAAATTATTGGCGCTCAAATCAGACCCACTTTCATTTTTATGAACATCACGATTTACATAAGTTTATGCACGTAAAATGATAACCAAAACAATATTAAACTTGAAGACTTAACTTGACCTCATTCACGGTAACCTTCACACTGACATTTTTGCACATACACACACTTGCACAAACTTTCGAGTACATGGTTGCATTTCATACGATTTCAAGTACACAAACGTAATAATAGTCATCAAGAAAACATCACATACACCTAAATCTACCAGAAATCATACCCAACCTATGATTCATTGGGAGCTAGTGACAGGGGCATGCAAAAGGGGAAACAATCCTAGTTTTTGAATGACTAATACGAACCTTAAGGGGTCTCTTGGTAAAGGGAGCAACAGAGAAGAAAACTCATACCTTATTTTGATGTTCAAACCTCTCAGTTGATGACCAAAAACTCCACTCAAGAACACGTCTAAGCCTCCTCAATATTAACTCCACTAGAATGACAACCTCCCTTAGCCTAGTGTGCGATTAACGTTTGTTTTCTTGGGATTCCGTGTGAGTTATTCAAGTGTGAAGAACTTGGTTTATTTTTCTGCTTTTGTGTCTTATTTTGGAAGAGAAATATCGTGTGAAAGAATTGGAGATATTGTGCATGAGAGTTGAGAGATAGACGTGAGAGAGTGGGAGTTATAATAGGCTTAGGAGTCTAGTTTAGGACTTAGTCAAATAAGGTTTTCTTAATTATTAAAATCTGATTTTTATTTTATTTCAAATCAGATAATGAATAATAATCATTAATTAATTATATTAATTCAATATACTAAATAAAAATCACATTAATTCATTGCTTCCACCTAGGTTCGAACCCGGGTGAAGCAAGACTTCACTTCAAGAGCTCAATTTCAGCTATCTCTCCCCAAATTGCCCATCCACCTTATTAATTAAATAATTAATTATATATATTTAGGATAATTATGATATTACCCTTATCCTGGAAAAAGACCATTTTACCCCTAGACCCTTCAAACCTAAGATTTCCTCTTTTTAAGTCCGGTAAAGACTCCTTCGAGTAAATCTTCGTATTTGAGAGCCATACATGGTTGGAACCAACCTTTACTAGATTAAATAACTCCCCAAGTTAGTTGTCTTGGATGTAGCAAGGGTTCGGAAGTCTGGTTTTAAGCGCATCAATCCGTGTGAACCCTGGTCTAATCATAGGTATTCTTGACATATTATGTACAACATAGTATATCCATTTTTAGGATTGTTACAATGGGATTCTAGTCTGGAGTTGGTCTTGTAAGAACTGTTTAGTAAGGTGTCATTCAAGGATGAATGTTTCCCAAGTAGGGGATATTGTAAAGACCCCAAAATGAATTAGGTCCAACTAGATCCTAATATGTGTTTCATAAGATTATAAGGTCCTAAGATGACTAAATATAGTGTTAAGAGTCAGTGTATAGATTTTGGAAGAGTTTGTAGGTGAATCGTCCATGACGTTCGAAAGTTAGCCTTGAGAATGTGCTTGCATTCCTGAGTATGTTTCATGAGGTTTTAGGTAGTAATTTAGGGCTCAAATTGGTAGGGAAGGTTCCTAACGTCTAGAAGGATTTAATTGGGGTGGAAACGTCTAGGAACGAGATCCCAAGGACCACCCAAAGGGTCCTTGAGGAGGACCCAAAAGTAGGTACTCAAGGACCCCAAAAGTAGGTAGCAAACTGCCTTGGCAGTGTCATTTGACGACTTGCCATCGACGTCCCGTAGTGCAGGCTACACCCCATCCATTTGGGGCGTCACTCCACACTCATACGTGGGAGTTGAGCCTCCAAATTAAATGTATCTGTCACCAATAACAGAACTGCAGTACGGTCCCGTCGTTCCATCGACGGATCGTCAACTGCAGGCCTCTCTTTGGACTTACAGATTCTACCTGCATTATGTTAAGTGAAAGGATATCCAAATAAATGGGCTGTTAAATTAGCATATTTTAGGTATTTTATGAGTATTTAAACAATAATATACCCTTTTAGACATTAAAATCCAAGATCAAAACCATCCCCCTCTCCAAAACTCTCTGAAGAACACCATAGAAGAAGAAGAGGAACCAGAGGCTGCTCTTAGGAAAAAATTCACCAAGGATTGAAACTAGGATTAAGGCTATAATATAAGGTATGTGAATCTTATTCATACATATATTCTTCCATTCATGGAATCCCCTAGTTATTCCTTAATTGTGAATCCAAAGAACCCTAATCTAGGGAGGGTTGTGATTGCATTGTGGTTAAGGCTTGATTGTGATCCCAAAGTAGTGGGTAGCATTCAATTATGTTCATATGATAATTTTGTGATGTTTTCTTGAGGTTTTCATAGTGAATCGTGGAAATTGATGTTGAATTTCATCATGGTAATTTTAGGGAAGATGATGGTTTTAAGTTGATCTTCTTAATTCTATTGTATTATGTGCTAATTGATCATGATTGAATCACCTAGATATGAATTGAACTAGGTTTAATTGATCTAGGTTGGTCTTGACTTGTAAAGTTTGAATTGAACCTATGTGATCATGTATTCGTAGACTTACCTTCTAATGATCTAATTGATTGAAGTAAACATGAAATTGAACATAGATCATAATGAATTAAAGGTAATAAATGATTATAGGGTGTTATGCCATTGATGCTATGGCTTTGAGGGTAAAGTAATCATGAAGAGATTGTGATGAGGTTTTCTTCTACACTTAGATATGAACATGATAGGACAAGCAAGTTCTCTCACAGATGAATTCTAGGTTGACCTAAGAACCTAAAATGAATCAAGACATGATGAAATAGATTAGCTTGAAGATGGATTGTATGACCACTTCTTGTGTAATAGACTTGGTGAGACAAGACCAAGGCATCATAGCTTGAGATGTGAATCTCATAATAGCTTGAGATAGTGGACACATGATAGCTTGAGATGGTCGGTCTCAAGGGTAGCTTGGGATAGTAAATCTCAAGGAGGCTTGAGTTTAAATACTCATGGTAGCTTGAGATGTTGAGTCTCATGGAAGCTTGAGTTGAATTACTCATGGCAGCTTGAGGTGATGAACTTCTTGGTATCTTGAGATGGAAGGAGTAAGCTCTCTCATGTTTAGCTTGGTCATTTGTTGCAAGGATGTTTGTTTATCATGGTACATTGGGAATGGTGGTTCTCATGTTAGCTTGGGATGGAGGAAGCAAGCTCTCTCATTATTAGCTTTGTCTTGTGTAGTAAGGATACTTGATCATGTTATCTTGTCTTGGTTAGGCCAAAACCATTTTATGGTAGCTTTAGGGGGAAGGTCTATGCTCTGTAATGTTAGCTTGACTAGCATGAAGGTGCATTTCATGGTAGCTTGACTTGCATGCAAGGTGCATTTCATGGAATAGCTTGAGATTAGTTTCTCATGGTAGCTTGATTTGCATGCAAAGTGCATTTCATGGAATAGCTTGAGATTAGCTTCTCATGGTAGAGGATTCATGCTCTACTATGGTTAGCTTTCATCTACATGATTGATTGCATGGTGGTTAGGATGGTTGTATCCTTCGTTTAGTTAGCTTGGTTAGTATGTTAAGATGTTTTCCATGATAGTAGGTCTATAATGATAGTAAGTTGAGCTTAATAGACACGGATGCAAGGCAAGTTAGCTTGGAGTATGATAGCCTAGAGGAGTACTTAGAATGGATAGTAGTGTGGGATGTTATCCATACATGTCACAAGTATGACTTAAAACTATCTATGACATGACCACTTCATGATGTATGCTTAGCTTGGATAGTGTTATAGTTTCTTTCCATGACATAATTAACTTAAAATGATAGTTTCTTGTCAATAATGAAATAGGTATACTAAAGACTCCTAAACTAAAATCAAAGAGAATTGGGTGACTTCAAGACATGCTTAGTGTGTGAGATAGAATGGGATATTTCACATGCATTGCACAAGTGTGCTTGGTAGTGGCCTAGGGGCATCGTGCTCATATGATATAATGAACCTAAGTCTTAATTATGATAGTGGATTATGATCAAGAATGACCAAAGAGATGTATTTAGCTTTGGTAGTATTATGGGATGCTACCTTAGCCTTGCACAAGTATACTTGGAGTAGCTTGTGAAGTAGTTCATTTGAGTAAGAAGGAGAATGAGTTAATTATGAACTCTTATATGCTTTATGATACTTTATTATGCTTATGTTATTCATGTTATGCTTATGTCTTTATCTCTTTTGATTATGTATATTATTTACTAACCCTTGAGATATCTTATTTATTTGGTATGATAGTTTCTATACTTAGTACATGTCGTGCTAACGCATATTTGTGCCTACATTCTAATTCAATGTAGGGTCTTGAGGAGATTGAGTTGCTTTGAAGGGTAGAGTTTCCACGGCTTTCAAGAAGTGAAGAAGTGAAAATTGGTGAGTCCTCATAGCATCCGAGGACACCACCACTATGTTGCCTTTTATGTTCTTTTCTATGTTAGACTTTTATGTGTTGTGTCTCAAGACTATTGTACTCATGATGTTATATATGGTTTTTGAGACATATGTTAGAAGTTTTATAAAATGATTCCGCATTATGTTTTGGAGAAAAAATTTTAATTTCACACTACTTTTCGTATATATGCAATGAATGATGTCTAAGGACTTGTGCAAGACTTCCGAGAGGTCAAGTACACCGTGTTCCGACTTGAAGGATGTCTTTTCTTCTAAGGTGTACTTTGGATTGTGATAAAGTGTTTGAAGTTGACCAAAAACTCAATTTAACATACTTAACAGATTTTCCAGATTTCAATTCTTTCTAGAAATGACTAATGCCAATTCTTAATTCTTTCAATTAGAAAATGTTACAAGAATCTAATAAAACAGGGAACAATAATCCTAATAGGGTGTTTGTATTTTTTTTTAAAATGTAAAATTTGTTCCGTCTTTTGATACGAGTAAAATGACAAATTAATTATGTCATTTTTAAACAAAGAAATAGAAAAATGAAGGACTGGATTTAACAGTGACGTGGCGTTGAATGAAAATTAGAGCACAATTTCTATATATATATATATATATATATATATATATAGCAAACAGTGTATCTCTCATCACTGTCTGTTCAGTCAACATTATCTGCTAAAGGAAGCAAAGAAAAACTTTGCTGCTAATGGTATTGCATTTAATTGCTTTCACAAACTCCGAGAAAATCTTTAAAATCTTTGCTGTTGTCTTTTTACTTATCCTATCAAGTATCAACTATAGGTAGAATTTCAGAAAGATCATTCAAAAATAACACAATTAAAGTGTTTTTCAAAAAGTAAGAATTATTAAGATTCAAAGACATAAAGTCTATTTTATTTTCAAAGAGATAACAATCTACAATAATTGGTTATGTTAAATATATTCTGTATATATTATTTAATTATTTCATTGTTTTTATTTTTATATATTGTATTTTTTTTAACGAATAGTGTCTAAGAATGGTATCTAATTAAACATTCTGACCACCGGCTATGCCACTGAACGGTACTTGCTACTCTCTTATGCCATGAGAAATTACTCAAACGTTTCTTTTTAATTTAATAGTTTTTTACTTGTGAGTTAAATTAAATAAATTTTTATTAATATTTTTCTTAGATATGTATTAATGTTAAAATTAAAATTTATTTTATTCTCTGTAGGTTTTTTAAAATTTTATTTTAGGACATCAAAGTAACATAATCAATTTAGCTCTTGATAAAAATGTAACAATTATAAAAATGGAGGGTGTATAATTATTCTTTTTTTTTGGGGGGGGGGGGGGGGGAAGGGGTAGAGGGGAGGGGAGGTGATATTTTTATTAAAAATTGTAATAAAATGTGTATTAAAAAAGATTAAGGAATTTATCATATATTGTATTTTTTTTTTTTCCTATCAAAGAGCTTCTACATCACATGACCAAAGTAATCTCCACCACTTACCGCATATTGTATATTTTACCGTTTCAACTTATGTTAAGAGTAAAATTAAAAAATAAATGTAACATTACTTATTACTTTTATAAAATAAAACAGTACTATTAAACATTTCAAAATAATATAGTAAAAAATAATTATTGCAACAAGGGAGTATTAGATTAATTGTAAAAATAAAATAATTGTAATTGACATGTGTTGGACATTAAGACATGAAAGAAATAATAAGTCATGACATGTAACCGTTTAACAATGGTTTATTGATTGATCGGTTATATATAAAACTACTACAACTATAATGGCTTTTCATGAACTATCACGGTGCATTATAATACTAATTAAATCTTTCTTTTATTTATACAATAAAGAAATATCGTTAATAATAACAATAATAATAATTAATAATAATAATATCCCTGTTTAATTGTGATCATTTGAGTATATGAAACTAGCTAAAGATGTTTGGGGGAAAGTTTTTTTTTTTCTTTTCTTCAGCGTGACGTATAAATAATTGATTTATTTTTCTATTTATTCATAGAAGAGAACTTACTTGAGCTATTTTCTCTTTTTTTTTCTTTTTATTTAACTAATTATATTAAAAATAGATGATTATTTTTACTGATTAAATTTTTTAAAAAAAATACAATTTTCCACCTAGTTTCTGTTCATTTCTAAAATTAAACACCAAGTTGGATATCTAAATTTTAAATAAAACACTAATTTTAAAATAAAGTGAATAACTATTTCAAAAAAAGTAAATAATTCTGATAGAAAAATAGTTCTTTAGTAACTCTTCAACTATTAACGTTTCATATAACGTACATTACATGTTAAAATTTAAAATTGTAAGATTTTTAAAAAATTAAATGTTTTCTGAAATTTTATATAGTATAATTAAGAACATAAAATGAAGGAAGGTACGACTCATAAAAGATAACAATAATAAAAAAAACACAAAAATATCACAATGACTAAGTCCAGAGGCACATGTGCGTATTATCTTGTTTTGATTTGTTTGATGTGTCTTCCAGATCAATTTATCTGGCAGTCTTATTGATCAATCAGCCAGGAAAAATATGACAACATTATATTGTGCCATAAATAGTTAAAAAGGGAAAAGCTTGTGATATGCTCTTTAATTTTACTATTTAAGTTGATAAGTGATTTAAACAAATTTTTAGTATTATATAAACGATTCATATATATTGCTATCGTTGTAAAAGAAGTTTACATATATCTTCATATGACGGAAGTGAAAAATTAATTTTAAATAATTATTTTTTACTTTAAATTATAAAAGATATTTCTTATAAAAGTATATATGATTCTTAGTTCATTTTATATTTTAACGTAACTTTTTTTATACATAAATTATTTTTTGACTTTTTTAATCATCAGTTCTTGATTTTTTCCCTTTAATTTTTTAGTGTAAAGAAAAAAAAGTTTTAGAACTAATTCTTTGCTTTTCCTAATTTAATTTTATATTTGTAAAATAAAATAAAATTGAGAAATCTATAGTAAATTCTACAAGAAAATTTGTGAAACATAAATAAATTAAATCATTAAAATAATAAGTTAAAATTAGTCGTTAAAATAAGAAACAATAAAGTAAAAAGAACATGTGATGAGAATCAAATATACCGTATATGAACTTATTTTCTTTAAGAAAATAATTAAAAAATTAAATTAGCTATATTTTTCCCTTTCATTAAAAAAAGAGTTATGTAAATTATTTGTATATTAACGTGATATATATGAGCTAATTTAATAACAAAAGAAGTATATCAACATTAAATAGGAAAGTTTAGGGGTATATAAGAAAATTTTTCTATAATGTGATATGTACGTTTTCTTGAAAAATGTTAATATCACATTTTGTCCCTCTACTTTATTTTTTATAATTTGATTAACTAGTATTGAAAATGTTTAGTGATAAGATTAACAATTGTTAAATTAAACAAACACTATTATCATTTCCCCTACCTAAAAGGATTTGAATATTATAACAACCAAAAAGTCATAAGAGAAGGACAACCAATAGTTAACCTTAAACTAATGCACAGACCATTAGAAGAACCCTTTTTAGATTTTAGATTTAAAAGAAAAGAAAAGAAAAGAACCTAATTGAATGATTTGGTATAATGATATGTGCTAGCTACAGTATATTAGAGAGAAATTTTTTTTTAAAAAAAATGTCTATTTTAATTTGGCATTTTTCTTGCGTTTTTTTTTTTTTTGTATTATACTTCTATACATTTATGATTATATTATTCTTGTTGAATTCGCGTAGGTTAACCGTAGGATTTATATTATATTTATGTGTATAGTAGTGCAAAAGATAAAACCTACAAAACTTTATACTATTATAAGATCATAATTCTTAAATTAATTATAAATTAATTTTTTAAGTCTGATAGAATAAAATAAATGTATTTAAATTAAATTTATACTATATTTGATTAACGATATAAATTTACTTATTTTTTTCAATCAATAAAACACAATAAAAATTTAATTCTAAACTTAATCTTGAAATATTTTATATTAGATACTAAATAATCCCTAATCTTAAAATTTATGGCTGTAAAGTTTGTGGCGGTGGATTTGAATTTGTTTTAGTCACGCCTTACATGTTTGGACTAGAAAACTCCTAATCTGACATGACTTGCCATTTAATTTGGTTCACTTATCCTCTCGTCATAATGTCTTTAATTTAGTCAAAACTTTTTAGTTTTGGACAATAATAATTTGTTTATTGACTCTATTTAATCTCATGTAGAGTCGTTAACATGAGTTACGTCTGTTGGGTCGGCTTGGCCTAACCCAAAATTTAATAAGGTTGGATTAAAATTTTTAAAGCTCATTTAAGAAAAGAGCGTGCGCCAATAATAATTTATAATATAATATAATATTAAAATTTTTTTTAAAAAAAGAGAGTCCAAAATCAAAACAATTAATTTAATATTTCTATTTACATATTTATACTTTTAGTTGGAAAAAAATTAATAAATATCAAGGAAAATGCATAAGTACCCCCTAGACTATGACAAAAATCTCATAGACACACCTTTACTAAACTAATGTTTTATTACCCCTGAACTTTTTTTTTTGTAATTTTATACATTTTTTGTCTTATGTGGCACTCTATTTGACTCCACGCAATAGAGGCACGCCGAAGATATTTGAATGCCACGTAAGCCAAAGACGTACACAAAATTACAAAAAAAAAAAGTTCAGGTGGGGTAATACTACCTTAGTAAGGCGTGTCTTTGTAATTTCGGTCATAGTCTTGAGGGTACTTGTGCATTTTTCCTAAATATTATAAAGATAATTTTATTTGTGAATTTGATTAACAAGTAGTGACATTAAGGTCTCATTTGTTTTCATTAAGATTAAGACGTCTGAATTTGAATACGCGCTTAAATATTAAAATGTGCAATGTGTAAATCTGAATAAATATCTGAATATTAAAATATTGTCTCTTAATCTGAACACTAAATTATTGGGACAGTTTGTTTTCAATATATGAATGCACATATGAAATTAAACATTATATCAATAAAATATTATCAAACCTGTTAGTAAAATTATTTTTTTTATATATAAAAGAATACTGTGAACATTTTTACGGTAACAAGGTAATATGATTTATTTTTTAAGAACTCAACATCAAGTTATATCATTAATATGACTATTTTTTGCACTCAAAATACTTTGAGAATCTAATATAATGCAATTTAAAATTCTTTATATAGAGTAGTAAATATATAGTTTAGAAAAATATTTTATTTTATTTTATACAGAAATTTATTATTGTTATCGATCAAATAATTAAAACTTTCTTATTTTTTTGAACCGTGCTAAATATTATATTATGGGAGTGCTTATCAATTCAAATATATTGATTAATTTATGAAAGTAAAAGATGTATATTAAGTTAATATGAATAAAGGAAATTATAATGGCAAGCATGTAATTAAATATTAATTAAATAAGAAAACAATTTTTATGAGTTGTTGTGATTTAGTTGAATTAAGATAGGAGTCTTACTTTTTAGTCTGAATAGTGTTAATGGTGTGTTACAGATCTGATTCATTCAGATATATCCAGACCCATTAAGAGGCTTATAAAAAAATAAAACAAACGAACTTAATGAATTGAATCTGAATAATTAAGATCAATTCTTAAAAACAAACACATGAGGCAAATCTGAATGATTAAGATTCAAAAACAAATGAGGCCTAACATAATGTAATATTGTTTTGTTGATATTTATGATAATATTTTTAAATTATAATTTATAATTTAATTTAATAATTATAAAAAAATAGAATTTTTTAAAAAATGGACTGGCTCGGCAAGCCTGTAGCCGACGTACTTGTGGGTTGGGCCGACAATTTTTCTGACCTACACCAAAAATGAGCTAGCCCGGCCTGATCCGTAAAATATCAAAGCCTTGTATGAATTAGTCCGAATGAAATGAGCTAGCTCATATTAACAACTCTAATCTCATGTTAGAGTTTTTCATTTGTCGTCAAATATAGTTTAAATACCTTTTTAATTGTTTTAATGAGGAAAAAATAATGTAACCACTTGTTTAACTAGTTCTGCGGTACAAATGATATTTCAACCTAGCTATAATTTAATTCTAATTTTTTAATATTAATCGATGAATATATCATATGCGTCAATGTCACCCATCTTTGCTCAAATTTCCAAAAACCTTCTCTAATCCAATGTTGGAGTTTTGTAAAAAAGTTTATGCTACAAAAGCAAAAAAAAAAGTGAATATAATTATCGGAGTAGTATTTTGACAGGAGGAATTGTAATTAATTATCATGATGTTCTTGGAGTTTGTTAAATTTTCTTTTATCCCACCCTTTTGGGTGCCAATTACACTAAGGGATCGTTTGGTACAAAGATGCATAATGTAGGGATTACTAATGAATGGATTAGTAATGTATGAATTAGTAATGCATGATTTAGTAATGCATGGATTATTTTTTAGCAAGTGTTTGGTTCATTACTTCCTACCTAATCTTATTTTGGTTTAAAACTTTAGAAAAAGTTTATTTCCTATTATATCCTTTAGTTATTGTGAGATTATGTTTCATTTAACTAGTCAAGTTAAATATTAAAAAAAATATAAAAATATTATTAATATTGAGGTGTGATAGGTCACATGGTATATTTCTAATTTTTTGTTGGTCAAATATACCTTGAACTTAACATGAATTTAAGACTACTTAAATTGTTCAAATACGCTTAGCTTATTTTAAAATTAAAAAAAAATAGTTTACGTGATCAATTAACGAACTACATTTTAAAAAAAAAATCAACCCAATATAACAACTCAAACATGGAGAAAAAAATATTAGTTTGTGAAATCATCAATTACATGTAATAAATTTGGAGAATTAAATGAACATTTATAAATATTCTTATATAAATAAAAAAAAAAGAACATGAATTACAAAAAAAAAAAGGAAAAAAGATTTGGGGATAATTTAGTCATTAGGGATCTTATCCAAGTATTGCTAAACCTTGGATTAGCTATCCCTCCCTTTCTTAGGGATAAAATAAGACCATGTATGAGGTATTAGTAATCCATTGATTAGGTTAAATAAAGTAACCAAACAATGTTTTTGTTGGACTATATATTAATTCATGGATTATTTTGATTAATACTTACTACCAAACGGGTCCTAAAAGATTAAAGTGGTTCTAAGAATCTACAATTTATTATTTCCAACAAATAAATTTGTTGTTAAGATAAATTAAAATTAACAAAAACGAAAAGTCATCTCCTACAAATAGAAAAGAAAATTAATTAGACAATTTCGTCATAATTTGAACAGAATGATAGAAGAATATAAAAGTTTGTAAAATTTATGATTTTAATTTTCCATGAAATTATAATCAATTTTTATAATTTGATTCACAACTAAAAAAATACTTAGACATATTGAATAATTTTTAAATATAAATACAAATACAAGTACTGAATTTTATTAAAATTCTCATAGTTGATGATCTAGCAAGCTCTGCCTTGCTCTAACTAGTATGACGGAAGTATCGATCACTTATTTTACTATTTAAGTATCATGACGTATAAATTATATACAAATACATAATTTTATTAAAATTCTAATAGTTGATGATCTTGCAAGCTCTGTCTTGCTCTAACAAGTACCTTGACAGAAGCTTCGACCATTTATTTTACTATTTAAGTATCATAACATATAAATTATATACAATTAAAGCTTATTTTGTTTTGTTTTTAAAAAAAATAAAAATCAATTAAAATGTATATGTCAATACCTATCAAATAAAACAAAAACAACCAAAAAGATTAGGTATACTCACTTAAAAAACACACAAAATTTAAAAGCAAGTAGAATTGAGTACTTGTATACTATATAAAAGAAAGCCGTTTACGTTGCAATGGGTGGCTGGTGGGACCAATTGCAAGCTCACAAATTCCACAATAATTAGTATTGGACGGTTCAAAATAACATTAACTTACAAAAAAAATTAAATTCTTCTTATTTTTTCTTCCATAAATACCTATCCATTTACAGTCACTTCTTATCAAATCAAAACAATTTCATTTTTTCTTTAGCAAAGGAAAGATGACTAAAGAAGTAACAGATTTTTCAGCAAAAGACTATACTGACCCTCCACCAGCGCCATTAGTAGACTTTGAAGAATTAAGACAATGGTCATTTTACAGGGCTATTATTGCTGAATTTATAGCCACTTTGTTGTTCCTTTATGTTACTATTTTGACAGTAATTGGTTACAAACACCAAGCAGATGTAGATGCTGGAGGTGATGTTTGCGGTGGAGTTGGTATTCTTGGTATTGCTTGGGCTTTTGGTGGCATGATTTTCATTCTTGTCTACTGCACCGCCGGTATCTCTGGTAAGTTATCAAAAAGTTATCATTTATAATAATTTGACGGTACATTTATTTTTTTCCTTATTTTTTTATTAATTATTTTTAATTTAGTTCTTTTCGTAATATAGAAGGGAAGTTGTTTTTCTCCGTTTTTAGTTTTATTTTGTTTTATTATGTTGAATAATTTGATCTTAGTTTAATTAAAAATAAGTTATTTTGAAATTAATTATATTAAAATTAGTTATTTCAAAATTATTATATCATTCTTAATGCGGAATAAAAATAACGCTACGTCTAAGAGATAAACTAATATTGTGATTTTATTCCAACTAATCGTAGAAAATAACCTCGAGATTAATCATCTTTATCCCTCCTATTGAAATTCAGAAAAATGTTTTATGATTTCTGGTATTTGATTGGTTAAACAATTTTTTGAAAAAATAGGGAAAATGACTTTGGAAATTAAAAAAAAGTTCACAAGTCACAACAACTCATATGTTAGTATTATTAAGGTGGAGAAATTAAAAAGGGAGAAAAGGAGGAATTACTCTTTCCAAAATTAAATTTCTTGTTACATGTTTGATCATGGATCTTATCTAATCATACAGGAGGACACATCAACCCAGCAGTGACATTTGGGCTGTTTTTGGCAAGAAAAGTATCACTAATCAGAGCAGTATTGTACATGGTAGCACAATGTTTGGGTGCCATTTGTGGTGTTGGGTTTGTCAAAGCTTTTCAATCAGCTTATTATAATAGATATGGTGGTGGTGTTAATGTCATGGCTGGTGGTCATAGCAAGGGTGTTGGATTAGGTGCTGAAATCATTGGTACCTTTGTTTTGGTCTACACTGTCTTCTCTGCCACTGACCCCAAGAGGAATGCCAGAGACTCCCACGTACCCGTAAGTATATATTCCGAGTTTAAATTTTATGCACTGACGTGACAATATTATAATCTAATGTTTTAATGTTGATATATAGGTGTTGGCACCTCTTCCAATTGGATTTGCTGTGTTCATGGTACATTTAGCCACTATACCAGTTACTGGAACTGGCATTAATCCAGCTAGGAGTTTTGGTGCTGCTGTTATTTTCAATGGTGACAAGGCGTGGGACGAACATTGGATTTTCTGGGTTGGTCCATTTATTGGAGCGTTCATCGCGGCCTTCTACCACCAGTTTGTCCTCCGTGCAGGCGCAATTAAAGCTCTAGGTTCATTCAGGAGCACTGCCTGATTTCTAATTTCATCAATCCAATGAATAAGAAGAAGAAAAAAAAATGTACATAATAAGGACAAAAAAGTGTTTGTTTTTTTATCCTATGAATTCGCCTTCTCTTTTGTGTATTTGTTTTCCCATCAAATCTTGTTTGTATCTATTATTAAACTTAAATGTTGTGTTACAAAGTTTAAGTTCGATCAATAGTTTCAACTCACATTGTTGTAACTGAAATCGTCTCTTTAAAATTTTCAAATTTAACCGAAATCATCCCTCTATTAATTTGTCCATATTAGTAAAAAAAAGGGGGAAAGGGTTTCAAATATATATTTCAACTTTGATTTACAATATTTAATAGTGTATTTTAAAGGTATATATATGTCAACATGGACACATTACTATTTATATTAACGGAAAAGAGCCTAAAATATCCTTGAAGTATCAGAAATGGTACAAAATTATCCTCCATCCACCTATTGACTCCAAAATACCCTTCTCATCCACCTATTGACTCCAAAATACCCCTCTCATCCATTTTTGGGTTCAAAATTAACCACTTATTTAACGATTTTAAATTTAAACTATTTAAATATTTTTTCAGTACACGAAATTCAACTATTTATTATAATTTAACTTATTAATATAATTTATTAACCAATCTACTACTCACCCACTAATTAAATCACACCCAATTAATAAATTGAGTCCGGAGCCTAAAATGTATATTAACAAAAATTCTAAAACGATATATAAAATTTTATACCCAAAACGGTAAAATCGCTGGAACAATAGCGATTTCCTTCGCCAGAAAAAGTAAAATCGCTGCTACTGCAGCGATTTTGCAAAATATCATTTTTTTAAAAAAAAAATCACATTTTGCAAAATCCCGACGTGATTTTGCCGTTTTGGTTAGTATAAAATTTTATATACCGTTTTAAAATTTTTGTTAATATTTTATATCCTTTAGGCTCCAAATTTTTAATAAACCCGCTTGATTACTAAAGAACAACAAGAAAGCTACTACAAGTGAGTGTTTCAAAAAAATTGAGGTGAAAATGTTTATAGAAATACATTATCATACATTCAAGTCCTTAATAAAAATTATAATTCAAGTGTCTAAATAAAAATGACCGATAAACTTAAAAGTCAGACTATGTTCATCTTAATTATTCATTCGCCTCAATTATGTGATGTTACTTATTAGATAACTTTTTAAAAAAGAATATATTAAAGTTTTAATATTTAAAACAAATAATAAATATTTGAAAAATTATATTAATAAATATTTAAAAAATTATATTTAAAAGTGCATGAATTAATTCGAGAGTTGCTACTTCTTTATCTTTAATCATAATTTTTGAATTAAAGCTTGAAAAAAAATCCTATTGAAAGTGTCCTCCTAAATAAGTGGCTCAACCTAAATTTAATTGGGGCTTTATTCGGACTCAATAATTTTGAATGTCATTTTCACGAATTGGTAATTTCGTCGTGCTTTAGTAGTGTTTAGGGTGATTTTGATATTACAAATTATTTGTTAATTGAGTGGGGCTTAATTAGTATTGGGTGGGTAGTGGGTTGGTTTATAAATAATATTAATAAATTAAATTATATTCAATAGTTGAGCGACAAGTATTTTAAAAAATATTTAAATAGTTGAAATTTGAAACCGTTGAATAAATAGTCAATTTTGAATGCAAAGGTGGATGACAAGGGTACTTTGGAGCCAATAGGTGAATGGACGGTGTTTTTGTACCATTTTCAATACTTTGAGGGTATTTTAGGTTCTTTTCCGTTATATTAATGCAATATTTATGTCGTCCACGTAAACATATATGTACCTTTAAGATACTGGCTATTGCATCCTTCCCTGCCACAGTGCTTCAACAACAAATTCTTAGCGACCAACTGCCCTACCACCAAGAACAACATGAACACTATTAAATAGTGCAAGAGTAAAAAGTCATTTTCAAAGTTCGATATTATTACAATAATTTCATTTTAAATTCGAATATATTTCAGATTCTGTTTCCTAAAAAACTAATCATAAACATGATCATTATTAGTCGGGTCTAATTAATTGACAATATGTTGCTTTGAACATAAGAGTTGCTAATAGGAAGATGTTTGAGAAAAAAGAAAGATTAATGCCTAATCACTTTGAAACAAAGCAATAATAAGTACTAGTAAAATCAAAGAAAAGCAATGTTGCTGCCTTGTTGGCATGGACTTTCTAATAATAATAATAATAATAATAATAATAATAATAATAATAATAATAATAATAATAATAATAATAATAATAATAATAATAATAATAATAATAATAATAATAATAATAATAATAATAATAATAATAATAATAATAATAATAATAATAATAATAATAATAATAATAATAATAATAATAATAATAATAATAATAATAATAATAATAATAATAATAATAATAATAATAATAATAATAATAATAATAATAATAATAATAATAATAATAATAATAATAATAATAATAATAATAATAATAATAATAATAATAATAATAATAATAATAATAATAATAATAATAATAATAATAATAATAATAATAATAATAATAATAATAATAATAATAATAATAATAATAATAATAATAATAATAATAATAATAATAATAATAATAATAATAATAATAATAATAATAATAATAATAATAATAATAATAATAATAATAATAATAATAATAATAATAATAATAATAATAATAATAATAATAATAATAATAATAATAATAATAATAATAATAATAATAATAATAATAATAATAATAATAATAATAATAATAATAATAATAATAATAATAATAATAATAATAATAATAATAATAATAATAATAATAATAATAATAATAATAATAATAATAATAATAATAATAATAATAATAATAATAATAATAATAATAATAATAATAATAATAATAATAATAATAATAATAATAATAATAATAATAATAATAATAATAATAATAATAATAATAATAATAATAATAATAATAATAATAATAATAATAATAATAATAATAATAATAATAATAATAATAATAATAATAATAATAATAATAATAATAATAATAATAATAATAATAATAATAATAATAATAATAATAATAATAATAATAATAATAATAATAATAATAATAATAATAATAATAATAATAATAATAATAATAATAATAATAATAATAATAATAATAATAATAATAATAATAATAATAATAATAATAATAATAATAATAATAATAATAATAATAATAATAATAATAATAATAATAATAATAATAATAATAATAATAATAATAATAATAATAATAATAATAATAATAATAATAATAATAATAATAATAATAATAATAATAATAATAATAATAATAATAATAATAATAATAATAATAATAATAATAATAATAATAATAATAATAATAATAATAATAATAATAATAATAATAATAATAATAATAATAATAATAATAATAATAATAATAATAATAATAATAATAATAATAATAATAATAATAATAATAATAATAATAATAATAATAATAATAATAATAATAATAATAATAATAATAATAATAATAATAATAATAATAATAATAATAATAATAATAATAATAATAATAATAATAATAATAATAATAATAATAATAATAATAATAATAATAATAATAATAATAATAATAATAATAATAATAATAATAATAATAATAATAATAATAATAATAATAATAATAATAATAATAATAATAATAATAATAATAATAATAATAATAATAATAATAATAATAATAATAATAATAATAATAATAATAATAATAATAATAATAATAATAATAATAATAATAATAATAATAATAATAATAATAATAATAATAATAATAATAATAATAATAATAATAATAATAATAATAATAATAATAATAATAATAATAATAATAATAATAATAATAATAATAATAATAATAATAATAATAATAATAATAATAATAATAATAATAATAATAATAATAATAATAATAATAATAATAATAATAATAATAATAATAATAATAATAATAATAATAATAATAATAATAATAATAATAATAATAATAATAATAATAATAATAATAATAATAATAATAATAATAATAATAATAATAATAATAATAATAATAATAATAATAATAATAATAATAATAATAATAATAATAATAATAATAATAATAATAATAATAATAATAATAATAATAATAATAATAATAATAATAATAATAATAATAATAATAATAATAATAATAATAATAATAATAATAATAATAATAATAATAATAATAATAATAATAATAATAATAATAATAATAATAATAATAATAATAATAATAATAATAATAATAATAATAATAATAATAATAATAATAATAATAATAATAATAATAATAATAATAATAATAATAATAATAATAATAATAATAATAATAATAATAATAATAATAATAATAATAATAATAATAATAATAATAATAATAATAATAATAATAATAATAATAATAATAATAATAATAATAATAATAATAATAATAATAATAATAATAATAATAATAATAATAATAATAATAATAATAATAATAATAATAATAATAATAATAATAATAATAATAATAATAATAATAATAATAATAATAATAATAATAATAATAATAATAATAATAATAATAATAATAATAATAATAATAATAATAATAATAATAATAATAATAATAATAATAATAATAATAATAATAATAATAATAATAATAATAATAATAATAATAATAATAATAATAATAATAATAATAATAATAATAATAATAATAATAATAATAATAATAATAATAATAATAATAATAATAATAATAATAATAATAATAATAATAATAATAATAATAATAATAATAATAATAATAATAATAATAATAATAATAATAATAAAATAATAATAATAATAATAATAATAATAATAATAATAATAATAATAATAATAATAATAATAATAATAATAATAATAATAATAATAATAATAATAATAATAATAATAATAATAATAATAATAATAATAATAATAATAATAATAATAATAATAATAATAATAATAATAATAATAATAATAATAATAATAATAATAATAATAATAATAATAATAATAATAATAATAATAATAATAATAATAATAATAATAATAATAATAATAATAATAATAATAATAATAATAATAATAATAATAATAATAATAATAATAATAATAATAATAATAATAATAATAATAATAATAATAATAATAATAATAATAACAATAATAACAATAATAATAATGATAATAACAAT